>NW_027271246.1:65000-389101 GCF_040938485.1 Diadema antillarum | reverse complement strand
TTTTTGGCCAGCTCCTGGCCCAAACTAAAATATCATGCGCAGTAAAAATTGCATTCTGTCACTGAGTTCCTTCCCCCCCCCCCCCCAACCAGTAATATCTGTTACTGCTGGTTCTCTAAAATGCTGACATCTTCTTTTTTTTTTTAATGGAATGGGAAAATCAGAGTTTTATAATGTAACACTGCCAGGAAAAACAGAGACTTTTCTTCTTTGTTTTATGCAAGAAATGTGCATGCACATGAAAGAACAGTATAATTAGGTGATACGCTATCAGCGTATCACCTATTGTGATTGTCAAAATCTCTCTTTATTTTTTTTTATTCTTCTTTCTTTCTGGACAATTTTGTGTCGTCAATATCTCAAGAATGACATAACGAAATAACATGACATTTTCAGTCAACATGTCTCATGACAAAATCTAGCCACAATAAGGTTTTCATGACAGTAACATATCTATGACGTCATCTAGGCGCCATTTTGTGATTTTCGGACCTTGTCACATGATCGATCATAACTTCATAACTAGATGTCATTTCTGTATCATTTTCGGTGGACATGAAGTTCAGGTCACGCTCTATCTTACTTTTTAACGCTAGTTACACAGGTCATCATTACGCGCGCGTAAGCGCGCTGTCAAAATTTTAAAAGGCTCCAAACGACTTCCCAATGGGAAATCTCGAAGTTTCAGACAATTTTAAGCGTTTCAAACATTTTCTCTGCGTGCGCGTCCGTCCGCGCAATTCCGCGCGCAGAGCCCGTAAGCAACATGAAAATGCAATTTTTTTTGACTGATTTGGATTCCTGATACTTTGAGTAACAATATCCATTGATTTCCGATCGATTTCGACCTATAACAAAGGAATGCACTGGCGTCAAAGTTGAAATTCCACGTGCGCGTCTTTCTGCAAATACTAGTGAAAAAACATGTCTTTGTTTATTTCGCCATGGCTCTTTAAATCGTCCGTTGACCCTATATTTCTATTGCATATTACAAAAGTATATGAATTGTAAATAACATTCCTGGTATCAATATTGCCAGGAAAACGCGATGACGTCATCATATCGTCATTTTAGATGAAACAAAGTGGAATTGATTTTTTTTGAGGTACTGTCTTCTGACATTCATTATTGCTCGTATCTCTGTTGTTTAAGCTCAATATTATCCCAAATTCAGATATGTTGCAGTTTGAACATTTGCCTTTCAAGTCCATGTGATGGTTTTGAAATATGATGACGTCATCACACTAGAAATTGTGATTAAAGGTAAAGACTCAAAATCAGACAAGTTTACGTGTTATGTCTATGGGAGGTGATTTTTTTTTTATAACCATGCATTGACTTGACAACGTTTAAGCACCTTTACCTCATCTGATTTTGCTCCATTTCCTCTGAAACATAAATATGTTGTAGTTTAGACAATAAGCTTTAGTAATCATGCATTTTATGTTTTCAAATCTCCTCATCAGGTTGACAATTTTGCAATTTAAAACTGAAAATGAGAATGCAATCTGTACGGAACGATTCCCAATTTTCTTATGCAACTGTATATTGATCGAATCCACGCTGCCACTTGTGAGAAATTGAATAGCGCCATCACAAGTCGACACTGTCACAATAGTATTTACATTTAAGTTTTGCACTCGATCTTCAGGACAGCAATGTGGCATAATCTGTTAGCGCGCTGGGTTCTTCATAACGCCATACCGGAAGGCGAGAGGTTCGACCCCCGCAGGACTTTTATCCGTTCTTTCTTCTTTTTTTTTCTCTCTTTTTTTTTCGGCAGATTCAGCTTTACTATCCGATGTCATTTATCGTATTATTTTATCAAGTGTACGTAACCCGTGAACACGGCTGCTCTATTTCCCTTGCTTTGTATTGGAGTTTGGAGATTGGGTTTGCTTCAATAATTTTGTCACACTTAATGTTGTAAATTTCCCCTTGTTACAGTGTCCCGCTTGCCACGATTCGTTTTCTCTTTCCTTTTCTCTTCATTTGTTCTTGTTATACTGTAGCAGGATATTTAGGAACGTGTTCGTTTACATAACTAACATGAATGGGAACTGAATTAATTAACTCTAGTCCAGGTGCATGGCGTCTCGCTTATCTCTTTGGAATTCCAGGTTATTGTTTGACCAAATAACGGAGTTAAAGACAGGCAGGGAAGGAAGTGACTTGATATTGCTTCATAATGAGGAATTTCGGGCAACACCTTTCCAAGTGTAGTGATTATGACGGGGTTCTCTGTCGTTTATTTTCGTCATGGCTGTTTCACTAGTTAGCCATAGGTGATATTATGTTGCTGGCATCTGGGAGAATAGAACAGATCAGTACCAAACTGGAATAGCCCTATAAGCAATGTGGTAAGCGTTCAATTTTTTGCATCATCTTTCTTCTTTAAAGTCAATCACTACTGATCGAAATACGCAATATAATATGACACGTTCCACTGGTAGTTTAGGCAAAGGGAGTTAATGCATGATGCAATGATAAATGTGCTACCATTGATTTTAGAGACGTCATTGTGGTGTGGTACTGGTGATGGTAAGGGAACCATAGATTGCTTTTAAAGTAATGAGACAATCATTGGACCTTTGCATCAAGACCGTATTCCCATCTAGAATATAATGCATGTTCGTGCGGCGTTTTTTTTTTTAATCCTGACGTGGACATTTTTTTTTTCTTGTTTTTAATTTAAGAATGTTATATCTAAATTTGTTTCTTTCCCCTAACATTTGTTTTTTGTTGAATATAGAGTTAGACGTTCCGTGATCGAGTAGAAGAGCAGCGATTTAGTTACAGTTTCAATGCATCTTGTTTACCATCTTCTCTGACATTAAATTGATGGTTTTTATATTTGACATTGTCTGTCTATTTGCCAGTTTATGCTCATAAACCACTGCTATAACAACTAATACATTTGCTTCACCTGTCACACGCAATGACATGGATTGCAGTTGTGCATGCAGTTTTCCTTTTGCCACCTCTCGTTTTTCTCTCCCCTTTTCCCTCACTTTGGTTTTGTTATACTGCAGATGGGAATGATTACAATAGCATAACCCAACTTAAAGTAGGAATGAGAACTGAATAAATTAACTCTGGGCCAGGTGTATATAGCGTCTCGCTCATCTCTTTGAAATTTCAGGTTGCCATTGTTCGACCAACGGAGTTGAAGACAGGCTTTATGTTGCTATAGAGGTATCTCGCGCCACATGAATGGAATGCATACGCTGTTTAGTATTAGTAATACACTTTTTCATGCCCATCCCTGCCAATAAAAGTGTGTTTGACGGGGTTCTGTGTCATTCTGCCTACGAGAAAGCAAAGTTTTATTTTCGCCATGGCTGTTTCTCTATGCGTAGCCGTGGGTGATGGGTGTTGTTGGCATCTGGGCAGTAAAGAACCGAGTATCATGCTATAATACCCCCCCCCCCCCCCGTTAGGTTCTAAGCGTTCAATACGGTGATATATCTTTCTTCTTTATTATATCGATCACTGCTGATGGAATTACAGAATTATGTTATGACACGTTTCACTCAAAGCTTAAAAAAACAAAGTTTATGCACGATACAAGTAATGGTGCATGAGTCCTATAGGCCATTGATTTTAGATGAGAAATTATGATATGCCTAAGGTAGTGGTGTCATTGATTAGGAATTAATGACACGATTAAGCACTCCTTCCACTTCTAACTGTCCCCTTTGAATGTGTGTCGATCACGTGAGATCGTCATAAATTATCATTCACGTATAAGCTTACGTTCAAAGTGTACTCTTAGTTGGAGGAGACCTATAGTTACATGGTTAAAGGTGATGTTTTGCCCTTTTCTCTTTAATTGAGGTATCACTTTCGTCCAGGATAAATCACATTCTCATGTAAACAGACTCACTTGCTCTATATCCCCTGTTTTGTATCGGAGGCTTCATTGGTTTTACTGCTGGTAAATCTCACAGGCTTGTATATAGTTGTAAGAGCTCTCTGAACTGATCATTGTGATAGCAAGATTAGAGGGAGTCATATTGGTTATGTAAATAATGGTCAAAGGTCATGTTTTAAAAGGCCACTGTTAAAGCCAGGATGGTTATAAACACTTAATTGTCATGTTTTATTTGTACGTGCCGAGGATCACTTGGAACCCGTTTACAGTGCGAGGCTCGGCCGCGTTCGGTGTAAACGCGCAAAAGGCCAAATGCGGGGCCAAAATTGGCCTCGCATTAGGCCACGCTCTGGAGGTGGTCTCGGCCGCGGCCGAGCCGCGGTCGCGCCCGGCCTTTTTCTCAGTGTAAGCGCAAACTGGGCTAAATGCGCGGCCAATTTTAGTCTGGCTTCCAAACCCTCGCCTGTACTATTTCGCTATTCAGGATATTAACTACTTCAACGTCGAAAACTAGTATAGTTTAAGGTGGTTTTGTCCTGCAAAGGATTTTCTCCTTCGACAAAGGCCTTTGCCCGAATGGCGACTTCGTCGCCACGGAATTCAGTTGGCAAAGGATCTGAAAACCAGACAATACCAAATTGCGTTTGTTTAAAAGGGTAGAGCGCCACTACGACAAAATATTGAAAGGTTCGAATCAAAAGCGCGGCCGAGCCCGGCAGTGTAAACGGACTAAATTGCGGGGCTCGGCCTCGCAATTGAGGTTGTCCTTGATTGCAGCTCGGCCGCGGCTCGGCCCAGCCCCGCACCGTAAACGGGGTCTAAGTTTATGCACTGTAAGTACTCAAAAAGTCCGTAAATCGACTTAGTCGCACACGCACAGAATTTCCACTTAGTTTGTGTGACAGAAAAACAAATGTGATCTGAATAATGTAGGCCCAAAAAAGTTCAACTAAGTATCTCATTAGAACTTCAAGGTTCTGTATTACATTCTTTTCTTTGTCGATCACGGATGACCGACATCTGATGACCCCAAGCGTATCACCTAACTCGTCTTCAGTGTGACGAGTTTCATATCTCGTTATCTAGTTCTTTTGGGAGCAAATGTAGAATGCCCTCTGTGCAGCTTGCCACTGTTTTTCAGTGGAAGCCACTGCTCTGTGCGATTCTTATAATATAGATTGCAATAGGCAGGCAGGCAGGCACTAGATCTCTGCACTGAGGGTGGATGTCATGTGACCAAACATTGGAATAAAACTGGTGAGTGGGAGAGTGAGCACTTACACTGACAAACCCCCCCCCCCCCAAAAAAAAAAAAAAAAAAAAAAAAAAACCCTGAATAAAACTGCCTTCTTTCAAAACACTTCACCTCTGAGGAGGGTTTTTAAATTCCATTCACATACTGGTAGCTGCCTACCTACCTGTACTTCTGATGAAATTTAAATGTAAAAAAAGTATGGTTTTGGGTGGCAGTGTACATACCCCTTATAGAGAGATTTGGGGCTTTTTTACATTTTTTTTTTCTTTTTACTTTCGCCCAATCTTATGAACTCACTGTGAATGCAGTCAAACACTGGCCTAACAAAACAATTCGCCAAGATGGTCACATACCTCTCAGCAGGTGGCGGCCATGCTGTCTTTGTTTCTTTGTTGTGCTGACAGAAGGTCCTTACCCCCTCCCCTTCCTCTTTATAAAACCAAATTCATGGTAAATGAAATACCACTAGTCTTAATGTATTGTCTCTTCCTCTCCCACAACTTAGTTACAACAAAAAACTTTGCAGATCAATAATCTTCCCTCTTGAGAGGTGTGACCTATGACCTATACCAGTGCTACCAAACAAAAAAACATTTATCTTTGTTCATCATAGGGTGCTGGGGGCTACAACGTGTTTCTCAGAGAATGAATGACTCAAAGAAAAAGTTGGTTTGGGATTTGAAAACATCGTATTCAAAATGGACCAAGTACTTGGCAAAATGACTATACATGATAATGAAGCACTAACAGTGGTGTCCCACAGGAACTTAACAGTCACCTCTTGTAGGGACTGTAGCATCTCTTGTGTTATATTTCCTCATTCTGAAGAAGACCCGAATACTCAAACTAGAAATATTTGTGTTCACTTTAATTTACCGAATTTTGTGAGAGCTAAGATTCTTGAAATTAAAATGCACATGAATTTTTTTAGTCTACACTATCATGCATAGAATGCCAGTAGCAATTTGCAATAATTTCATGCTGCGAAAATATCTTGCTTTATAGTTGATATGATATTTCTCTCAAAACTATTCTAGCATTACTAAAGTGATAATCATGGAATTTACCTCCCCAAACCAAACCACACACAAAAATAATAATAATAATAATGATAATGATAACTGAAGAACACAATGTCAGGAGGACCACATATTGGTTCATTTGGTTACAGTATGTTAACTGGATTCTTGCATATTTAAACGAGGGAGAAATAATAGTAAATTAATATGAGCAGCATTAATTTTTCCAACATACATTTTCAGGGAAAATTGTAACAGTTTAAAACAAAAAAGAACAAGCAGACAAGTACTATTGTTTCCCAGCTGCACATGTCTTATAATCCCCCCCCCCCCCCCCCCCCCAGGGATACTGCCTACAGTGGGGCAACAACACAGAAACACAGTGACCATTCAGAAAGAGGTACAGGACTACAGTATGAGTATCACCTCATATCCCAATGCCTGAATTGTGTGCTCTATGACTCATGCCTGGCAAGCTTGAATGAAATGTGTTGGTATAATCATTCTTGGACTGTATGTTCAAAAGGCAAGGCTGGGGATGGGGGTTTCAGGTAGAAAGGAGGGAGTTGGAGGTTGATGGGAACTTGATTATAGATACTGCTATTGATATAAAATACTCTGTTTTGTTCTTTCAATGTTTCAGCAAAGTCCACAAGAAAGTTACTTCAGAAATGATCATCTTCTCATTATTAAATCTGCACCTCTGAATTAATTCATCTCATATTCATTTGAGAAATATGCAATGAAACTTGATCATTAAATCTGCATGAAATCAGAATGCAAAGCAAGCCCTACTCTTCTGAAGTGTGTTGCCAATGAAGAATCAATATTTTGCAAATTCAAAAGCCCACAAAAATTCTGCAACCAAACAGAACATTCCATATGATCAGCATGGACTCCAATGACAGAGAGTTTTTGCATTATCATATGAAATATTAACAAGGGATGGTAAAATTTATGATAAACAGGTAGAATAGCAAACCACATACTTTGTACAATGTAGCTGTGATTTCAGGAACCCGATTGATTATGTAAATCACAATTATTCTAATCAGAGTGTTACAAAGCCATATGATGCTACACAGTACCAGGGAGGTGCTAGAGAAGGAGAGACAACTACTGCACTCTCCTTTGAAGTCATGCGTGGCACCGCCAAGAAGTGATGCGTTCAACTACAGGTGTTACCCATGTGCTTTGACAAAAGAGAGCATCAATAATTGGGACTAGCGCTCTCACATCTAGAAATACTTGCCCCTACTGCAATTCGCTCTCTCTTTCAATGTGATGGCAACAATGAATTTGTGTACCTTGAATTGGAGCAGCGAATCAAAATGCAGTGTAAAACTGACAATTTTAACAGCAAATAGTTTAAAAGCACGCTGGAACACGCTTTAGCGGAGTACTTTATTTGAAAGATCAAAATATCCCAGATTAAAAGATAGAAAACTAACATGCCAAAATGTGCGCATTATAGAAAAATATTAGGTTTTTAAGAGGGCCTAATTTTCATTTCATTTCGATTTGCACATTACGAAGAAACTAGAAATACATGTTTATAACATTGAATTCTTTCCCAAACTATTCTAAAACAATTCGAGTATTTCATTTAAAACTTTACGGTGAAATAAAGCTTATAATTCAACGAAAGGTGAAATGCGTTCTTCATCTCCGAACTTCGTCTTGCAACTAGAGCTGTGCCATTTCAACATGTTAAGGTGGACATCTCGCCCAGATGGAGAAAATATCATGAAGGGCCTACCACCAGGGCTGCATTTCCTTCTATCCACGTGCAAATTCAAAATGCAAATTCTCCTGAGGGCAAACTTCCAGTGGAACAAAAGAAAAACAAATACAAAAGCAAACAAAAAAGACACATAATGATCAATAGGCATCTACATCTCAAGATTTCATGGTCCCTTTGTAACCTTCAAGGCCAAGGCACATGTGACTGCAGACATAAGAATGTAGCCAGCCAGTCGATGTCTAGTCATGGCTGCACTTCTCTGCTGCAAAGGGTCAGGAGTTCCTGTATGAATGACCTACTAGCCGCAGCCAATAACCACTTTTTGGATTCTATTGCTTCTATCCCTCTCCTTTTATCACATGGATTTCCTGCAAAGGTGCTCAGTATTCATCAACAGGAACAGCATAATGAGTCAATACCTCACGACTATAATCAATAGCCAAAGTGTCTGAACAATATCTTGTAATTTAGATGAATATTTTTTTTTTATTCTTTTTTAAGATTTCAAGTGCTTAAATTTATTCACAAATGCAAGAGTTTTGATTAGTATAATAAAGGGCCTACTCATCCAGCAGATGATTACATGAGGGATGTACATGTAGAGTGGTTCTGGATAGCCCCCAGCAAGAACTCTGGCTGCACAGGTCATTATAGTGGCTGCATCAGCACTAAGTTCAGGTTGGGGTCATGAGAAAGATGTAAGCCACAAGAACAGACTGTGCTTATCAACCATATTCCAACAACAATGGAATGTCCATAAAAAGGCATAGTCCATGTAATTCTCTGATAAGATACATTCACATTGTTGGTTTAAAGATCACAGAATACCCCCCCCCCCCCAAAAAAAAAAAAAAAAAAAAAAAAATCTTACAATTCAATGTTCTTAGAAATGATCACAAAATAAATATCTTATGTATTTGTCTTGCTTTAACTTGGCATCAGGAAGATTTAAGAGGAAATTTGTTTGCCAACACATAACCCCCCCCCCCCCCCCCTGTCCCCAGCCATGCATGAGAATTTAAATGAAAAATATCCATTCTTCAGAATAGGGTAACATGACAGAATTCAACCTACCTAATATTTTCAAACCACCATTCTAATATCTTGTCCTACTTCCTCTTGTAACTAATTGGTCTAGGGATACACTGTATGCAAAATTCACTCTTATGTAACTCTGGAAGAAAAACTTGCCGTACACTATCTCATCAGAAAGTCAACGACCTCTAGAAAGGTGGCTTCAATCAAAACACAGACAGCAAACGGAAAAAGGTAATTTGCTGATTTCAGCATGGTGCATGAAGAGCTGTAGCTTTCCATGGGTAGAGTGCATGAGAACTCAAAGTACCAGAAATTGCTCAGTAATTATTCTCTTCAAAGGTAGTGCCAATGCTATGTGCCCCTATGGATAGATGGAACAAATTTAGACACAAACAATGCTAGTCACAATAGCATAACCCTAGTCTAAACTGCATTTGTTCCACTATCAAAAGGCTAAAGGTGCCATAATATGAAACCTGCTTGTCATATGGTCAGTTAGCCAGATTTCATAAGCAGCAAGAGACAACTCCCCGCATGGTGGCTTGCCCAAGGCAATATGACTTGAACTATAAGATATAAAGTAAAATAATTTAGCCCTTGCCCAAATATGCCCCCCCCCCCCCCCCCTGGTTCAGATGCCCTGACAAGTAGGCAGCCTTTGCTGGCTTGATCAAAATATAGTTGTTTAATTTTCTGATGAAAATACTACTACAGCCAACATAATGTAAATTGTAATCGGATCTTCTCTGTCTTAAGCTTTGAACATTCAGAGCCAATTTCATAAAAGCTTTATGATTTCTGGCATGCCTCCTAGATCTCTTCTGGGGCTGATGAGGACGTAAGTTGCAGACAAGTCTGACAAAGTTCGTGTGAATTTTGTCCCTACAATTTTTTTTTTTTTTTTTCACTGAACTTACATCGTATACCTCAGAGAAGAAAAACTGCAAACAACCCACAACTAGTTTCTCAAAAACTCTGGCTTGTGAAGACCCCACCTTTCACATTCTAATACCCCACACTGCAACTTTCATTCTTAGTAAGACTTTGTAAAGACCTAGGTGATAAATGGCACAAATAAGATGCTAAATTACCAGCCTCTATACACCACACAGAAAAGAATGCCACTTCAGACAGATTGCTGAGGCAGACAGAAAGTCTGATGTATTCAAACACTGATGGTGTTCTAGTATCATAGACTCCCCAATCAAAGTGGGTACTTCAGCATTAGAATACTCCTTTCCTATAATACCAACTCTGATCAACAATAGGATTCAACTTGGACAATAACAATGTTTTCCAACAGGCCTCCCCCACTTGAACAACCAGCCCATTTCTAGTTAGTTTTGTCTCTTGGCAGTACATAGCACAGGCCTAAATCTGGAGTGAAAATGCTCTTTCCTTTCTACTGTATAGGGCCTACTGTACCTCATACATTTCACAGTGTTTTTATGTTAGTGAATTTCATGTCTCAACTGATACTTCCAAAATCTGATAACTCAAGAAAATATTGTCATCTACATAACACCTCACCCTGTATGGTCTCCTCTGTGTGAAATTATCTCATTTTTGTTTTCCTGAAGAGATCAAACTTATCCTCATTCAATAACTAAGGTTCACTGTGGTCTCAATTGTGAAATATTACACTCATGAAATCATATAGAAATATACAGTATTCACGCTATGTACCTCATTAGAATATCAATATCAGTACATCACCTCCAATTTTCTTAGAAATAAGCACACTTTCCAACTGGAATGACAAGTTAGAATTTCACCTACATGCTATAAGTACCATCGTATATCTACCTGTGACATATTCTATGTTAGCTACTAGGGAAGTATTTTTATTCAAAACAAGTCATATTACATGCAAGGAGTAAGTTTCTATTTAAATAACTACTTCATAAAATTTAACATCTTGATTTTCTTTGTGAATCTGATCTTTGGAATCTTATGAGAACTAAAAGCACAATAAATAAGCTAGATGGTAATTATAAACAAGGGCATAAGAATATTTGTGTATCACATGACTAGTTATTAGTATGACACATGGGTCTTGATCCACCATCATAGCCCATTCATCATAATTCATTTTTTGAGCCAAGTTTACACCCAAGATCATGACATCTGTACATCCCTGGCAATGCAAAATTGCTTTGGACTACTTAAAAAATATCAATTAAAAGCTTAATCATCAGGCAGAAGAGTTTCCATACCAAGGTGTACGTATTCAAGGGTCAAAGTACTGGCAAACGTCATCCATGCAGAATGCACAAACAACACTTTGTAATCTCAATGAACTGTTATCAGCTTATCGAGCAAAATCATGATTCTTTAAGGACAAACGCATTTTGAAACTTGAACTTTGTCATTTGATAGAATCTCTCTCTTCTACTGCATGCCCCAAAATTAAGAATTTGAACACACCTACTCCTCATACAAGAAAATTGTAATCACCATTTCAAGTCACAGAACAAGGCACAATCAATACTTAATAGGCCTACATGGTATATTCTGAAGTAATTTTCATCCTAAATAGTAGTGAAATGAATAACTTATGAAAATATAACACTAATGTGCTTTATTTCGTCCCCATGATGGGAAATTATTCACTTTTCTCCTGAAAAGGGGCTAACACTTAAATTACTTATTCTGTCTTTATACTTATCAACTTTAAAGCACAAGTTTGGAGGTATTAGTCAAATATTTCATAGCTTTGGATATTAGGCAAGACCCACTCAGGATGAAATATGGATAATATATTATTCAGTGTAGTTTGCCTTCATGGAATACTACTCTTCTGATTCAAAGGGGGGGGGGGGGATACTGACAGTAGTCGTGACAATGGTATTAAAGGCTTGTGTCATTCTAAAGCCTGCAATGAATAGCTGCTTTAGTGAATTAATACAGGTTTGTACTTCTTTCTTGCTGGTAGCATAAGCATTACAAAGTCTGCTTGAAATTCAAATCCTTCCTGCATATCTACCACAATTGGTTGTACAGTTGGGAACAGGGTAGATATTGTAAAACAAGGAATGTTTGCGTGCATTTTAATTTTGCGAGAGCCAAGATTCACGAAATTAAAATGCACACGAAAGTTCTCGTCTACACTATATGCACTGAATGCCAGTGGCGATTCACAAGAATTTCATGCTGCAAAAAAGGCCGTCAGCTCCAATTCGCGAAAATTTCATGCCGCGAATATCATGTTTTACAGAATCAGATTCTGCCCACAGTTTGCCTGCAGTAAGCCCTGTCTGTTCTCTTCTGTCACCCTACATGTCCTCAGTACGGCCCTATGATTATGAATGCTATTACACATTCTTGACACTCCCTAAGAACACCTGCTTCAAAAATCAGTGAGAGGGCAATGGTGAGTTCCTTCCCAACAGATGGAATGCCCACATCAATCTTTTTTAAAAGTAAGGGTCTATTTCACTATTGAAAAGGAGACGTTGCCGTGACTGCTGGGACTGTTCAGTTGCGGCATCCTGTGTGATTCGAAGACAAAAAAAGGCTTGCGCTCTCACCAAGAAGGCAACTCCTGGTGGGTAATGTCTGAGACATCTCCAAACAAGGTGACAACTTATTCGCTTAGAAGTAGCGGGGATGTAGCCGCAATGCCCATGGTGGTGCAGTAACTTTCCCATGTCTAAATCAGTCTCAATGATGTGGTCACAACTGATAGACCATTGTGGAAATAACTCTTGAGACATGCTGGAGACTAGAAAAAGTCAATGAAAAAACTGAACATGTTTCTCCAGCGACTCCCTGGAGACCCGTCTGATCTCCAGGAGATGACAGAGAATAGAGTCACATCTAGGTTGCTACATTGTCTCCAGGTCAATGAGATACTGTATACGCCAAATATTTCACGAGGTTTTTATTTTCACAAATTTTGAGAGTCAGGTGCTATTTGCTATTAATTAAAGACACATGAAAATAATGACTCTGATCCATGATATGAATGTGACGCACATGTACATGTGTAACTCAGTACAGTGTGCTGTAGTCCACGATCGCAAATTTAACCACATGAGAAATCGTCGGGAAGTCCCAATTCGCAAAAATGTAAGATTCGCTAAATATAAGGCGTATAGGCCTACTAGTAACCCACTTTTGCCACAACTAGGTGACCATATGATGCATCAAGCATTACCCCGGGGTACCATAGTACCCCGGGTTACCGCGTTGTGTAGCGCCACCTCACATCCACTCAAGGACAGCCGCAGAGAAATGCATGCACAGTGTGCGTATACATAGTCACTCCCATGCCACTGCATGTTATCCGATGCATGCATGGCACGCTGTGCTAGCAATAGCGTGTGGTTCAGTGCACTGCAGTGAAGTGGCGGCTAGCACCGCTAGCTCGAGCACCAAAATAATTTCCACTTTTTGGCAACTCAGGGTACAACCTTTCTAAAAAAATAAATAATTCAACAAAATGGCTGATTTTCATTTGGTACCCCGGGATACCATTTATGTCATCATATGTCTAGCTCGGTAATGATTTAGTATCTTCTACATTTATTTGATGGCTTCTGACCCCCCCCCCCCCCAAAAAAAAAAAAAAAAATAAATAAATAAATAAATAAAATAAAAATAAATAAATAAATTAATAAATTAATAATAATAATAAAATTGAAAAAATAAAAAATAAAAAATAAAAATAAAAATAACATAAAAAATAAATAAATAAATAAAATACAAAATTAATACAACTACAAATAAAGAAATAAATATTACATTAAAAAAAAAAATCATAAAATACCAGTACTGAAATCAGTTAGAGGTAAGTTTCATTTTGATAATGAGAAGTTGAGCTCCCAGTTGAAAATCTGTCTTCCACTTTTGCGCATTGGAAGTAAACATTACGGCGAATGCACAAAAACAGCCAGCCAGACATTGTTGGCAAGCTGACCTTCGCCTTTCAACCAGTAGCTTACCCTCGATGCCTTACACACTACAGTGTCACGGGAGGTTTCCAGGGACACTTGGGAGTTTACACAGCAATCATGGTTCTAGGGCATAATTTTAGAAAAGTCACATGGCATTTTACCTGCAAGGTCTTTCATATGAGATCTCCTAGGTTCACCAGACCAGGTAGATCCGAATGAAATTTGCTAAGCATAAAAGGGAGGGCATTAGGAGATCCAAATCAAATACCATGTAGGGCCTATATGACTAAGTTCTGTCACGCAAGAACATCTTGTGGGTTCAAAGTACTCTAAATAACATTCATATTGTACTTTCACATGCTCTCATCACCTGAAGTGCTTTTTTATCACTTCAAAAGTTCCTGACTTGACTGCAAGCCCCTATAACTGTGTACTCAAGTTCAGTGGTGTGAGCTCTGAGCTCTGATTTCTTCTAATGGCAACTACCAGTACTGCAGTAGGCTACCTGGGGGGGGGGGGGGGGGGGGGGTGTTTCATCAATTTAGTCAGCGCTGACAAGTTGTCAGTCTCTGACAATCACCATGGTAACAGTCAGTGACCAGAGCATCTCAGCTAATCAAAACCAAGGATTTTACTGAAATTGTCAGAGACTGACAACTTGTCAGCGTTGACTATATTGATGAAACACCCCCCTGTAGTTGGGAAGTGCTGATGATGTGATCAATTGACATCACAAAAGTGAGTAAATATCATGTATACCACTTGGCAGGCGGTGATTTGGCTCAGTCAGAAGTGCATCTGCCTCCAGATCCAAGGGTACCGGGTTCAATTCCCAAGTCTCACTGAGCAATGCTGTGTGTATTTCATCCCCTCTAGTAAGAAGCATAACACTCTGTCCCTCTGATGGGACATTAAATGGAAGTCCCATGTGTGAACTAGCAACTGACTCATCCACTTAAAAGATCCAATTTCATTCATTCAATGTAAAGAGCAGGGTGCTAAACCCAGTGAAGTGAAATAGGAAAATAAGAAATAAGAAATATACTTTACCTCAATATCAACTAAAGAATTAGCACAATAAATCTGATTGCGTAATATGGAACAATTGAGATAAAAAAAAATCAAGTAACTCGATAAAAGATACGAGGTAATAATGAATCAAACCTCACATGTATTAAATTGAATGGCTACTAAGTAGGCCTACAAGAGTAATTTCTGTCCTAAAGTGCCTATCTACCATGAAACACAAAGCATTTAAGCACATTCTTACAAACAATGTAGCAACAAGAATTCATCATTCCAATTCAGTTTAAAGTTTCACTAGGAGTAGAGTTTTGGTATTGACCTGGGCCCGTTTTAATTAGGCCTGACTAGATATGCCAATCAGGAAATGGACAAGCAAGCGGAAGGGTATAACCTATGATATCCAAATGCACACTTATTGAATTTGCTATGATTTTCTTTTTGTTGTTGTTAGTCTACATCCTATTACTTCTCACTCTGCTTTTCACTAGCACTGATTCGGCATCATTTGTAATGGTAAATCACATAGAATTCTAAACTGGTCTATCAGCAATTTAAAGAATTCACATTCTCACGATATCTTTGCTCATTTCGCATATTCTGAACCAGAATCTGGGGTGGATCTGTATTAAATTCTCTCCAGGTCCAGGAGCATTTACAGAAATAATGTAAAAGCCGGCATGCTTACAGTCTCATCAGTCAGTATAGATGGGCACACAGTCACTGATGCTGCTACATCAAATACAAACACCTGCCCTCTCTTGCCACAAGCATGCGCCCACACACAAGGCACACAAAACACACCACAACATTGCAAGGAGACAGGAATCCACATGGGTGGAGGGAGAGGAGAAACACAGTGCACTTACCATAAAAGGAAAATACTGTCTACCCTGACTGGAGCTTGCAAAACATATGAGACTTGCCCTGTATCCGTCTTGCAATGCTCCCTGCTTGCGGCTGGAGCGTGTATTGTATCTTGCTCAACTAGGAATCCTCTCACTCTGCCCAAGATGATGGAGATAACTCTCTCGGCTTGTCAAATCCCAGTGATGTTGGTCGTTGTGGAAAGTCAAGGCAAAAGCAGCAAGAATTTTGGCCCACGTTTTCGTCCTGCGGCCTGCTGGGGATGTAAAAGATGGAGTGTAAAGGGTACAATGTCATTGAAGTGTATGAGATGTGGGTCCTGACACAAGGCTGATACAGCTCAGCGCATAGACATGCATGGAGCACAATACACACAGCTAGTCCACACACTCTGGGACACACAAGCACAAATGAAGGCTTCTCATAGACAGCATGCAGAGCACACAGAAGGCATTAGATCAATGCAAGTGCATGCTTTAGCTACAGGGCTGGATGTGCTGGAGCCCCCTAACCCTCACCAAGCACGTGGACTGCTCCATTTGCACACACTGGGGGTGTAAGATTGTCAGTAGTGTGTGAGGGTTTAGCATGGGTTAGGTAAACAAGCCACAATTTACTCAATGGATAATCACCAACCAGACGGAGTAGAATCTGAAGAAATGATTCCCCTCACATCATTCTATAGCTGCTGCCTGTGGAGAAGGATTTCAGATTTCTCTCCATTCTTTTATCCAATTGGACTTACAAACCTTAATTCCTGCGTTGCTGTCTAACCACAACTCCTCCCTATCCTTGAGTTGATGATTCCGAGATCCCCTGAAAAAACCAATAACAGTTGAGTAAAGACTTGGCAGAGGACAGGACAAAATTATTGATCCATATTGATGACCAAGTGACAGGTTAGGGCATCTGCTCCGTCATTCTATGGGGCTGGTTTATGGACATGAGAACATGCATGGAAGACAGTCTATTGGTTCAGCCCTCCTGAGCGTTTGTCTCAAGATCATGCCGCCACACTTAACCACACTGTGGAAAGGAAATAGATTTCTCAATTAACAAAAGCAAACTCTCTTTCATGGCATAGCATTTTTAATGAAAGTGTCAATATAAATACAATAGAACAGAGGTGAACCTGTCAACCTGCTAATTTAATTTTTTGGAAGAAATATTATCGTCATGAATCATGAAGCTCCAAAGAATTGTTTAAGTTAATAGTCTAATTGGCTTGAAAATATAGTGAATTTCAGCTCCTGCTTGATGGAAAACTTCCAGCAAAATTAATATGTCACGTACATTAAAAATAATGCTTTTGATATTCTTTATACAAATCCCTTTAACAAAATATAGTGAAGCCAAAATTAAAGATGGTTGATATAGCAACTTTGCGATAACATATTACGTAGGTTTGAGAGAAAAAGGATGTGATGATCTGATTCATTGTGTTGCTCCAGTTAAATGCATTCTCATCAGACACACACATCTGCAAATCTGATTCCTGCAAAAGTATATTGATTTTTGATTGGTTTCTTCAAAAGAAAAAGAATGAATAAAAAAATACCTACATAATGGTTTACAAGAAATATGACTTCTTGAGAATGTTGTTTTGAATTAAACTATAGAATGTCAAGCAAAATCACAATCAAACATATCATCAATTGATGTGTACTAACCATTATCATCTTTTCCTGAATTTGTATATGGAGTACACTTTCTGTAATTATGGAAAGAGTGCAACAATGTGACATCATAGATTCATCAGAAATGTCACATTTTTATGTTTACAAAATTTGAAACACATTTTCACATAAGAAACAGGAGCAATTTTTACGTACCTAAGTGTGCCACATTAGATTCCTCATAAAACATTCATGTGATCATTACCTTTTTTAGTATCAGTTTGACTTTGCTGAAGTGTTCCCAATTCTGGCATGTCTGCTTCTTTGCATTTTCAGAACATATACAGATATATTTTCCTTTTTACCTGGTTAAGTTTCATTTAACTCTATCATTACAATTACAAGTTAACATAAACATGAGTTTTAAAGAATTGTTTGCTTGGGCTAAGTTGGAGTAAAGATAGCTTAAGTTTCTAAGTATGCTTTTGCTTACTTCAAAAAAAAAAAAGTGAACAGAACCAGTAAGGAAATATGCATATGAATAGAGGCAGTTGAATTCAGTCACCACAAAAATAAACACAAATATAAATTCAAAGACTAAAAAGTCTTCACAGGCTCTATGGCACAGAAGTTTCACTCAGTACTGCATCAAAAAATATCAAGCTTACAAAAGAGACAACACCTAAACAAAGAAAGGCAAACCATTCTAGCTGCAAATGTATGTCTGCTACAAGATTCTATGTCTCATCTGTGTGACACAGTGATGACTGCAAATGGTGTGCTCTGCTAATGAATGAGTCTATCGTCTGATCGAAGTCAATATCTGGACTATACACTGGCTTTACTCCCATCTCTCAGCTTCCTTCCAGCCCGGCTATCTTTACATCATATCAAGGTCACATCAAACAGAGTAAGGGATAGCTTCTTGTTGTTCAGGTTTTTCTTTCTCACCTCTCAGCCTCCTCTTTGGAGGCTGGGTTCCTTTCAGAGATGCTAATCGAAAACTTCACCCCAGTTTCTTTTATTCCTCTCACCTTCCTGCCCGAGCCCATTGAGTTCCCCTTGTTCTTATCCAACTCCAACATGGTTACAGTAAACGTCCTACAAAGACACAGACTTAGCAACGTCACAATAAACACCTTGTGAGAACACTGTCATCTGTTTCCTAAAAGGTCGGCTATGCATGAATGCACGCGGACAAAGGGAACATAAGGAATGGGAAAGTATAAGAAAAATAGAGTCATGGCCACAAATTAATGATTCGGATCAGACAAGGATGACTGGCTGCCATTTGCCATGGAGTAAAAAGCATGAACATTAATTGCAGCTGACAAATGACAGGGCAGCAGACATGTGGACAAAGGAAAGAACAATAGTGCCTCGACCCCTTCTCTATCAAATTGCTATTTATTCATGACATATCATTACTCCACAGTAAATCTTCTGCATTAGGGTACTTGAAGGTAATTCCTTGAGCATGGTTATATTTCTGAAATATACAAAAACTGGCAGAGCTAGTTTATGTAACTTTCATAAGTAAATTCCAAAATGTCCTTAAATTGTTGCACATCAGGAAAGCTAAAACAAAATAAAGAAGAAAAAAAAAAACAACCCCAAAAAGCAAAAACAACAAAAAAAGCTTAAAAAGCCCCACACCAATAGCCCATAAACGTGTGGGTCCAGCTCTCACCTGAGCAGTGTACAATGTTGCTTTCATGGCACCATATCTGAGGTAAAGTTCTGTATTAAAATTTTGAGATTCAGGATTGCCACATTCACTTTGGACAGCATCTTCCTAATGTTGGGTATTTGGGCCGCTGGGTGCACCCCCACCATTTGCACAAAGTATAATCCCCTTGCTACATTATTTGTTCCTTCCGAGTTCAGTCAAAATCCAGCCACCAGAATTCAAGATGATATCATGTATATGGACCCATGCCCCACATGAACCCCTGGGGATACCACCAACACTTGTAAAAACTATGATCCCCCCGATGATTTAAGCCAAATTTGGTAAACATCTTAAATTTCAAGAAGATGAATATGTCAACACTTTTGATGATTTCTACTGTAAAACAAGGAATGTTCATGTGCATTTTTATTTTGCTAGCCCCAAGATTCACAAAATCAAAATGCACGTGAAAGTTCTTGTTTACACTATATTATGCAATGAATGCCAGTGGCATTTCGCGAAAATTTCATGCCGCAAAAAAGGCCATCAAGTCCATTTCGCGAAAATTTCATGCTGTGAATATATCATGTTTTACAGTATATCTAGTGAAGTTTGGTAAACATTCATCCATCAGTTTTTATGAAGATGAAAATGTTAAGAAATATGAAAATTATGAATATCCATGGCAAAATGATTTGCGATGAATTGTATTTTGCTGGTCATTTACCTATATACTATGAGAGACTTGCATACCACAGAAGAAGAAGAAAATAATATTACAAATGTTGCTATGGCAACTGGTATGTCAGCTATTTTGCATTATTTCCCCAAAAGGTCTACAGAAGAGTATTCTGCTTTTTATAAGGAATCATTGACACTTCTCAATTTTTTCACTGGGAGAATCCTTAGATGTATAATAATCAAAATAAAATGTAGGCCTATATACAAATATACACACATACACCCATGATATATACTATTTTTCTTTTAAGATAGGAAAAAGTAATTGCAACTGATTGACAAATTGCCATACATCATAGTAAATACGCACTGAATTGATCTGTGTTTTAGTAGTAGCCATGATTAAAGCTACGGTCACAAAGGTTCGTAGGAATGATGCGTTCGTACGAATATCACTGTTCGTACGAATGCTGGAGTTCATACGGCCGCCTTACGAAGAGAGAGTTTCGTACGAAGTTTAAAAAAAAAAATCTTGGACAAGAACATCGACCAGGCTACAAACTTACGAATGGTCTATGAACGGTTTACGAAAGCTGGTTTCATACGGCCTTCTTAAGAAGTTCGTACGAAATTGTCTAAAAATCGTTCGTACGGCGTTCGTAGCAGTTCTTAATGGTATTTGTGACTGAGCCATTAAGAAATCATGGGCATACATATACAGTTTTATTTGCTATCATTCACACATGGCAAAAGAAAAAAAAAGTATTTTGACTGTATGCAAAATGTTTTAAATTGCAATGGTTTCCCCCCCACCCCCCAACTAAAATCATGATGGACCAATGTCCATATCTCAATATGATAAAAAAGTGATATTTGTGCGCGCGCATGTGTGTGTGTGTATCCACACATCAGATTATAATTTATATGGTATTACGTTGCAAAAAGTACCTAATGTGTAAAAATTGTTCATTTTGGGTGATGTGTAAACAGGTCTGTGAGACTTCATGTCTGTGTTTTGCTTTGTTCTCCCTCCTCTTTCCCTTCCTATCTCCTAGGAAAAAGCATTGTGTTGAGATCAAATTACCATGAATAACAGATGAAAAAGAAATAAATACTTCAGTGATTTTACCAAATCAACTTACACACTTAAAATTAGCAAAATGAATGAGAAAAAAAAGAAATAAAATGGAAATTCTTTTGGCACTGATGTAACAAATAAAGCATTATGGAAATCAATACCAGCTTTCCTACTGTATGTGAACCCCTAGATACTGAGCACACAGCACTGCACTGTGTCTTTGTTAAACATGTTGTTGGCTCTAGCCAATGGGATGTCATACCAATAGTAATTGGTCCCTATCCCCACGTTATGCCGTTGGACAGACTGCAGGGTGACAAGGATTTATGCAGATGCCTACAACTTATAGCTGAAGACAGAAACGAATGATAGCACAGTCATGTAATGTATTGTCTGGTTTGTCTTTTTTATGAGCCAACCATGGGTAAAGAACTAATTCCAGCATTGGCCACCATAAGGCCTTGGCTGGGGGAGTTCTCAACAAGAAAAATTCCACTGGCCTACCACAGCAGGGCACATGGTGCAGTAAGAGCCATGGACGTTTGAAGAAATAATCAAATTATCTAATTAGGGGACATTCCGCTGGGACATTGAGGACAGATGGAGAAACAGAGAACTAGAGCTGCAATGGACAGACATACAAACAGACTGACAGACTGTGTGTGCTTTAACAGCAATCATACACAGCAGGGACTATTTCATTGATAAATCATGGGGGGGGGGGGGCACTATATACACACCGAGGCAAATGTTCACATAATTTCTTGGACAATCATTTTATTTCAGACTTCAGTGAAACCCATTCACAATAACAAAATTATATGTGCCCAAATCTAGGATTCTAATTGAGTGGAATGTTTGAGTGAAGAGCAGGACTTTCATATACAATTTCATTGAGGTCATATAATATTTCATTACACTTGCACATGAAGAAATCACCAATAAAATCACTTTAAAAAATAAAGAAATGAATACTAGTCATCTTCTATGTAATGTGCCTGACTTGTAAGCCAGTAATTTGTGACTTTCACCAAAGTGATCTTCTCTAAATGCACATTGAATCTTTATCATCCACCTGTTTTTAGTCCTTTTCTAGGCCATGATCACTGATTGATAAATATGCTGCAGATTATGAAATGTTTATGTACAACTATTATGTATGCAAAAGAAAAAGAAGAAAAACAGCACTTGTGAGAAAAAAGAAATCACTGGAAAGTAAATTGCTTATTCTGATAAGGATGTCCTTTGTAAAATCATGATGATGATCAGTACAAATGTGAATAAAGTGCAGGTATAATTACAGTGAATGCTACCTCCAGCTTTAAAAATTGGTATATGTAGGCCTACAGGTCAAAATCACTCACCAAAGTTTCCTAATGTTGAGGGAAATAGGAACAACGTAAAGAGACAAAAACATGAAATTTCAATAATTTGACTTGCTTAGCCAAGAGTCCATTGCATTCTTTCAGAATGCACTGAGCATTGCAAATAACAGAATGCCCCAGCAAACTGGGCTATAATGGCCCGGATAAAAATAAATAGAGCAGCAGGATTCTTATAGTTTGTCCACGATGTGTTCTTAAGGTCAAAGCAGTTTCTAAAGGTGAGTGAGTTCTATATCTACCATGTCTAATCCAATTGGATCTCCTGCCCATCTCTATTAACTGCATTATTTCTGAAACATCATTTTCCCTAGAAACTCCAGAGATAATCCTAATCCAAATCCCTCTCCTAACCAGAGTATGAACTCTTATTCCTTACAAGCTCCAACTTTAAATTCTACCAGTGTCATTGACTGCTTGAGGAAGCAGAACAAAGAGGACTTAAGTCTGTTGGGGAGTTCATCTTCCGTAAGCCACCCTCTCCCCTTTTGTGCCAGCAATTTGCTCACAAGAATTTGTGTGGTGAGTCACCAAAACTAGAAACTGCACATGAAAATATTCTGATATGCAACACAGCAATTGGTGGTATTACTACAATAATGAACTGCAATTTTGATGAAATTAATGTTTCCTGAACTATGAATTTCCAATGCTAGTGTAACTGGGTAGAATGGACAAGTGGACTTTACTGACCTGATTATTGGAACAGATAAGCAATGATGTAACACTTGTTTAAGAGTGATATTTCCTCTAAAACTAAGTTTTTTTTTTATCTTTCATTTTTTTTTTATTTCCATCCTTTCACAAAAACAATAATAATCATCGTACATAATTATACATACCAAAAACCAAAAACAGACAAAAAAAGAGGAAAAAATTAGCAGGTGCACACAAGCTTGCACTTATTTAAATTTCGCATAGATAACATATTGAATTATGCTATCAATATCTCATACATGTACCACAGGAAAGTAATGGCCAGAATGTCATGTCAAGGAGGCATGCAGACTTATCCACTTCCTTTCAAATTTACTTAGTTGTCTATTTTGAAAACCAATTTGCCTCTCAGTCATATATATAATTTTTAACTTTGACCAGAACAGTTTAAATGTTGGCAAAATACCCAAATGTCTACATTTATTCCAAAAGAATTGAAGTTGAGATGCCTTTCCAATCGGGAAACAATACCAGCCTTAAAACTCAGTTGTGTTTTTAAGGGCAATGAAGTAAACTTTGAGAAGCTAACAACGCAGATTATTAATTGTATTTTGAAAGGCAAACATTTTGAGACTCCAACATCGGAAATCTACTGGAGTAATAAATATGCGATAGATGATATTACATGGAAGCTTATATACAAAATGCCTTTTGTGTGTTTAGTTGATATTAAGAGCAGAGCATTTCAGTATAAAATTAATACAAGAACACTTCTTTTGAACAAAAGATTACACAAAATGAAAATTGTTGACTCTGAATTGTGTACCTTTTGTAAGCAAGTGGAGGAAACGCCAGAACATATATTCACTGAATGTCAACATGCATGTGATTTTTGGGAAGAGTTTTTGAAATGGTGGCATACAAAGTTTGACATAAATCTACAATTGAAGGAAGAAGAGATCTTGTTCGGTGTATTTGGTGGAAGCCAGCATGGGCCCCTTTTGAATCACTGTATAGTTCTAAAACTAAGTTGATTTGACTGATGGCAGTGACTTGAGAAACAATTAAGGACAAGTTCACCATGATATACATATGGATTGATATAGAGAATGCAGAAATATTAGTAGAATATATCACTGAAAGTTTGAGGAAAATCAGACAATCCATTCAAAAGAGATGAATTTGTGAAGTTTCAGTGCCGCCATTTGCTGGACGAGAAGACTACAACAGCTTGTGATGTCACATGCATAAACAATACGAGGAAGATAATAAAGAAATTTAACATCTTTTCACTTTTTGTTCATAACAAAAGAGCACTTGACCTGCCTCTTTTAGAAGGCAGAGGGAATAATATTACCCTAAACATATACAGTAATAAGTCGAAGGAAAATGTGTACTTTTTGAAAAAAAAAATTTTCACTGAGTATTGGGCAGTTGATAAGCGCAAAGCTGTTTTGATTATGAGGTCAGAAAAGTGTTTCTGAAATGCCAAAAAAAGTGTGATCATACACGCATTTGAGCAAGAAGATTCCTGTAGAGTTGATAAACGAAAAGTTGTTTTAAACTTTCAAGCTCAGTTTGGCTACAGCCAATAAGGGTGACTGCTGCAGGCTTGCCTAAAATCTTGTCATGTCACAAGTCGAATTCTTTCAGTGTTGCAAGAAGTGCTTTGTAGAAAATGTATGAGGTACAATTTTATCACTGCAAATTTTGTGAGTTAACTAATATTAAAAAAGTGAAGTTTACAAATACATTGCTTCCTGTAACACAACTGCATTGTACAGTAGGCCTACATTGTATGGGTGGGGGGGGGGGGGGGGGGGGAGTCTTGAGATGCCCTCATCTCCCAGAGTAATTCACAAAAATCACAAGCTGTGCTTCTCTTGTGAATTCTTCTTTTGCATAGATACAGTTAAAAATGAAATTGTATTTGCTTACTTCTTTATTCATTGAAATAAAACGTTGTTACTATAATTGTATCCATGTTTTGTTGAAGCTTTAAATGTGATTTAAATTTCTCTAAAATATTTTGTTCCCTTGTAAGCGTTATGTACATTACTTTGTACTACTTTATATGGAAATAACATCATTTGATTTTGAATTGAATTTGAATAGTGTGAGGCCAAGACACATGGAGGTCCTGGATCTAATGTTTTCTCTGTGTAAAAAAAAAAAAAAAATGTTATACCACAATGTTTGGTCAATGATAATATTAAGGCCCTCTTGAAGATCAGTGTTTAAGACCAAACAGGCCAGCTTGGATGAAGAAAACCACAGGATTATCACTTCCATACCCTCAATATTTTCTAAATCTCTTTCCCATATACTTGCCTTTTCTCTCTTTGAAAACATGACAATGAAGTTGTGTAACTTTCACCTATCAGATTCTTGTATTATGTAACACTTTACCATCTCATATTCCCTTATACTTGCATGTACTTGCAGTTTATATTCTGCAGATAGGTTGGATATTTATAACAATGAAGACTTGTCATATAAAATGCATGCTGACACATGCATATACAGACACACACAACAAACACAAAGACACACACACAAACATTTTGTATGTACGATTTTATATATTCTACGTAGTGAGGCTTGAATTTGGTAGTGAGCACTTCATTGACAGCATGAGAAATGAGTATCATCCTATTTTTCAGAAGAGTTAGTGGTGTTATACAGTGTATTTGTAATACAGGAGGCAATTATTAAGCAAGTGGCTAATTTCATCAATATTAGTCAAGCTGTGAAATTTGCAAAATTATAAACATTGCAAAATAACCACATGTACGGTATACTCTATCCTTTATCGAAAAGAAAATGACGGATTGGCCCATTTACTGCAGGGTCATAGGCTGAATTTATCATCTTTCCCATATATGAAACACGTTTCAATACCCACTATCAAATTGAAGGCCTTTTTGACTGTGTTTCTGGAGTTGCTGCATTTATCATTTCTATTGTGAGATAAGACAGAGGCCTTGTCACTGCGCAGCTCCATTATGCAGTTTGACCCGTGGAGCTGAGAAGTGTAGTTGGCAGTAGTTGACGTGGGCAGGTCCGAGCAATAAACGTGTTTCAAAATGACTTGCATTTATCATTTTCATCCACAGAAACACGCTTCTGGCTCATATGCATTTGCCATCACCCTTTTTTCGGCATTTCAGAAAGGCAATTCCTACCCCATAATCAAAACAGCTTTATGTTTATCATCTGCCCAATTCTCCCTGTTGTTTGGAAACCTTAATTCCAAGCCAGAAGTGAGTTGATAAACACACCATTAGTTATGTGTCCCATTTCTTCTGTTGTTTTAGTAGGTGTCTTTTCTTTCCTTCTTTTCCTGTATGGTGCCATCAACAAACTACAACATAAACTTGGGACCACAAAAGGAAAGAGGCAACTATAAATGTCATGTTGTTGCACACATACAGTTGTAGGTATAATAGATACGAGTTATACTCACTTCATGGATAAACTATTATTTTCATACACATGGCCCTATTTCATAGGGAACTATTCCATGTCACATATCCAACCAAGTCATAATTGATACCCACTGTTAAAAGGGGAATCCAGTCCAAGAAATAATTCTGATAAAAAAAGAGTAAAATCTTACGAGTTCAACAGTAAAAATTTGACTGAAATTGGATGAAAAATAAGGAAGTTATGAAATTTTGAAGTTTTGCTAATTTCTGAAAAACAGTTCTTGTACAATGGATATGAATATGAAAATGAGTGAGCTGATCATGTCATAACCTCACAATTTTCCATTGATCATGTAAAAAAAAAATGACGAAAATTCAGTGTTTCTATCATTGAAGTCTGAAACACGATGTTATTCCTGGTTGAATAACTTCAGAATAGTGATCAGTTAGATATATCAAGATTTGAGGCTCAGCCATAATTGCATTTGAATGAAAAACTGGAAATTTCAAAACTTTATGTACAGACTATAGTTGTGAGGGGATGACATGCTCACTTTGCCATTTGCATATTCATATTGACTCTTCAAAGTTTCCTTAAAAATTAGTGAAACTTCAAAATGTCAAAAGTTCCTTATTTTTCTGTTGATTTTGATCAAAATTTTACGGTTGAAATTGTAATATTTTTCTCTTTCTTATCAGACAAACTTACATTTGGACTGGATTTTCCCTTTTAAGAAAATCATCTTTTCACGAATGTCATTTAAGCTTCTAAATCAAAATATCTGGTGTCTTTCTCTTCTCTCCTCCCCCCCCCCCCCCCTTCTCCTCTTGACTCCTCTGTACATATTGTGATCTCACACAACTTCTTCCCCTCTCTCCCTTCCTCTACCATCAGCCTCTCTTCTTTTCACCATCCTAATTCCTGGCTAACACTACCCAGCAGGCCTAGATTTTGCTCCTACTGTATACAAAACCCAAAGAGTGCTTGTGAAAGAAAGACAACCATGCCTTCATATATGCCACACGGGACTCAATAAAAACTAGATTTTATCTTGAATTCAAAGAGGAGGATATATCAGTGATGGACATTTATAATACTTGGGGCAAGGTCAAAGTCACTATCAAATGCAGTGCTGAGGCCACATATCCTTTGAGGTTACCAGCTGCAGGTGTATGATCCTGTCTCTTTTAGTAACAAAATTTGGCAAGACATAGAAAAAACAAAACACTTGCACAATTCAGGCACTGCAGTTTTGGTCCACTCTTCAAAATTTCTACATTTCATACATGGGAAGTGGATTTTACTGTGATTGAATATCAGAATAACTGCATCATCCCATTAAGAAAAAATAAGATTATCCCATCTTCACCTGAAGTGCAAGCTCCATTATATAAAACAATGATGGCATTCAAGTTTGGTACATTACAATGTAGCTCTCAAAGCCTCGCTGTCAGTTTATGCAGCAAGAAATACACTTCGGTTTGTGGCATTAGAAATTAATTTGAAACATTAAGGTCCTACAATGCCTTTACTCTTTATGACTGGAAATTAATGCAACTTTTGCACTTTCTTTCAATGGATGAAGTTGAATGAAATGGTTCCTTTCAGACAATTAATAATGCAATCATAAACTTGCAGCGTAACACATGCTACTGCAGCATGGAGGAGCAGCAGGAGGAGGCAGTCCCTCTCGTGTTTGAGATTGGCATTCTTCACTAATCAGAAAGAATCGTTATCTCTCCCCTCTCCTACCAAACCCAAATAAGGATGTGATCTCAAATGCACACAACCCACAGGGTGGCAACACAGATGTAATACCCATTACCTTCCACACTTCCATCTAAATGAGTTGGAACTCACATATATCTCTGGGAGAAAGGGAGAGAGGGAGAGAGAGAGAAAGGGAGAAATGTCTCATTTTCATCAGAATCATTCTGGCTGCACCATCACTCAAAGAACTAAACAAAGCAAAAACTAATGTTCATAATTATGTATACAAATGAAAACACAAGAATAACATGTTCACAATACCCTTTTGTTTTCTTCCTCATCAGTTTTGTGACATTAATCTTCTTTCTTAAAAAAAATAAGGCTTCCTACACTAACCTGTTCAAGATCGTAAAGGACAGAGAACGTACATAATTTCATTAAAAAGAAATAAGAAAGATCAATACATCAGGTGGTATACTAGTAAACTCGACCAACAGAGTAATGTCATATGCGTTATATACGAGAAATAACAAAGTGGCATTACAAGCAAAGGCAACTTTGAACAGCCCACAGGATAAAATACTAGAAGACTACGAAAAGGATTGAAACAGTCTAATATGACACAGAATGTCATGAAGCAACTACACTGTACAAGTTTCACTTAAACCTATTTCTTATTCTCATGATTTCAGCTACAAATTGTGTAGTTGAGGAGAAAAGGATAGTAAGCTACATTTTAGCCCATTGAAGACTAGTTCCAAGCATGCCTATGCAGGTGGCTATGGGAAATGTGTGTTATAGGAAAATTTGCATGTCCGCAATGGGTTGAGCTTGACTGATGCTTGGTACAATAACTATTACACTCATCCTTGACAAAGAAAAGGTAAAAAGGTAAAATACATGTTTTTCAAAACTGAAGCTCAAGATCCTCAGTAACAACCAACGTTTCTGCAAAAAAAAAAAAAAAAAAAGATTTATCAATGTGTACCCATGCATGTTTCATCATGTAAGACTGAATA
Source organism: Diadema antillarum (assembly GCF_040938485.1). Lineage (NCBI taxonomy): Eukaryota > Metazoa > Echinodermata > Echinoidea > Diadematoida > Diadematidae > Diadema > Diadema antillarum. The sequence goes on along the minus strand of NW_027271246.1, from coordinate 360,139 downwards.
GCACTGACATTCAAAGCAATGTTGATAACTAAAGAATAAACTACCTGAAGAAACCTGTAGGAAGGATATGGGTCCACTGGCTTGCAAAAATAGAGTGTTATATGAAGTCTATTCTGCCATCAGTAAAGAGACCACTGTATCTTCTGCAACAACAGGATAAAAATCAAATGTCGGTTATCACTTTGTTTGTTGTTGTAAGTTTGTTTGTAATTCTTTCTTCTTCTTTTTTTTTTTTGGGGGGGGGGGTGCTGTTTGAAGAAGCAAATATCATAGTGTTCCTCTCCTGCGTATAGACCATAGACTAACCCATACCACATATAGATATCACTATAGTATCCCTCTTCCTACCCCTCCCCCCCCAAAAAAAAAAGATATACATATATTCAGAAAGTACATGGGTGTGAAGTATCTGTCACAACCATTATGAAACCTGGTGCATTTTTAGCTGCAGCTGTAATATTCCCATATTTCCCCTGAAAGAGCACCTTACCCCAATGCTGGAACTGTCTTTGCTACATTATTTAAATTCAAACTTCTGAAGATGAGAGATACACAGTCATTGATACTTGTCTGATTAAACAAGAGATTTTAGGTTGAAATGTTTGTACGCAAGGCACATTTCCCATTTCCTACAAGCATGATGAGGATAGTGTTTGTGTGTATGTGACAGGACTATACTCACTCAAGACGAAACTCTAGGCTGAAAGGAAGAGTTTTTCTTTAATATTTTGGATGCTGAATTTGCCAGGGTTTTTTTTTCTTACTCTGCTACTAGTGATTAACATGACATATCTTGATATGATTTTACTTCTTCATCATTGCACAAAATTTGGAAACACAGAAGCAAACAATGACAGTGACCCCTGGGTAAGCAATGATGACTCGGTGAGAGACAATTATATAGTATAATACTCATTACACAGAACATCAGCAAGTCTGCATTCTACAATAAGATGGCCACTATTTTTTTTTTCTTTCAGTACAGAACTCTCTTTCACAAACCTGCCATCTTCTACAAAATTTTGCTCAAAGATAACAGTTTGTATCAAAATACCTAACTTATGTCCGATAACAGTTGAACTTACACAAATTAGTTCTAAGCTGTGGTTTGAGTTATAATCTTTTCCATTGGTTCTATCAACAGGAATTAATTAACCACAGACTGCAGCCTTCCATAAAATCTCCTCTTATTACTGTGTTCTCAAGTAGCCAGGTAGCTTTCCTGTCTTGTCTGAAATACATCCGTAACACAGACATGACTGCATTACTTTCTTCTCGGGATGGTAGTTGGAGGGGGGCACTCATTATATCTCACTGAAATGTGGTACATATGAGAACCAAACACAGCTTGAGCAAAGTCTATGTTTGGAATCCTATTAGACCCAAATGAAGAAATAACAAAGAGCATTCATGATGGGTACAATGTGTACTCAGATCCCAATTTTAAGCTAATATTTTGATTTGGGCTCAACTAAATCTCACGACCCTGTCTGCATATCCTGAAGCGACAGACCACAAATACAATACTGCACATACTCTTTGGCAGGTCGTTCATGTACATGTATATTTACTGTGTCAAAATTGAAGGAAAGTGTCAAAATGTGACTAATTCTTTGTCTATAAATAAAACATTAGTATTCAACCTTCAAGCTCCAGCATGGCAGTTTTAGAAGTTTTGAATGATTTTTGTGAGAACTGCACTATGTCTAAAGTGTGTTCAAATGCTAAAAATTATATGAAAACTGGTGTCATAGCAAAGGACATGGTCTCTTGAAACTGGATATCTGTATCATCTATTTAAAACTATTTAAGCCATGAAGAAATCGTGAGTCCAAACTGACTGATTTACTCAATGCTTTTACATCCAGAGCACATAACTTTGGTGAGCTGAAATCAGCAACATGGCTTTATAGACACAAACCCCTGCATAGCGGTACAGCAGTGCACAATTATTGGTGTAATTTGCACTTTGATTCTTGTCTGTGACTTTCTCCAGTGAACTTAAATCAAAATGTTCAATTCTGGAGTTGATGCACATTTAAGACTTTGAGTTTGATGTTGAGAATTCCTTTGGTGAGGACAGTGACAGTGACACTGGTAATGACAGTGGCAAAGTCAGGGATATGTAGACTAGAAGAAGAAGCATGCAGACATGGACTTGATTGTGTGCGGCTTGCCAACCTTAGTCGTCTATCAGCACAAATTAGCGCCCCATGCTTGAGCTAAAACCTCCTTTATATTCCTTGTTTTGAGAAAATGTATTCAATATCTCCTATAAAGAAATAACTAGGAATCTATGAAGATGATGAAGGAACAATATTCATGCACCTGAGTCTATGAAGAAGTTATGACTGATTTCGTAACAAAATAGGCCATGCAACACTTGGCACACCATACAAAACTTACGGTCTTTGTCCATGGTGTATATTTTACCACCTTCGTGAATTCGGGCCATTGCGTACAACATTACCTCACTACACTATGGCTGTGGGGAATTCATGTATCTGCTTTGTAGTTAAATGTGTCTCTAGAATGAAGTCATAATTTTGGTGCCTCAAATTCTGCATCAGATCGAGTTTTGTGTTCCATCAAATCACTTTCTCTCAAACTTTGTAGACAAGTTTTCATGTTCTGAATCATGATTATTCATACTACTGCACTGCTAAGCTTTCCAAAAATGTACATGTGTAATGTGACTTATTTCTGAATTTCAAACCATTTTCCCTGTTACCAATAATTTACAAAAATAATGCAGCAACTACAGCAGTCAATTGGGATGCAGTTCTGCTTATTACCCAATCGCTGTGGCCTAAATTTATGAAGGTAGCTTGAGATCAATCCACGGTTTAAAATCAGTCCATGGACTATAAAACAAGCCATAATACCTTTCACCTGGTCCCTTTTGGTAACAAATATTTCATTCGTTTACCCCAGTCTCACCCCAGTGAGTGTGACTTCATCTTGTGACCTATTATCCAACAGTGTTCAAGCAAATAATTGTCAATGTATTTCTACTCCGCCCCCCCCCCCCCCGACATTCACACAACCATTTGAGAGTCCAAGCTATTCTGCAAAAGTACAGTGACCTTTGACCTTGACTGCTCATTGATATCATGCTCACACAAACAATTTTCAATGCACTTTCTATTCTACCCTATTAATCATATGGCATCACTACTGGACATTGTTTAGCATTGTTGCAAGCATAAGAATGCAACAGCATACAGTGCATACAACATATCTTGAGCAGTTCACCTATCTGGAGTGGGAACCAAGGACACATGCAGTCCTGGTGCCCAAATTAAGGTTGACTGACAAGGACTGTGTTTACAATTAGCACCAACACAAGGGTATGCTTCTGTGGCATCAATTATACATCCTGGGGAATCCTAACATGTAGGTTCAAAGCCATGTTTCTCAGACATCATTTTTCCCTTCTACTGCTAGTCTACAAAATAAACAAGGTCTAAAAAGTCAACAATCACTTTACAAAATGTAATGAAAAAAAGTAATAATCAAAGAATTCATTTGATTTGGAGGAACTGATTTTTTTTTTCACCATTTAAGACTCGCACACATTCATACACAAGAATCATTGGGTTTTTGGATCACGATGCAAAAATAATTCTATTCCCAGCTATTCGCATTGAACCAAAGCACTCACTCAGCTGCACAAGTTTCAGAACTTTGCATGTTGAAGCAATAACCAAAGCATGACATGAGGCATTGCTACCTAGGCTTAGAGTAGTGTGTTGAATCATGTGATTCTTTTAAAAAAAAGAAAAAAAAATAGAAATGTCGCTATGGCGACTGGTCTGCCTCCGCCATAATGTATGATTCTCCTAATAGGTCTATAGTACATGTGGACAACCTGTGATAACATTTTCAAACAAGGAAAAGTAGAAATTACGCGGTGCGTAATATATGTCCCCGCCGGAAGTAGCATTTTGTAGCAAAATGTGCAAAATAGGTAAAAAATCAAGGTCAAAGGTCAAAGAAGTCAAAGGTCAAAATTCTGTGTAAAAGTTTTGAAGCCCTCACCTAGTGCCATCACATAAAGCAAACGGAATCGAAATCGGGTTAGAAATGGCGAAGGAGTAGCATTTTATAGCCAATGTACAATACAGGTCAAAAATCAAGGTCAAAGGTCAAAGAAGTCAAAGGTCAAAATTCTGTGTAAAGTTTTGAAGCCCTCACCTAGTGCCATCACATAAAGCAAACGGAATCGAAATCGGGTTAGAAATGGCGAAGGAGTAGCATTTTGTAGCCAATGTACAATACAGGTCAAAAATCAAGGTCAAAGGTCAAAGAAGGCAAAGTTCAAAATTCTGTGTAGAAGTTTTGTTAAGCCCTCACCTAGTGCCATCACATAAAGCAAACGGAATCGAAATCGGGTTAGAAATGGCGAAGGAGTAGCATTTTGTAGCAAAATGTACAATAAAGGTCAAAAATCAAGGTCAAAGGTCAAAGAAGGCAAAGGTCAAAATTCTGTGTAGAAGTTTTGAAGCCCTCACCTAGTGCCATCACATTAAGCAAACGGAATCGAAATCGGGTTAGAAATGGTGAAGGAGTAGCATTTTGTAGCAAAATGTACAATATAGGTCAAAAATCAAGGTCAAAGGTCAAAGAAGGCAAAGGTCAAAATTCTGTGTAGAAGTTTTGAAGCCCTCACCTAGTGCCATCACATAAAGCAAACGGAATCGAAATCGGGTTAGAAATGGCGAAGGAGTAGCATTTTGTAGCCAATGTACAATACAGGTCAAAAATCAAGGTCAAAGGTCAAAGAAGGCAAAGTTCAAAATTCTGTGTAGAAGTTTTGTTAAGCCCTCACCTAGTGCCATCACATAAAGCAAACGGAATCTAAATCGGGTTAGAAATGGCGAAGGAGTAGCATTTTGTAGCAAAATGTACAATATAGGTCAAAAATCAAGGTCAAAGGTCAAAGAAGGCAAAGGTCAAAATTCTGTGTAGAAGTTTTGAAGCCCTCACCTAGTGCCATCACATTAAGCAAACGGAATCGAAATCGGGTTAGAAATGGTGAAGGAGTAGCATTTTGTAGCAAAATGTACAATATAGGTCAAAAATCAAGGTCAAAGGTCAAAGAAGGCAAAGGTCAAAATTCTGTGTAGAAGTTTTGAAGCCCTCACCTAGTGCCATCACATAAAGCAAACGGAATCGAAATCGGGTTAGAAATGGCGAAGGAGTAGCATTTTGTAGCAAAATGTACAATATAGGTCAAAAATCAAGGTCAAAGGTCAAAGAAGTCAAAGGTCAAAATTCTGTGTAGAAGTTTTGAAGCCCTCACCTAGTGCCATCATATAAAGCAAACGGAATCGAAATCGGGTTAGAAATGGCGAAGGAGTAGCACTTTGTAGCATAATGTACAATATAGGTCAAAGGTCAAGGTCAAAGGTCACGACTGAAATACTGTGTAAAAGTTTCAAAGCTCCCATGTAGTGCTATCATATAAAGCAAACAGAATCAAAATTGGCTCATAAATGACAGAGAAGTAGCAAATTGAAGATTTTGATCACACACGGACGCACACACGGACACACGGACGGACGGACGGACGGACACACGGACACACACACGTACGGAGCCCGTTTCATAGTCCCCTGCTCGAATTCGTTCGGCGGGGACAAAAATTGGCAAAATATTAAAAATGACATGTTTGTCACAGATCAATGTGTTGAATGTTCACCTTCCTTGACCTAGGTTTAATTGGATGAATGGGAGAGCATATATTTGGGGATTTCAGGACTTTTACTTGACTTTGACCATTTTATAAGTTTATGCATTGAGTGATTTTTAAGGTACAGAGAAAAGAGCGCAATTTCTGTATTGAATAATAAATTGTTACCATTTTCATCTGGCCTTTGACCCTTGACCTTTGACCCGAAAATTCATCAGAGAATCACTGTCAGGCAGAACATACATAAATATGTACTATAACAGTTTCAATTTAACTTGAGCCACTTCCAAGAAATGGAGGAAGAAGTAAAGTTCAGCACTTTCAATTGATCTTTGACCTTTGACCTTTTTGGCCAAAAAAAAAAAAAAAAAAAAAAAAACCTTCCCAGAGAATCTCTATTGGGTTATACAGCATACACCAAGGTTGAACAAAGAAATAATCCTGCAGGCATTGCATATATATGAGGGAAATAGTACAATTTTGAAGTGTTGCCCTTGACCTTTGACCCCTGACCTTTGATCCCATGAACCCAAAATTCTGTAGATAATCACTGCCAGTCGGTACATACATATATACTATGTTCCATGAAGATACCTTGAACCGTTTCCAAGATATGGAAAAAAAGTGAAATTTTAACATTTTTACTTGACCTTTTGACCTTTGACCTCATGACCCCAAACTTTCACCAGAGAATTTTGATTGGATCATACATGTATACACTAAGTTTCAAGAAAATATCTTCAGGCATTGCATAGATATGGGGGGAATAGTGAAATTTTGAGCATTGACCTTGACCTTTGACCTTTAGCATGTGCACCCAAAAGTTGATAGGCACATCTTCACCCCCTAATACACATACATGCCAAAGTTCCATTAGGATACCTCAAAAGGTTTTTTATTTACGCTGTCCACAAAATTCATTACGGAAGGACGGACGGAAGGACGGATGGCTGGAAGGACGGACAACCCGTAAACATAATGCCTCCGGCACCACTTTGTGGCGGAGGCATAAAAAAAAAAATGTCTGCCTGCCATTGACACACACTGCGCACAGCAAAGTGTTGCAATGTTTTCAAAACAAAATGCAATGTTTCTTGTCTTCTTTTTTAGTGCGTCTACGTACAAGAAATTTTGGTTTTTGCAGCATGTTTCAAAAATTGAATTTTGGCAGTCATTATTTTTGGGTGTTTGAAAAGGCCTGATGTGAAGTAATGCAGAGACCTTGATATATCCTGTGTAAAGTCAAATAGAAGTCATCCAATCCACAAAATAAATAAATAGTGATGATTTCACAAAGAAAAAGAAAGAAATTCTAAGACGAAAGAAAGAAGCCTTATTCAGTCTATTTTAACCCGTTTAAGACGGACTGATTTTGCTACAACATGCATTTCCCATAGACATCTGCTAAAGTATACTTGGGTCTCATCCTCAATGGGTTAAAAGATTTCAAGAGGATTATAATGTTACACAGCTTCAACTGAGACATAAATGATAGCATTTGAATTATGATTTCAGTAAAACTTTCAGTCCTACATTAGCATACACTATTCTTATTCATATCAACTCTGTGATAAAGTTAAACTACCCCTTCGTCAGGTTGCATGGGGATGGGAAGATGTCACAAGTACAGCTGTATTAAAGCACTTAAACTTAGTACAATACACCACCATCCTTTAGTTGACTGGGATGCCTCTGCTTCTCACTCGGTCAATATCATTTGCAATATATACGTAGCACAAACATAATATTGTCCAAGATATTTTTATCCATTACACCACATAGCAGAATCTTTAGCCTTATACTTTGTTGATAATATGTTGAAAAACTTATATAACTATGGAATTAAATCATCAATGAACATTCCTGGCCAAAGCTATGCCTAAAAAAATATATCTTCAACCAAAGTACTTTGACCTTAGATCTATCACCACTAACATGTTCATGCACATAATTTTAATCTATTTCTACCCTGTCCACCAACTTACACCAGCACTACACTTTCGTAGCCGCAATAATTATTTGAAATGACAAAACGTACAGTGTCCATTGACATTGGATTTGGCCTCACACTATTATAATTTCATGGAAAACACTTAAACTGTCTTTTATTTCTACCAATCCAACCAAATTATACTATGAAAGGGTAATACTTCATGAAGTTACAATAGAAAAAAAAAGTCATTTTTAGTGAAAGTTCAGTGACTTTTGACCTCTGACCTTGAGATATTTTGTCAAAACTCTAAGTACCAAGAAAATCCATTGAGCAGTTTGATTCTGCTGTCACAATAATTAGATGAGAGACAGACCAATAGATGAACAACCAGAAAACATGATGCCTCAAGAATTTTTTGGGTTGGCAGTTTAAAAATGTGAAGAAATTAGTCTAATTTGAAGGATGCATGAATATTGTATAACAGCCCAGTCCAACTTCACACATATTTGACAATTGAAATCTCAAACTACATTATTGCAAATCATGTACTTTTTTAAGAGCCTATATATACATTGTACATATTGTCCATGTACAATGTCACTCATTTAAGACTTGGATTTCTTTAGGGTAAACAAAAAATACATGTATGTTGCTGAGTGCTCTTTGTTTATCTTTTTTTTAATTTCCTTTACTTTTTTTCCAAGTAGCACCTAGCAATAATTGCATGTTAGTAGCTCGAGCAAATTTCTGCCGGATACATCTAGACTGATTCTATACTAGGTACTGAATAGGTCTGAGTGTATGTTTGTTCCTACTCTCTAAAAAAAAATGATTGAAAATACTCACTCTTGAAGGAGTGAATACAAAAAAGAGTGAATTAGAGTGAAATTGGAGTGAATTTTGAGTTAAAATTTTGAGGGATCACTCGAAGATTTTGGAGTGATCTCTGAGGTCACTCTAAAACGAGTGAAAATGAACATTTTCACTCAAAATTCACTCCAATTTCACTCAAAATTCACTCCAATTTCACTCTAAATTCACTCTTTTTTGTATTCACTCCTTCAAGAGTGAGTATTTTCACTCAATTTTTTTTTAGAGAGTAACATTATTGCACTGACTTTGTCAGTTTACTATATGACACAGACTTGTGTGATAGCTCTCTTTATCATACAACAGAGTACATTGTAAGTCTCAATAAATCATTTGCCACCCGTCACATTTGTCACATCTTACCCTTAGTGCTTCACCTTTATTTCAGATCTGCAGTTTTAAGAACAGTACAATCCCATAAAGATTATCACTAAAAGGCTCATTTCTTGCGAGTTAATGTTCATATTGTCATACCTGGGAAATTTCATTCTCTTTCAGGAGAGCCACTTGGGAATACTCATGTTATGAACATATCAGGTTGTCGCTTCTCAGATGGTGGACTGTATTGGAGATATCCAAACTGTGATGTAAAATGAATGATGTGGACAGGCACACTGCAAAAGTGGGTATCTTCACACATTTTACACTCTTACAAGCAAGGTAAATACATGTATCACTGGTTTGTAATTACACTGAATTTTCAGAAAATTGTGGATTCTTACAGGGAAACGGTACAGCAAGGAAGCATTTTTACGTGGCTACTGTCATGCTGCATTCACAATAGTGGCAGTCACACTGGCAAAAGATTGTGATCTTTAAACTTTGTGTACACTAGAAACTGAAACTTCGTGAAGTTGGTCACTTGACCATTCCACCATCTGGTTGCGGGCTGTACCTCCGAAGTGCGCGGTCATTGTGATGAAAAGGAGTGCATTATTACATCACAATCATCAGGTGTCAGATGGCGTACCCTTTCCTCTCTGTTGCACACGTGCAGTAGTGACCCATAACTTCTTGATCTAAAGATCGAGAAGTTTGGCTGCCAGTGTGAACGGATGACAAAAGATCGCAAAGACTTTGTGATCTTAAACTTCACTATCATTTGCCAGTGTGAACACAGCTATAGAGCACTGAATTTTTTCCATGTACATTTCACTCAAAAGATTCTATGCAGCCAAATCTCTCACAAGCAATACCACCTCCACACAGCCACAATGTGAATCCAAGACATAATCATTACTATGGGTTTGCAGCAGGACACAATTTCTCTTGTATAACTCAATGAGGCTCATCTAACCAGAAGGCACAGCCCGCCTGCTTTCTGCCCAGTGAATAGATATTGCTATGAGCCAAGGTATCCCAGATGTCATTACCTTACAGCTTATAAAACATGCATAGAATGACTACTTGTTACAATCAATGCAAAAATTTCTTTATACTCTTTTTTTTTTCTTGGCTTAAAATTGTGTTTCTGATTTGATATTATTGTCCCAGGATCATCATCCAAACAGTCTTTCTTTCTTTTTTGTATTTGTTGTTGTTGAAAAGAACCAAAATTCTTCATATAAAAACACAACATCAAAACATTCCCACCCTACCAACACAACAATCCAATGTACAATAAAGTAAAAGAATAATATTAAAGGTCCTGTTTACCTTTGGGAGCAGCGATTTTAAAAATGTTTAAGATATCACTTTTGATGCATATGTGTAGGTCAGCTGTATCATAAATATCCAACTCGTCACTCAGATGAATTCCATCTGCCTTTAACTAGAACAATGTTTACACATTCTATATTTACATTTGCTGGACCTAAATATTGGAACAACCTTTCTAACAGTTTGAGGACATCTCCAAGTTTAAGTTCCTTTAAGAGTAATCTGAAGAAAAATATTTTGAACAGTTATAAGAATTGTTGATTCTTTATTGGTTGCAAAGAAGTGTAAAATCCAACCTTATATTCTATTGGAATTACAGCTAAGCGGCCCCATCCATCCACTACCTCTCGTGTCCTTCTATTTTTTTTTTGTCTCTTATCTTCACACCACGCATTAAGCTGCTTTCTCCCCCCCCTCTCTCTCATACACACACACACACACTCACACACACACACACACACACACACACATACTATTTTGTTTCTCTCCTCTCTTTTCCGGCATGACAGCGACTTAGTGTAGTGTAGGGATTTGTTCAGGGTTTTTGTTTCGGATAAGTTAGGTTATAGGTCTTTTTGTCTTAGTTTCTTTGTTTCATCCATTTTCAATGCTTATCAGTCTATCGATCATATAATTTCTTGTATTACGTGTGGGGGGAATGCAGCCTACAAGCTCAGCTTTTTAGCATTCCTCCCCATTTCCAACATTTTCCTATACCTACAAGTTTTCTGTAAATTTATCCTTTACTTTGTATGATGAAATTTATGCACTGTATTCAATTTTTGTAATATATTTATATGTTTTTGTTGGAAATGAAAAATAAATGAATGAATGAATACCTTCCTACCATATAAAAGTTTAGCAGTAAAGCCTAAAATATAAGGACGTATCACTATTCTTCTCATTACACCATAGCTGTAGATGGTTTAGTTTGGAAACATTTTTATTATAACTATTGTTCACATTTTGTATATTGAACAATACTTAACATCGATTATACTGGTTCAAATTTTTACATTGGTTGTTCCTATCCCGAACTAAAATTTTAGAACTATTTTGAAGCAATAATACTGGGTTTTTGTTTCATCTGCAAATGGTATATCATGCCTTTAATAGTAATAATTAACAAATAAATAAATAAATCTCTCCATGTCTAACCAAAATTACAGAAGTGTTATGTACAGTCAACTCACTCACCAATAATCAAAATTAAAACAAAACAATGCTGTGGGCCATTAACTTTACAAAATAAGGTATGCTGGATAAAAAATTCATATCTTGATAAAATGTTGTGATTTCGGTTGTGATCTTTTCGACCCCTTTCACTTAAAAACCTTATTTCATATGTTATGAGACACTTTTTTTTTTAAACAAATGATTCTGTAAGAAACTACAGAATTTTCCCCCCATTATTTGAGAGTGTGTGTGTGTGAGTGTGTGTGTGTGTTTGTTTTTGCCAGAGATATTAGAATCTGTCTTCCATCAGGAATTACCATCATGGCTTGAAAGAAATTTATTATCATTTTTTTTTTCCTAGATAAATCTACTCTTGAACTCTCAACACTGATTCTGCATTGCTCAATAAAGGGAAGACAGTAACATCTTGCCCCTCTCTGTCTCTCTATGTATAATGGCACTGCATATCAGTCGATATCCATGTTATTTGCACAAAACATGGTCGATCCTTCCCTACTAACTTTTACCCCCTTTCTCTGCAGTGTACATTTGTTTTAGTTTTTTGTATTCATCTTTACTTTGACGACACACAGTATACATCTCCCCCAAAGTACAGCATAAAGAGAGGCACTAGACATCATTTATTCATTTCCATAATGGCCTACCTTCCACTCTGACTTCTCTAACACCTGCCAGCTAGGCAAAGGAATAAAAGATATCGCATTGATTAAAGGCCTGCCATAGACACCATCTCTAGTATACATATGATGGATCTCAGATGAATACATGGGGCCAAGGGGGGGGGGGGGGGGGGGGGAGGGGGCAAACAACCTGGTGTCCACCAGCACACGGACAAGACACAGAATGCAAATTTAGTAACTTGCATTCATTCAGCAACTCCTCTGCATATTCTTGAAAGATTTCATTTATTAGGTGCATTCAAATACATGTATAAAGATTACTGGTTTGCATCATGATGTAAAAATGCATTTTATTTGTCACCATTCTCACATGAAAAAAAGAGTCATTTGGCTGCAAATGAAGCACTTTGAATCTCAAGACTGCACAAGTTCTTGTACCTTGTCAATAATGTACAAAACAAACAAAATATATACACATGATATATACAGTAACTATGATTATAACTGGTTGAAATTGAAATTGGGTTGTACAAAGAGAGGTATGACAGGACCTACATGAAAGCAAGCTTGTTTGGCTGTAAGTCCCAAATAATCAGTGTTTGTGAAAGAGAAAAGGAGAACGGATAGAAGTCCAGACCAGGTGATTTGATGATACCAAATAAGGGAAGCTGGGAATGCCTAACTGATAAAAAAAAAAGAAGATATCATAGATTTGTGAAAAACAATACTTTTTGTTTCACATCTTAGTGCACGGTCACCAGAACAAAAATTCCTACTGTCACTGTGCACATTCAGCATTAAAGCCACTGATACATTAGACGTCTTCTACATTGAGAATTCCTACCTGATATCTTAAAGGGACTGTACAGTACTGGTTTAGGTGGGGATTCATGTTTTGAACATTCCTAAGTGAGATACTGAGAAACCTCTTATGAAATATGAAAGAGCATGTAATTTTAAGAAGGATCCCATGTTTATTTGATGAACATTGGTTTTCAAATGGCTGAGATATCCAAAAAAGTGATAATAATAAAAGACTACAGGCCATGTCTTTTATTAGGATCTCTTTGTTTCACCTTGCTTTTGGATATCTCAGCCATTTCAAAACCGATTTTCATCAAATAAACTTTTGATACCCCTTAGAATGGCATGCTGTTTGACATCTCATAGAGTGTTTTCTGAATATCTCGCAAAACGTTAAAAGCTAATTCCTCACCTCGACCAAAACTGTACACACCCTTTAAGCTCAACCTATACCACATTTGAACCAATACATGTCTGCATTACATGATTTGTGATTTGCTATTTGCATACCAACTTTAATCAACTGAAATGGTAAAAAAAAACAAAAAAAAAAAAACACCCTTAACCCTCTACATAATTTGACAAGCAAGGGTCTTTCATTTTCTCTGAGTTCAATGTGCTTGAGATAATTTCTATACAGATGTAAGTGTTAGGTCTATGCAGCATCCAACATTTACAATATGGAACAGCCATGTTATAATCTCCAAGAAGCTTGCTGCTCAATAGTATGGAAATTTCACAAAATGTCCGCATGAAAAATCAATCTTGCATCAAGAATAAAGACAAAGCTTGTTTTCCTCCTTACAATACACTGTATGATACAACTAAATCATAAAAGCATGCATTGTGTCCCCTTAGAAAGACAGCATATATGGCATCTACATCATTTCACTTCATATCGCTGGTCGATCAAGCTTGAGTTATTCACTCTGACTTTGCACCAGCAACAGACTGACACCAGCTTTCATCTCCTCTTTCCTCTTTATATTCTTTCTTTCTGTCTCTCTATCTTTCTTCATCCCTCTCCTTCTCTCCCTTTGTCACCTACCTTACTCATTTCCTCTCCAGGGAATAAAAAAAGACAATTCTTCTCGGTGCGTTTCATTTTTTTTTTTAAAGCTTGAACACACTAGAATCGATACTGAACTTGCAATGCAAGATTGCATAAACATCATGTTCAATTCAGCATGGAGACATACTTCAGCAGCAGTGATGAGGACATACATGGTATCAGCCCTGGAATGCACAGATATTATTATGAGGCAGTTGGTATGCTGTATACAGAGGAACTGCGCAAATGTGCACAGATAAACCGCAAACTTCACGCAATGAAATACATACATCATCCAACAGTGACATACAGCTGACCAACTTACCCAAAGCAATTATTTGGAAGGACTAAAAAGTCCTTGCCACAACAGTCTTTAGAGCTGAGGTTGGTACTTTGCAGAATTTAACTGGAAACATACAGGGATAGAGGTTGCAAGACTGCCACTATACCATACTGGGGGTTCACACAACAAAAGGAGTGAGATTTTGATCACAATCCAAATTGTGATCCAAATCTGACTTTACAGTCACCGTTCATACGAGGCAAATGATGTTACTGAATAAACGTTTTCTCAGGGTTTCTGACTTGTGTACCCACCTTACATGTGACATTGTCTACAGTAATAGATGCAGAGATCATAACTTTCGAAGACCTCTGGTCTCCCCCCCCCCAAAAAAAAAAGACAATTTACTGTACACATTACAACATAGTGCTACCAAGGAGGTATGTGTGTGATTATGTCCTTGGTGCCACAAGATAACATAACCCTTTTCCACCAAACCCATATTTGCTTATTTGTTGTTGTTTTTTTCACTTCAACATTCATCCTAAAGAAAGGTACGTTAGGATAGGTACTACCTTATAAAAAGAAATGTGCACAAGAAATATATGAGAAATTTGCCAATTGAAGCAAAATTACACTACACATGCATATTCACAAATACTGCGACAATGACTAACAGTTCCAGATGTTGCTTCAAATGGATTGAAAAGGAATAAAGTTAGTTTTGCGGAGCATAAATTTGTCCATATTGTGTAATAAATTGTTTTATATCATTGCAGATGTATAGTATGTAATACTTACTGACATATATATCTCACATGCCTGAACCAATAGTACAGGTATGTGAAAAATGATCGACATTTCCTACTCAACCAATGATGGATGCAATAAATTGGCGAAGAATGTATTCGCGATACATTAATTTTGAAACAAAATAAATACTACTCAAGGATGCATGAGCAAAAAAGGGCTCTCTGAACTTTGCGGAAGTGCACTGCCATCACACGTAATTGCATCGAAAGCTTCAATTATCATTCAACACAAATGCGAACAACCAGTGAACCTGTAATTATCATTTCATGTGATTTGAATGCAAGAGAGTGTGTCTGATGGTTCTTTCCCTATAACAGGTCTATCTTCTGGGGAACATTAGGCAATTAAAGCTCACAAGTGGTTTTGGCTAAAGCACAGGATTTCATCTGAGAAGATTTGCATTAATATCATATTAATTTGGAGGACAGCATCTCAGGTATCACCGTCAACTGAAAGCAACAAATCACCCGGCAGAATTTGAGCACGAAGTTATTGTTATTTTATTTTGTCTATTATTATTATCATTTTTTTTTTTTTGGGGGGGGGGGGGGGGGGACAGCCTTGCCTTTGTTCTAGTTATACACTCTATTCCCATTGAATCCTGATCATGTGCTAAAAGTACCAAGACAGAAATGGGTACTTATGGGACTGACAAGAATATGACATGTTTTTCAAAAGTAGCATGTCTGAAAATAATTGCCCATTTCTTAGTGTTTGAAATCATTTCATGTCTGAACTCTAATCACTCATGTGAAAGTATTTTTGTCTGTTTGGTTGCATGGACATGAAAACAAAAATCACTTAGCAGTTTTGCAAGTTTCTCAAATTTACTCGACAGCTTTTTAAAGTCAGTTAGAGCTCGTGACCTCATTAAAAACCGATGCCGTATGGACGAATTTGATCCATCTTTAGCACTCACCAAGCATGCTGAACAACATTAGAATGAGGTTAATTGAATTAAGACAGTGTGCATCACAATATCCACTGGATTCTGATGTGGAAGCATCATGCATTATCTCCCACTCCATCAAATAGTGGCCTGATCCTTTCAGTAAAGGATGTGCAATAGTATCAAAATCCTCTACTTTGGGCTGATAACTGCAAGTCTGCTATGCCTCCAGTTTTAGAGTGCTACAGACAAAATCATAGTGAAATTACAGCTCACTGATCTGTGTAAGAATGAATTCAATAGAGGATATCCCAACCAACTAATATTGAAGATTGTCCTTTCCTAATTGCTTCCCCTATACAAGTCAAATCCAGGGAGGAAGTGGACAATCTAGTTCCAGGTCACTGATCCCTGGGGAAGCAGGAACAATGTGCACTATATGACAGACTAGGTCCAGCATTAACCACTTGTCAAAAAGATGAGGCCTAATAAATCAGACTGAGACAAAAGCCAGGGAAACTAAAGCGGTTGACAGGTGTAGATCATATCCTACTCAGAGGCTGTGCTCTGATGAATTGATAGCCATGTCTTATTAAATGTACAAACTTCATATAGTATTATTTCTGTTGTTTGAATTCATGTTGTAGCCATTTTGTAAACACCATTACTACATCAGGTAGCCATGTCAGAATGAGGAAAACACTTTTAAAAAGTCAATTATATTGGTAAGTACATTTGTTTTTTAAATTCTGTCAGTTTCTTCTCGATACTTACTGACGTTCAACTGTGTCAAACTGTGGTGCATGTTGCTATAATATCTATTAAATTTACTGGAAACACCTGTACACTAAAACAGTGTGTCTCAACTTCTCAAAGTGCTCCTCTTCAGTTTCTTGTGCTAGTGACTGACTGAACACTCTAGCATTTTCATTGTGCTGTAGAGATCGAATGCTTGCATACAAGTATAGTGTGCCTTCTAGTATGTATCCCTAGGACATACAAATAGATAAAAAATGCAACCATTCCTGTTTTGTGCTGAATGTGTACCCTCTGAATGCAAGATTTATGCTAAACATGAAATGAAAGGAGGGTTACTGAGTGATAATGATTTTAATTCAAACTTTGTGAAACAGCTGGAGGTGCAGATTTCTGTTTTAAAAAAATGTAGTACAGAGTGCAATCTTCGAAAGAGGGAGAAAAGGTATGTTGGCACATGCTTTTGCTGTATTGTACAACTTCATATCAGTTGATTTCATTTTTGGATATAATCACTTATGCGCAATTATTTTTTTGTGCAAAATCAAATTGTGAAATAGAATTGTATTTGTAGTTAATGTAATAATGTCCATCATTTTTGTTTGTCTGTTTGTTTGTTTGTTTAATGTGAAGGACTATTGCACTGTGTTGTTCGTACATTTGCAGCAAATGGCACATGCCTCAGCCTCAGGGCTGCTTTGTAGCATTCTTGTTTTGATGAAATAAACCAATATCTATCTATCTATCTATCTATCTATCTATCTATCTATCTATCTATCTATCTATCTATCTATCTATCTATCCATCTATCTATCCTGTCATTTTTGCACTGAATCCTCTTGGTGTTATGATGAACACACGTACCACTGCTCCCAATTAGTGTGCCTGGGCTGTTGTCATGTCAACCCCAATGCCATAGCCGCCACCTGCACAGCCTCAGAGCTGCAAAGCACAGCATAGCATCCATGGTAATCACATGCAAACCAGGCACTGTGGCAGAAGAATAGCAATAATCGTCCAAAGGTCATGATGAGATTTTGACTTAATCAAATTTTGAGGAGCTAACCATTCATAAAGACACTCCCTGTAACATCACAAGCGGCACTGAAGCGCAAGAGCATCAACATTTTGTCTGCACTATACATGGTAATCAATCTAGCAGACTGCCTCACAGATTAAACCTATATGAAGACCTCAGCCCCTGCAGCTCATAGGGGATTGCTTGTGATATAAATTACAGAGCAATAGTGCTAGATTCATCCCCTGCATGATGGCAGGCTACAGTGTTGCATACCTCATTAACTGACGGAGAGTACAGAATTCATTCCTTTGTGGAGAAATATCGAGATAATGATATCATCTATATTATTGACAGTACTATGATTAACAAAATAATATGATGTTTTACAGTGACATCAATTTTCAAGTTATTACACAAGGCATTTCTAATACCGTACGTTAATAATAAAGTTGATTTGAATTCTTTACAAAAATGCACACACACACACACACACACACACACACAGCTCAATGAGAATACAAGCTAAATCAGACATATTTTGGGGAACTGCATTGCCTATGAACACCAGTGAAATTTCATACTTGGCATCCTGGGAGGTTTTTTGAAAATTGTCTCGTGGTTACATAATGTTCTACACTTGTAGCATCCACAACTAATATAAGTATGACTGCCTTATCACAAAAGCAAATATTACACAGTTCTTGCAAATCTTCTGCATTTGTGGCTGCTAGAGAATTTAAAAAGTGCAACATATTATTTAGGTCACTTATCAAAAAAAAAAGAAAAAAGAAAAAGTACATGTACATTTGTAACTTATCATTCACGTCACAAAATAGACAAGGGTGACCTGGTGCTGGGATCAGGTTTAAGACTACAAAACCACAGGACTAGTGATAATTTCAGTCAAATTTAAAGTTGATCAATGAGTCAAAAGGATATTCACTATAGTCAATGTCTATTTAGCTGTTCACTGTTGTACCATGTACATACTTGTTTATTTGTTCAATATTGTGAAAGCAAAACTATTGAAATGAGACAGGGGTCATGTCAATCATTAACTGGATACTTGTCATATTACAAGTTAATACCCTACTGTTTTCTCTGACATGCTTCATATCTTTCCTATTCCTATGAAGTAAGTTTCAAGTATCACATGCATAATATTTTCATATCTAGCATACAATACAGGCAATACATAGCGTAGCAAGACAGACTTCCATGACATCTATCAACATACATACTTTAATACACATGGAACAGATAATTAGGGGAGGAGATGATTATAACTCAACTAGGATTTCTAAAAAGGTTGAAATAGGGCACATTTCTACTGAACCCGTTAATCACATTGTTCTATTTGGCAGGGCAGGATGCTATTTTTGGATGAAGAGAAAGGAACAAAGAGGCAGAGACAGCACCCCATTATTAATCACACTTCCTCTGTCAAATGAGGGTACAACTTTTGGGGGGACTCTCTCTATGTTGCAAGGGTTATTTTTTATATCTATTGAAAAAAGAGAGAGAAAAAAAAATGTATTACTGTAACAGTAATGTAACCCCCTTAGGCCCTACTTCTTGTACTAGAGCCATGTATTCTTACATATTTGCATATAACTATAGCTATTACAATTTGACTATTAATCACCACTATCCCCCCCCCCCCCAAATCCAAATAAAACAGCTTTAATGGGGGGAAAATTATCCATTGGAATGTTCTTGATCCAGTGCTAGATATGATGCTTTTTAAGCAGTATAACTACTGTTGGCATTTTTCTTGGTTTTGTATTTTTATAAACTAGTGCTCACTTAGGTTCTGCCATAAAATGGTATGGAGCACTATACAGATACTGCTACACTCACCGCTTTTGTGAATTTTACTGTGCGAATCATTGTCTGTCTATTCTAACGGATGTAATTAAGGATTGAATTGATGATTTCCATTGCTACAACACAAGAGTAAGAGTCACAGACAGTGTAGGAACCGCAGAGGATATTCTATAGAGGGCAGTATTCATTCATGCAACAAGAGCTTGTTTCACCTATAATTCATGATACAGCATGCATCCAAAACACTGCCCTTGTTGGAACATTCATAACACTTTATCATCAAATCCTACAATAGAATGTAGTGTCTTGCAAGAAAAAAGAGATTAAGCAAACATTTTAATGTGAGGGAAAAAAATCACATAAATAGCTTAGGGCTTTTTAGCTGACAGTAGAAACTTCAAATGTCTTCAAAAGTGTGCATACTCTTGCTCTGGGATCACATTCTAGGCAGGGTAACTGTCTTGTTTAGAAGAGCTAACTTGATGATTGTCAAGTGGGACAAAAACAAAACATTTTGTATGCCCTTGCATGTTTAGAATCTTCATAATACCATGTCTTAAGAGGCTTTGCAATGTCTGGGTTCTGTGCCCTGTGAAAAGAATCAAAAGAAAATATGACTACTGCATGTATTCAAGATTTCACATACATACAACATTCATGCACAATTAAATCAAAGAATTTGGTCAGCACACATTGTATTGTAGTGTCCTGCAAAACAATTTTGGAATTCATGCTTTTGTGGTTTCTCTATCTCAAAAAGGGAGATCAATGTGTGATAAAGTTATCTCCACCCATAAAACACACATAAGTTTCTGAAGCAATGCATTTGTCGCAATGCTTAGGATCCTATAATCAAATTACAGTAAATGCCATGAGCATCGAAAGGCAGACCTGTACACTATACAAGTAGCTACCACTATCATCATGCATATCATTATATCTTTGTTACTATTGTTTCTATTAACATTATTATTATTATTATCATTATCATTATTATTATCATTATTATTATTACTACTACTACTACTACTACTACTACTACTACTATTACTACCACTACTGATACTACTACTACTACTACTACTATTACTACCACTACTAATACTAATACTACTACTACTACTACTACTAGTACTACTGCTATTACTATTATCTTCATCATATTATCATCATTACTATTTTTATCATCATTACTATTACTACTCTTACTAATATCAAGTTATACTTAGGATTGCATGACAAAGCCACAAAAACTTCATCAAGAACAGGATGGAACCTGTTAGGTTTGAAAATTTACTTCTTTATATCTCTACCACAGTATAGGCCTACATGTATAATCTGTGTAATTCCTACATATTTTTCAAATCCGTGCATATGCTTTCTTCCATCATCACTTACCTGTGTACAAATCTTGTTGAATTTCTTGTCTTAATGGTAATAATGATAAAAAAACCACATTAGTGGTCCACTCCTAACACATGCAGACTTAACTTCCACAGGAATTTAAGTGTAGATTCATGCAAAGCTCATCACCAAGCCCATGTTTACTGCTAAGATTGCACAGGTGTTAATGAGTGATTTATTATTTGCTGAAATGACCAAATCTGAACTTCTACAAGAGATAACATTGAGATTAATTTGATTGAAATGTATTTGGTGATACAAGGGGCAGAAGCTATTGTATGTGTACAGGTTTCAGACTTGTTTGCTTGTAGTGTTATTCATTGGAACACTTCACCTCTGAAGATTACTTCCAGATCAACAAAACCCCACTCCCGATTTGTTGGCAGTGTACACAGAACAGCGACTGTCAAAACACAGATGCTCACTACTGCACTTAAATCATCATTTATTGTTTTCAAAGGACATGCAATACATACATATATATATATATAATCATACATTGTACGTAATTACATAAAACTAACCCAGACTACCAAACTGAGACAGCAATCTTTCTGGGCAAAATTATGTCAAGTTATTTCTTGAAAATAACAACATCTGGGTTTAGTAATGTTATATCATAATTCTTTTTCTTTCTGCTATCATAATATGCAATGAATAGATAGAATAAATAAATGAATATTATCCTTATTTTGTCTCAAGCTAACAAGCTATGATTTTTTTTTCTGTTTTCTGTGATCATAACTTTATTACCCGTTGAGGATGAGTCCTGAGTATACTCAGATAGGTGTCTATGGAAATGAGTGTTATAGCAAAATCGGTATGTCCTCAATGGCTTAAGCAACCATTGAAAGCAATATAACAAATGACACACAGGTGGTGGAAAGATAGAGTCATTTGTGCAGGCTGAGTCTGAATATTGATAATCACAACAGTTTATGGATGTTTTTGTTCTTTTGTGGTATGGCCGCAAGACCAGAGCTAAAGTGGTCGTCCCTAGTCAACGAGACCACAGCCCATTGCATGTAGTCATCCCTGGTCAAAGAGAACACAGCCCCATAGTCATCTCTAGTCAAAGAGACCACAGCCCATGTAGTCATCAGACTCTTCCTGACTCTTCTCCTTCTCCTCCTTGGTGTCTGCTCCACTACTTCCTGCTGCTCCACCACCAGCACCAACATCTCCTCCAGCCGGCATGAATACAAGCGTACCCTTGTCATAAGATACTACCTCTCCCAGATCATTTCTGCTAAGTTTGGAGATGATCTTGTTCAGTTTTTTGTTGCCCGCTTTAATGCCTACGGTTTACCTCCTTAATTGATTTCACTGGCTGAGGGACTGCTGTCATCCAGGGCACAGAGAAGGTATACGGCCAAGTACACATTCATAATTCTTTGCGATGATTCTAGGACATTTACCCACCCCCTGCATAATTACCCTCTGGACAACTTATCAGGCAGGACAACTATCCCTTACCACAGTTGACCCGCCCCTGACCCCGACAATTAATTCTTTATGTGCCACGTTTGCACGCACGACTAAGTCGCCGATGTGCCAAGTTCGCATATTCTGCTCATACACACAAACCCGCCCAAACTGATCTATAAATCGCCAAATCCCACACTACAATGAAGCATTTATCACGATTCTATTTCTGTCACATGTAGCTTGCATTTCACATGGTGACTGACTATCAGGTGGTGTTCCCTACTGGATTTGCAAGTAAATTCTAGGTTTCTGTCACTGTTTTGTGTGCAAAAGTCACGCCTCTACAATATCGTAGATTATTTAAAAGAAAAAACAATCATAGATTTGTCATACAATGTACATCAAAGCAAGGCTTATCATTTTTGCATTAACTCTGCTCATTACATGTCCAGGGTAACAAAAATCTGTAAAAGTTACACAGATTTGAAAAACAGAATGCTTTCAGAAAGCATGACTACAGTCAGAATAATGTGGGACACTGGGGGTTTATACCATGGCACATATAGAGTTAACCAGTACACAACTACCTTCCAAGGACAATCACCTCCCAGAAGCAAACATATGCAAAGATGAAGCAAAGAGAAACAAGAAAATAGAAATGGTAGGGAATGACAAGTAAAGTTGAAAGGAAAAAGAAAAGGAAAGAAAAGGAACATGAATAGAAAAAGATTGGATAAAAACAAAAAACTAAATTGAAAGTTGAAGGGTTAAAGAAAACAGAGAATTACATGAGGAAAGATGAGAAAATGTGAGAAGACAACAAGAGAAATATGACTGCTTAGAGAATGATATAAAATAAAGATGATTGCAGACATGAAAGAAAGACCCACACCAAGAAAGAATTACAAAGAAGATAAATTACGAAATGAAGGAAATGCTCACTTAAATGCACACCAAAGCTGACCTGTACTTCCTAGTTAAAACTGTGCACTTCACACTCATAGTTGTGCATTGCTCATAAGAATGGGCGGATTAGTCATAAACATCAAATTGCATGGAGCTGTTTTGAAACATGTTTTAATCATGATTCATTATGCGAGTTCAGCTTCAAAAAGTGCATGAAGACATCCTCACAGTTGTCATCCCATTGCTGGTACCCTATCTTAACCCATTACCTATGGGTACCTGATGGCCTGGGCATTAATTCTCTGAAGATCTCAGAATTCAGTATGAAATGGGTTAACACAGCCTTTTCAATGTCCGCTTCACCTCCAAAGAACAAAATTCCTAGCCTTGGGCAATGAAAATTCAGGAGATAGCAAAGGTACTGTTTTAACAGACATGTAGCGAAAACCTTCGCCCAGGAGATTTCCATAGCAACCTACCCATTCACACGTGATCCAACCCCAGCGAGAAAATTTGGATCGTGCTAGTTACACCATTTTCTAGTGATAGAGTGCCACTGTAGGATCCTGGATATGAACACATTTAACGTATCCACATGCATTTCATTGACAACCCTGGCGTGTGTGTTCAACATGGATTTGTGGTGAACGACTTTGCCAATACTGTTTGGAGATGAAACCGGTACAAGAGTAAATGTGTTGAATGGTACAGGTACCATTCATCTGTTAATTCACATTTTCCTTGTTCTACATGTTCCTTTTCATTATCAAGAAGATGAACATAATGTTGTACAGCATGTCAGTAAGAATTACTTTGGCTTACATGTACTATACAAATGAATAATATGATGGGATTTACGTACACCTACATTATTCTGATCTCACACAATTTTTGGACAAAACAGTACGAAAATCAAGGCCAACAGAAGGGGCTTCTGCAATTAGCAACCTACATATTGAATTCTGAAGGTTTTTTTTTTCTCTTTTTAGCTAGTCTGCCAGTCTTTTTACTCACAAAATAAAATCTTGCCAGTCATGCCACCATAACAGTTGGATAACCACATGATAGGTCAACTAGAAATCCATCACATGCCATGCTTTGTATCTTTAGAAGATGGATCTTCTCACATGCTCTCTCGATCTTCCTCTCTTTCTTTCTGTTGCCTTCTTTCAAGCAGGATACCTACAGATGGGTGTTCCTCACCTGGGAAATTCTGACCTAATTGTCACTTATCCTATCTTAGGGTATATTTAAAGACCAATCAGCCTGAGGATACCACAGACATAGAGTGGGTAGGCTGGTACAGCTCTTGTTATATTCAAGAATGACTGATCTCTATGTGTGTATGTATAGCCGAAAAATGTCAACTGGAGTTGACCGTTACCGAGGAGCACATGCTTCAATGCACGCATTAATTTGCTGAGGGGTGCTCTTCATTGCAAACATTTAAGAATTAGATACGAGAACATCAATACTGTAAAACATGATATATTCGCGGCACAAAATTTTCGCGAATTGCCACTGGTGTTCAATGCATATAGTGTAGACAAGAAATTTTGCGTGCATTTTAATTTCACGAATCTTGGCACTCGCAAAATTAAAATGCACGCGAACATTCCTTGTTTTACAGTATCTCATTTGATATGAACCCTTTACACTAACTATGCAGTTAGATATCATAGTACTTATTTGTTTCTATTTTTTCTGCTCTGTTTATGTTCTTTCTCATGTGTTTTATGCTCAAGATTACAAACAGATTGTTCCTAACTACCATATTTACGTTCGTTCTGTCTTGTTTTTTTATTGTGTGCACGTGTCATGTAATGTAGTATATCGACACAGGGCTCCCTTGTACAGCAGGCCTTTGTTTCTCTGAATGGGACTACCATGCTCTTAAAGAAGACTTAATAAATAAACAAGGAAAAGTAGAAATTACGCGGTGCGTAATATATGTCCCCGCCGGAAGTAGCATTTAGTAGCAAAATGTACAATATAGGTAAAAAGATGAAGGTCAAAGGTCAAAATTCTATGTAGAAGTTTTGAAGCCCTCACCTAGTGCCATCACATAAAGCAAACGGAATCGAAATCGGGTTAGAAATGGCGAAGGAGTAGCATTTTGTAGCCAATGTACAATATAGGTAAAAAAATCAAGGTCAAAGGTCAAAGAAGTCAAAGGTCAAAATTCTGTGTAGAAGTTTTGAAGCCCTCACCTACCAGTGCCATCACTTAAAACAAACGGAATTGAAATTGGGTTACAAATGGCACAGGAGTAGCATTTTGTAGCAAAATGTACAATATAGGTCAAAAATCAAGGTCAAAGGTCAAAGAAGTCAAAGGTCAAAATTCTGTGTAAAAGTTTTGAAACCCTCACCTAGTGCCATCACATAAAGCAAACGGAATCAAAATCGGGTTAGAAATGGCGAAGGAGTAGCATTTTGTAGGCAATATACAATATAGGTCAAAAATCAAGGTCAAAGGTCAAAGAAGTCAAAGGTCAAAATTCTGGTAGAAGTTTTGAAGCCCTCACCTAGTGCCATCACTTAAAGCAAACGGAATTGAAATCGGGTTACAAATGGCGAAGGAGTAGCATTTTGTAGCAAAATGTACAATATAGGTCAAAAATCAAGGTCAAAGGTCAAAGAAGTCAAAGGTCAAAATTCTGTGTAGAAGTTTTGAAGCCCTCACCTAGTGCCATCACTTAAAGCAAACGGAATTGAAATCGGGTTACAAATGGCGAAGGAGTAGCATTTTGTAGCAAAATGTACAATATAGGTCAAAAATCAAGGTCAAAGGTCAAAGAAGTCAAAGGTCAAAATTCTGTGTAGAAGTTTTGAAGCCCTCACCTAGTGCCATCATATAAAGCAAACGGAATCAAAATCGGGTTAGAAATGGCGAAGGAGTAGCATTTTGAAGCAAAATGTACAATATAGGTCAAAGGTCAAGGTCAAAGGTCACAATTGAAATTCTGTATAGAAGTTTCAAAGCTCCTATGTAGTGCTATCATATAAAGCAAACAGAATCAAAATCGGGTTAGAAATGGCGAAGGAGTAGCATTTTGAACATTTTGATCACACACGGACGCACACACGGACGGACACACGGACGGACGGACGGACGCACGGACGGACATACACACATACGGAGCCCGTTTCATAGTCCCCTGCTCGAACTCGTTCGGCGGGGACAATAAACAAATACATAAATGAATAAATAAAACAAATAAACTAGAGGGGCCGTCAAAGGCGACAGACCCACGCCTTAGCGGTGCTACAGAGTAGTTGCAATACTATACTATGGGGTCAAAACTATAAGGTCACATAGAATTTGCAGGGGTCAAGTGATCATCACCAAAATCTAGGCGATTCTTCCCTGTCACTATCCGAACATTCCCTGAAAATTCTGTTAGTTTGTCAGAACAAAATTAATTGTTTTTGTTAAATTAGAACAGCAAAATTGCCGAAGTTTGAACTTAAGTCACTTCCACCAAAACACTCTACAATGAAAAAGAGTGCAAAGCGGTGATCTTGGTGCTGTGTCCATATTTCGCCGAGTGAGATAGTGCACTACTAGCCCAACCAGAAAGCATGGCGGCCCCGTGCGCCAGCACGACACTTGTGTACAGCGACAGGGCTGTGTATAGTTAGTGCACAATGAAATGGAAGCATACGCACTGCAGTGTGATTGGGACCAAGCAAAATTTTTCCGTGATTGAGGAATGTTCCTCCAACGAAAAGAGAATCAATATTAATATGAAAAATCACCAAATACAGGCCATTTTGTGACGACGGAAAGCAAACTTTCACAAAATGTTTACAAATTCAGAAGGATTAGTCCCTCAAATAAACATAAATTTCGGAATTCTTACGAACATTTGAGCAGCGAAGTCCGTCGTCTGGGAATTCTGTTTTCGTATGGTAGCGGAAAATCGCAAAGTAAGAAACAGGAAAATGTCTGGAGCGGTCACCCCATCATATGGTCAAAACTGCAAGGTCACACAGAATTTGCAGGGGTCAACCGATTATCACCAAAATCTAACTGATTCTTTCCTGTCACTATCCAAACATTCCCTGAACATTTGGTGCAAATCCGTTTGCCCGTTCTCTTGTTATCTTGTACACAAACAAACAAACAAACAAACAAACAAACAAACATACGGAACCCTTTACATAACCCCCTGCCGTGGGTAATAATTAGTCGCAATGTAATGTACTCTGGTAGGCAGCATATGAAAATTGGTTCAACTGAACTCCCCGATGTTTCCCCACGCTACTGCTCAAGTCTCTAAAGCTCCAGTTGTGAAGAAAGTACAGTGTACCAAATATACACAATAAAACCCTGCTTTTATTTGTACGAGAAAATTTACTGCAAAGCTGGTGCAGAGATATTTCAAATTGAAAGTGGCAAACATAGGAATTTTGTGACAACAAAATACAGTCAAACCTGTCTATAGCGGCCACCCAAGGGAAACGGAAAAAGTGGCCGTTATAGACAGGTGGCCGCTATAGACAGGTAATCCAACTTTATGTGCATTGCTTACATGTACATGTATCATCGTTGTATCCTTACATGTACATGTATGTGTGTACGTATGCATACATCGTGTGTTTCATGCATTTAACCATGCCGGTGTATATGTGACTCTGCACCTCAAAACAAACAAAAAGTCGCCAGACATGAATTTTTAGTTAAGACCCTACTCTGAAAGAGCAGACTTTAAGCTTTAAAATGATGTATAACTCAAATCAAATGGACTCTCCTAACCTATCTAGATATTGGAAAGAAAGCACAAACTCAGGAAAAGTGTGAACTGAGAAAAGAGGCTCTGAAGTACAGTGTCTATTCAAGCGCTTAATCTTTACCAAACCGTGCTGGCTGTGTGATGAATGGGACAAAAAACAGGAAGTAAACCACCAGAGTAACAACAATGAAGGGATTATCACATTAAACTGAAATTAAGCATGCCTCATTAACACATTCTGTCCATAATTAACGCCAACTTTCAAAGCAGTAGCACTATCTTTTCAAAAGTTATTAGAGTTGAAAGTGAAAAGTGTGGACAAGGTTTTTCAGAAATGAAAAAGGGATTCTAAAGACACACATAATCACACTATTCTACCAAAAGTGTTCGAGATAAACGGCTAAAAAAACACACTTTCCTGCCCGTTTCATGATACCAAATTTTAGCATAATGTAAAAGAAGACCCGTTCTTTCAGAAAATATGAAAAAGTCAAGTTCGGCTAGGTTGACGCATTTCACTTATTTTCAGTCCTCACGCAAAATCAGTGTGTGCGACTTTATGTTCGTTTTGAGGTGCACGGTCACATATGAAATTGTTGCACAGTAGCATGTTTATTGTCGTGAAGAAAGCTTAACAATCCTGCATTATTATGACTGAATGAGGGATGAATGCAGCGGTGGCGATCACTGAACGTTGCCTGCCCGCACGGCTACCAAACAGAAAAACACACTGAATTATCGGCTTGGCTACGGCTCCATTGGGTTTTTGGCCGCCATAGACAGGTTGATATCTCCCGCGGGAAACAAAATTTGTGGCCGCTGGCCGCGTTAGAGAGGTGGCCGCTATACACAGGGTCTTTAACACAGCTTTTCTCTCGGGGGGATTTTGCAGTGGCCACCATAGACAGGTGGCCGCTATAGACAGGTGGCCGCTAAGGCAGGTTTGACTGTACAGAGAAAATCACTATTACAGAGACTCCAACCCCAAGCACCTTCTGATCTAGAGATTCTCCCGCCTGAACCCAAGGCAAAAGGGAGACTCTAACTTGATGTGCGCAAAGTCCCTTGGGTCATTATAGGGTGCTATAGATACTCTCTCGTGCTATCTCAGGCTTATTTTCAACATACGATGGCAATAAGTAAGTAATAATTCAATGAATCAAATAATACATTTTGGCTTAAGAAAACTTCATTTCATATAATATGTGCAGATGCTATACATGCATGTGTATTATGAAATTGACTGGCATCTACACAACCATACAAGCGGGAGACAAAGAGCCAGGGTGGGAGAAAATAAATCTCAAGCAGGAGAGTTACAGTCTCTGCTATTAAAGTTCGCTCTCAGTTTACTGGCCAAACAGGACAGAAAATGTTGCGTACATAAACTCCTCAGCAACCATAAGTTTCGTTAGAATCATTACTTATGAACATTCGCACAATGCATCACATGACTTCATACTCATAAGATTTCAAAAAGATCGAAGCAGGTTTTCTGTCTTAATTAGTGTTAGAAAAATAAGGGGCTTCTAGGGCAGCTTACGGCACATGTTATTTTGCTTGCAAGTACGTGACTCAGTCTCCAGTCACCAGTACGTAACGTGGGGTACATCAAAGTCTGTGTTCGTTTGAAAAAGAACAAAAGCAGCGCCATTCAGAACTATTGGCCAAGCAAGGGGGGGGCGCACCTGTCAAGCAACAGTAAGGACCACAACCGATTACGGGATTACACCCTGGGCACACGCTGTCTATTGTTTGCTTCAACTACGCTGAAGTCGTCTCTTCAATAGAAACAATAACGCTCTGAGTTTACGATCAATCGTTCTTTTGTAACTTGCACTTTGGCAATGAACGACTTCAGTGAAATACGTCATCACCAGCCAATCAGCTTTGAGCAGTTGCTCGGGGCAGAGCTTGTGAAATCGGCGCGCAAAGACCTTGCTCAAGCTGTGCAGCAAAAATTGACGAGCTGAAAAATGCCTACAAATAATCACATATTCCACACTTTTCTGGTAAGCGCGACACCTTGAAATTTGAGCTAGTGGTAGTTAAAACCCTATCAGCCACAAATCAGAATTTTGATTTCTTATCGGTACCTCAAATAAAATCTGATTTTTCTCGGTTGTGGTACCAGTGAATTGTGGCTGGTTTTGATGTGATGGGTCACACACATGCATGTATATATCTTCTTTTTTTTTTTACAGGAGATATAATATGCATATATTTTGATCTCTTATCGGTACCGGTACCTCAATTCTATTGATGGTGACCTTAAAGCTAGCACTATAGTACTATATAAACAGAGTGTATTTAGACAGATGGTATCCATGACTGACTAGACTTCCTTCCTTCCTCTACCTTTCTTTTTCTCATCTCTTTCTCTCCGTACACTTAGGATGGATGAATCTTGATATGATACAAAAAGTAGTGGAGGTATAAGCAGCTGAATCAGATTCCAGAGTACTACCTGATTTGTAGTTACAATATTTGTAACCCGCTACAACAAAAGGATCCGAAAGTAAAGGGAGGTCTATTTTCTGAAAATGACATGACATTATTCCCTTACTCTTCCGCCTTGATTTCATACATAACACGACTCATAAAAGTACTCCGTTGCGGAGATATTTTCTGAGACCATGTCGAGCGATCTAGGAAATCAGCGTTTTGTGAAAACCGCCTTCAAAGTTTTCTTTCCGACACAATCGTGATCAAGGGGAGGAACAACAGTTTTCATCTCTGAACAATAGAAGGTCTGCTCATAGCAAGCTCCCCGATGTTAATTCAAGCTGAGCACCATGACCAATTAGTAACCAGGATGCTCCACAATGACCAATAAGATCACTCCCTTGTTGTTAGGAGCGGAGTCGATCTGCAGCGCTAAATCCAAATCTTCGGACATGTGTCTGTTTCACTGAAAAATCTGAAAATCATGGCCCAAAACAATGCTAATTTTGTGCCTTTCCCTTGATCATTTAGCTCCAAATTTCAGCAGATGATAGATGAAACATTTAGATTACAACATCATGCCAAAAACAGAAATTTTGTGATTTTGACCGATTTTGATGATATGATTGACTTCAAACTCAGCCGTCAGTGACTTTCAGATCCTTTTGTCTTGGCAGGTCATGTTTACTTGATTTTGGCAGCCATGATTCATAAACATAATATAAATGAGTCCAGTCTACAAATTGTATTGAATCCATCTGTTCTCCCCAATGGCCAAGTAGCCTGGTAGTGTAATATGGATCCCTTAACGTACGGTAGCAAACTGGACTCTCTGATTGCGCAATTCTGATTCTGATTTTATCACCCAAAATTTATAGGGTCTAGTCATCCTTACAATGTTCATACTCATAGACAGTGTTGTTCCCCATCTTGCATTACATTGGAAAGACAATAAAATAGACAATTTTTTTTTTGTTGGGGGGGGGGGGGGGTATTCTGAATGTTCTTTGATACTACATGTAGATTTATAGTTGGAGAACACATCTAACCTGTTGTGTTAAATAGAATCTACTCGTGTGGAGCCCATCAGTTGATAAAATAATCGATCTCACAATAGCTGTACTCACAACACAACTTGGCTTTTTTTTTTAAATTAATATTTTGCATTGTCTTGGATCTATCTGAGGTTCACACTAACGTTAGACTCACTGTTAGATCTGTAATCTAGCTGTAAATGGAGCCGGTGTAGACGAATGAAGGACAAGACAGTAGGACCAAGGAGCTTCAAGAAGCTCCTTGGTAGGACTAGGGAGGTGACCTGGTAGGTAGGACCTAAGGTCATCTGAGGACGACCTGCTGAATTTTTACTGCTCAATCTCACCTTAATTTAAACCAGATGCCGATGTCCCCTGAGAGTTGCTGTGTGACTGGCGATACGGTTTCCGTCAAAGCCAAAAAAGATAACAGTGTCTGTCTTGAAGGAATGGACCTTCTGTCAACAAAGTGACAAGATTATTGTAGAATTGTTGGCGTACCAGATGCAGAGCGCATCAGTATTTTGCGATATCAATCATTCAATACCCTATCATTCAGGCTACTCACCTCCCTGTTGTTACCAATCGTGTGCAAGCATCGCGCTCGTAACCGTAGACCCAACCACTGCTGGTGCAGGCGGCAGTCTGGGCGGCATGCATGAAACGAAATTACACTAGCTGGTTGACAGCGAACAAGTCGCGTGGAAAAATAAATAAAAACAAAGTAGAGAAAACACCACGTGCTCGCCGATGTTAGTCTATTTTCTAGCGCTGTTACAGAAGCGTGTTGTCCCTGTTGTCCCTCCTCACGTCATACGATGCATCGAGGATAATCTATTATATCTGTCATCGAAGTCCTGCATTATGTAGTGAAAATTATATAGTAAAAATATCAATACATGTATTTCTTTATTGCATGCTCGTTTGGGTCATTTTGTTTTTTGAATTGCTGATCGCTGACTAATCATAAAATGTATTAAGGTGATTTCAAAAGGACTTGCATTTTCAAATTGATTGAAGCATTAATCTTTGATTTTTTTTTTTTAAATCAGATAAATCTAACCTGATTTGAAGACTAGCTTTTGAGAATTACAGGGGGGGGGGGGGTCATCAACTTAGTAAGCGCTGACAAGTTGTCATTTTCTGACAATCACCATGGTAACAGTCAGTGACCAGAGCATCTCAGCCAATCAAAACCAAGGATTTTGCTGAAATTGTCAGCGCTGACTGTATTGATGAAACACCCCCAGGTGGTGACTACAATTATGATCTTCGCAACTTTCCAATTTTTTGAATTACTGTCTATGAAATCAAATAAAAATAACAGATTATATTACAGCAGTGATTTATTACAACTTTGTAACTCTGATTGTTGAGGGTAGACCTATGTCAAGTGTAATAACTTACTAAACAGATAAACAACGTTTTTCATGTATTTTTACAATTAATGGGGAGTTGTAAGCCAATAACATCTTTGTCTCATCTTATTTGCATATGACATGGCAACTGATGCTATCATTATTTTGTGAATTTTGAACATTTTCCAATTGAATGTAATATCGTAGGTTTCCTACAGTAGGCCTACAAATGTAACAAAGCTTCTTCTGTTCATTCTCTACGACTTTACTCTATCTATTAAATCAAATTAAGACTGGGGTCATTTCTGTAGCTGCAAGACAGTGGGAAATGACACTCCTAGGGCCTATATTCTAGGGATCAGATAAAAGGAAACTGAATATAGCCTAGGCCTTAACTTCCTCATCACTGACCAGAAAACAATGAAATTACACTCACATTACATTTCATTGAAATGACACAAAGGTCAGACATTAGATTTTCTCATCTCATTGGGAGAGTCTCAAGTTTGACAGACAAGGATCACTGGCTCAATCAAATAAAAAAGGCAAAGATGCCATAATGAACTTTCCTGATAACATGGAAAACAATAGGAAGATATGAGATCCTTTCGGTTAGAAATGATGAACATCTTCATCTGATAAGCCAAAGAATCTTGGCATAGCAGGTATCCAAGTATAAGCTGGAAGAACAGGCAAGCAAAAACAAAACAAAACAAAAACAAAACAAAACAACCCCCCTCCCCTGCATAATTCCTCAAATAAGTTTGACAGATTTCAGACCTGAAGGTAGTAGAAGTTCGGTCCAATTACTCTTTAAACTGGTTATGGTATGGCCTCATCAGAATTTAGTCTGCCACTCCCCCCCCCCCCAAAAAAAAAGAGATAATAATAACAATAATTAATATATAATGTATGGTGTATATATACTCAACCAAAAAAGTAAGTTCCCCCTAGCATTTTTGGATATATCTCAAAAAGTATTTTACCGATTTTCATACTTCAAACGGGAATGGATAGGCAATTTTATTACTCAGAACATGAATGGCATATCATTGCCACCAGATATCATTATTGGTGTGGAAAAAATGCATTTTATGTCAAGATGCATGGAGAAAAAAAAGTTGCACTTATAGGTTATACGAAGCATATTGTGTACATTTCCTATGCAAGTTACTAAATGACCTTTTTAAATTGTGCTTCCCTATTAAACAGATGTTATGCATACTTTTTAAACAGTAGGCCTTTTCAATATGAAAATGTTGGTCGAAGCCATGTGCTTTTTAATTTAAATTTTGGTTGATCACATTAATGTGCTTATGACCATTTTGCATCATGCCGCGTCTGCAAATTTTTGAAAGAGGGAGAGCTACAGCTTTACTTGAAGCTGGGGTTCCGGTTAAGGAGGTGGCCAGGAGACTAGGGGTTTCGCCCAATGCCGTAAGGAAACTTAGAGCAAAGTTTCAGGAAACTGGAGAGGCCAAAGATCTGCCAAGAAGTGGCCGACCAAGGGTGACATCTCTTGCAGAGAACATGGGCCAACATTGAGAAGCGCCAAATACAAACTTTAGTTAACAGTATGAGGAAGAGATGCCGGCTGGTCAATGAAGCGGATGGTGGACATCTCAATTATTAAATACCTCACTGTATGCTCATGAAAAGAAAGAGATAGAGAAATATGCAATAAACCATGCTTAAAAGTTCAGAATAATGAGTGATTGTTTGATTATTTGTGTAAAAGTCAATGCAAATCACTAAAGTGCAACTTTTTTTCATGTATTTTGACATAAAAAGCATTTTTTTCACACCAATAATGATATCTGGTGGCAATGATATGCCATTCATGTTATGAGTAATAAAATCCCTATCCATTCCCATTTGAATTATGAAAATCGGTAAAACACTTTTTGCGATATATCCAAAAATGCTAGGGGGGAACTTACTTTTTTGGTTGCGTGTATTTATATATATATATATATATATATATATATATACACTCAGCAAAAAAAGAAAGTAAACACTTTTTCGAGGTCATATTTTTCATTGAAGATTTTTATGAAAATCAATGTATTATATACCATACTAAAGGTAATCTAATTGGCTATCAAGCTAATAGCTTTAGTAAAACGAAAACTTTACGCATGAGTGAGCACATTCGTTTTCATCCTCCAAGGCACAAAATTAAAAATTGCAAAACTTGACATGTTCTCTTTCATTTGCAAATGCCTGTAACGATAACATTGACAATAAAAGGCCAGTTTAACACAATGAGGGACATGAATGAAATAGGAAAAATAAGTTTTTGTCCTTTATTTCTTTATAACCTCTAAGAAAAACAAAGTGGGAAACTAAAGGGGAAAAATAAGAATTTTCTGTCAAGTCAAACTTCAAATGACAAAGGGAATAATAAGCATAAAGATGATTCAATGAGCAGAATTTCTTTATTTATTTCTTCTAATCTAGTGATTTAAAATCCATTTGACAATTTCAAGAACCAAACATTATCTACAATTTAATGATTTGAAAAAAAACCCCTCAAATTTCTACCATTTTGATCAATTATTACTTCTTCTCTTATTTCATTTGAATATAGATTTGACATAAGATGCTTCATTTTCCTCCATTATTTTCAGCCTTCATTGGTCTTTTAGGCTTTAAAAATATGATAGAGATCAAAGGTTTATTTTTGCAACTCAATTCATGTTTCTTTTTGTGCAAAATTTGTTGTTTGTTCTTATTGTTCTATGGAGGAGCACATACGCATGAATGACAACTTGTTCCGTTTTGCAATTTTTACTTTTGTGCTCTGGAAGAGAAAAACAATGGTGTTCACTCATGCATAAAGTTTTCCTTTTTGTTGACCTACCAGGCTGATAGCCAATTAGATTACCTTCAATATGGTATATAATACATTAGCTTTCAGCCAAATATTCTATGAGAAATCTAAACTTGAAAAGGCGTTTACTTTCTTTTTTTGCCGAGTGTATATGGTGATATCGATTCCATACATAATATGTGAATGTTGTTAACATAAGTGTTTTTTAGTCTATTCTTGCCATGTCCTCTCTTTTTCTTACTCTTCCTACTTCAACAATATATATATATATATATATATATATTGTCTATCCCTTTCTCTCTCTCTCTCTCTCTCTCTCTCCCTCTCTCTCTCTGTCCCATACACTCTCTAAAGGAGAACCAGACTGTCATTGATACAATGTGAACTCCTTGACATATGAAATATCATCTTTTATTATCTTTTATTATCTTTTTATATCCATATACTCTATACGGATGGAGACTAGAATACATATTCTATTGAATAATGTACAGTGCATGCATCTTTAATGCATGCTACCCACATAAAGGCTAGTGATACAATGTAATCAATCGCTGAAGGGCAATCACACTAGTATTGCAATTTCAAGTCAAGATATATCAAACATGCATTCATTCTACTGCTGGTATGTCTTGAAATAAACCTTTACTTGTAGGTAAAGGGATGACTAATCAGCCAGACACTGAAAGGATTTCTCTTTTAAATGTACCTGACTTCTGATTATCTTGGAAATACAATTGTTCTCAATATCAAACAATATGAAATGATATTCAAAGAATATCATAATTGCTTAACCATGTCAAAGTTAATATAAGATTTGACACATACTGGTTGCGATACACAATATCATCCGTAATTCTGTGACGGTATCAAAATGAATGAATAGCAGATTCTGTTTTACCATTATTTCATTCACATCCAAAGCAAACCCACAACAGCTCTACATCTCCTTTTTGATGATTTCTTTGCAGCCGATCAGAAGACTGGTTTCTGTGCAATCTTGGCAATCCCTTGGAATGTAGGGAACTGTCAACAAAGGACAAGTGCTGTAGGCCCTGTTTGAATGCTCAAAAGCAAAGTGAACAGTACGGTAACGTGACAATTTTGGGGGTTTGAGTGCTCTGTGGAGACAGTGTATATCTCCGAGTTATTTTGGATATCAAGTACCAAGAGGAGTCACACCTTTTACAGCAACGGGGTCATTTACCTTGTGTGCTTATGCTACATACAGGTGTCCCTTACAAAGAGGATCACATCCCTGTACTATGATGCAGTGTTTCCTACACACATTCTCATGTCAACATTTGGTACCTGGCACGGGACACTTTTGGACCACTTTGCACTCCGAGTGCTCTCTGGCAGGATATATTACAGTACAATACACTTTTGGGAGCATTTGAACACTCCTCTGACATGGGTATGGCATGGCACATTACACTCTAGGACAATGTTCAAATGACCCCTTGTCTGCACTGCCAATTAAAAGTTCACCCCACAGGGAACACAGCAAACTTGTAATATATAATATATCATATGTACGTTGTATATAATGGCAGAAACTAAATATGTATCTGGCAGCACAGGTGATTTCTTAACATTTCACTTGTCCACAAAAATCCTTTGTGAACATCAAAAAAGTCTGCGTATTGATTTACGTCATTTGAATGCAAATGTCAAATTTGACAGAAAAACTTGCGATATATGCATGCAGTGGGTTTATCCAGGTATCTTGAAATATCAACGCATCATGTAATTTGGCTTACTTACAACTAAAATGAGTAACTAAACTGATATCAATAAAAAAAAAATTACTGTTAAAACAGAAGTCACAAATGGCATATCTCACTCCCCTTCACATATGTTGGAAGAAAACAATACATACTGCAGATACATGGCAATTTCTAATCTGCACAATATGTAGCATGCAATTCATTTGACATGTTGCAAAACTGTAAATTGGCCTGAGATTCTTTTCCCCCTACTACACCCTAATTGCACAACCTATGCTCACATATTTTTAATAACAAATGAGTGAAAAATTAACTCACAAGCATCCAGTGCACAATCTACAGACATTAGATACTGAGAGCTTCAGAAAAATTCATCACTAACACCATCACCATAGAGACATACTCCTGATGCTCTGCCTTGTCACTACAGTGTGGCATTTCATGAGGTGCTCCATAATGGAAATAGTAAGATGCTATTCATTGATGACATCTGTGTCACTTCACACACACCCAAATACACTCTGACACAGACACATGCAACACATACTCACTGATAATATAAATGACAGAGGAATCAGGTTCTGCCAAAGGAACATATAGGAAATATTGTCATTTAAGTCATTACACCATGTGCTTGACAACAGTAGCATAAAAACAACAATAAAAATATGTTTTGAAGTATCAAGTAACTGGCACTATAAATTCTAACAAACATGTATTTGTGAAAATATCAGCCACAGTAGTATATAAACAGAAGAACAGACATTGACAATTCCATTTCATCAGATACCGTATATGCCGAAAATTTCACAAGGTTTTTATTTTCGCGAAATTTTGCGAATCAGGTACTATTTGCGAATCTAAAAACACGCAAAAATATTAACATCCATCCAGACATGAATGTGACGTGCACGCATACATTTCTCTGTTCAGTACTGTACCCCACAATCACAAATTTGAACTTGCGAAATTGTCGGGAAGTCCCAGTTTGCAAAAAAATTAGACTCACTAAATATATGACGTACAGAGTACATGTATCAGACATCAAATCATATTAAATGGCACAGAAAATGCAATTAAATTAAAAAAAAGACACTGTGACATGGCTCTGGTTATCTACACATCACTGATTTTTGATACACCTAATTTGACTGATGATAATATGTAGAGAGAGTTTGATTGTGGACATAGAAATTGAAAAGTAAAAGATGTTAGCTGTCCATGATACAAGTTGTTTATCTTTTATTTCAAAGAATACTACAGTCAAGTAAGTCAAGGCCTATTTCATACAATATATTCTGTATCAAATGGAATGAATACATGCACACCTCCTTAGGCTAATTATAATTTCCACACTGACAGATGCGGCAAAATTCTCTAATCTTAAAAGAATTGTCACTTAGCAACATAATATAAAAGAGATGATAAGCAGTCAACTCATCAAATTGTAGATTAAAAAAAAATAAACCTCATCTGAATAAAATTGAGGGAAGCTGAATGACGTTTGATTTACCATGATATTTACATGGCATGAGACTTTTGTATTTCACCATCTCTGCACATGGCAGTATAGAATCATGGTTGCTCATTGTTGCTGCTCTTCATCAATACAACATTCATAATCATCAAAGCACTTAAGTTTTCTTCAAGTAATCAATACACATCAGTTACAATAAATATATCTCAGTCCCAGCTTTAGACATACTGTAACCAACAGGCAATGTCCTTATTCACTACGACGTTACAAACTTCAGAAATTGCATCACTGGTCATGGAAACTCAGTACTGCTGGCTGCAGCTTTGAGGGTAATTACATTCCTCCAGTCACATGTTCTGCATCTAGTATCCTCTTTCGATGAGGAGCACAGCCGGAGAAGTTTGGAGAATTAACAGCCAAAAGCCAGGAGGTAGACAAGTAAGACATGAAGAGTAGCAGCATAGATGACAGCAAGAGATCGTGGTCTGAGTCCACCTTGAACAACTCTCGTCAGACTTCTGGAGATTAAATACATGATAATGAAGAAGAGCATTATTATTGACATTACAAGTCACAATGGTAAGTAGATTACTTGCATCACACATTCTGCTATATTTCAGAAGAGGACAAGACCTAAAGTGTTATTCAACGTGATATCCTTTCCTCTCT
The DNA here is from genome assembly GCF_040938485.1 of Diadema antillarum. Taxonomy (NCBI): domain Eukaryota; kingdom Metazoa; phylum Echinodermata; class Echinoidea; order Diadematoida; family Diadematidae; genus Diadema; species Diadema antillarum. The sequence continues at coordinate 320,699 of NW_027271246.1, read as the reverse complement.
CTTTCCAGTGAACATAAAACAATAAACTTGCCAAAACCATTTCAGCTGTAATTGTGCCTGATATGCACAGCAATCATATCAACCAATTCCTGCTTGAGATGGACTGGATATCACACAGTCTAACTTTCAGAGGAATAAATAAAAACATGTGTGACAATATAGATTAAAAGAAATGAGTTTTAATGTATGAACAGAGCAGGCAAAATGATGATGTATGTAAAATGAAGAAAATAACGTCTTCAACAAAGGTATTGCAGAGGAAAATTCTCAAGATATAAAGATGAAAGACATAAAAACAAATGTTCTTTTCTTGATAATGTCAGGTGCATACTGCCAAGCACATGAAACAAGGATCCTTATGTTCATGAATAATGCATCAGTTTTCTGAGTGTCTGATAGGACGATACAACCAAAGTTTCGGTCAATGAATAAAAGATATATTGAGTACGGATGGAAAGCACTTCACTTTCATCTCGCAAACATTAGCGCCAAGTAAAGCAGTTCCAAGTCTCTCATACTTTCACAATCAATGACATCTCCAAAGTTATTGATGGGTCAACATGACTCTATCTACTAAGCCAATCAAAGCTCAGATAATGCAGAGCAGACATGTATAACTGTATATATGAAGCTCGGCAGTGGGGGTAGTCACTTACTGTTAGCATGCAGTGATTACAAAATAGTAACCCGGTACTCAACAGTAGTTTGCTGGTTTTGACATGGTGCTTCAATTTGACCACTGTTTGGTTTGGAACAAATATTTCCTCATTATATCCGCACAAAGTCTGCCATGTTTTTCTTCATTTTTTACTGAGAAGGAACAGTTTACCTCATCAGAAGTGGATTCTTGTGTCTGGCCTTGTTATAGCGGGACTCCCCTGAACTTAGCAAAATTCCAAGATCTGATACCATCATGCAAACATGCTGGCTTGGCTTTAAGCATCTTCAAGAATACTATCACCTAGATTTCCCAATCACCTACATGTATTTCACATCACTTACCCTCTTCCTTTGAAGCATCTCCTAAACTTGTTTGCAAATGTATTACCATGGCGAGCTGTCAAACACAGAAGAGAAATATGTTAATGCAGTGTGTATACATATTTAAGATCTCCATGCCAACTAGAAGTGTGCAAGACTGTTTCATTCATCCACATAAATGTAGAAAGGCAAGAAGCCCCTGTTTGTAATTCATTGCATGGTCTTGATCAGCACTCAACGTGGCTTTAAGGTGTATCTTTGGCCAAAAAATTAATTTGGATATGTGAAAGAGACACATTTCAGTCATCCATTGCACCATCTTTCAGAGAAAATGGGTCATTAATTAGTGAAATAATGCATCTCAAAGTTTCCAAACACACTGTGTCTGGGAGATTCAGGAACCGCTGTGGTTCTGTAACCCAGTGGAAACAACAGGGTTTGCTGTAGTCTTGCCTCCCAGACCCATTGTGTTTAGAAACTTTCAGATGCATTATTTCACTAATTAATGACCCATTTTCTCTGAAAGTTGGTGTAATGGACTCCTGAAATGTGTCTCTTTCACATATCAAAAATAATTTTTTTGGGCAAAGATACACTTTAACTGAAAGCCCCTATGATATGTACAACATAACTACACTAACATTAAATGGTAGTGTTTCATTGAAGCTAAGATTTTTTTTTACCCCAGAGAGGTACTTGTAACTCAAAATTGTCTCAAATGGTCAGTGGAGTTCGGGAGATATCATTTAAAAATATTTCAACTCTTCATGCTACAATCCGTAGACACACATGTATCTGGTGTACAACGTATGTGTCTAAATGACTAGGCCTAAGTAAGTTTCTGCTCATGAAAACTTTGCTATATGACTGAATATACAAATTTTGTAGAATCTGTTGCAAATCAAACTTGAAAAATAATTGAGTGCTTATTTCAATAAAGGGTGACATATTTCATATATTTACATAGCGTGATCTGACTGCCTACTTTGTACTATTGCAAGCACAACCCATTACATGCTTACAAAATAATAAAAATGATATTAGATTATAAACTAGAGACACACTCTGAGAGCGCAGACTTCTGCCAAGCAGCTCATTTCAACCACTGATCTTGTTCTTCCATAGAGATCAGTGATTCCTACCCATATGTATTCATGCTGAAAATTGCCCAATTTCCCAAAATAAAGCTTTTTGTTATGTCATTAATGCCAGCTGCGCGGCACCTCGCCTTAGACCAGAAACTAGAGCATGCACTCTAGTGCATGTATGAAAACCTCAAAAATACGCAGCTTCAACTCCCCAGTTCATTGACCCTACCTGCCAAAATATCAAAAATCCTTCATAAAACCATAAAAATTCCCGGATCACTTCCAAAATTTAATCATCTGTTCCTTGTGTCATTTTCAGCCTTTCCTGAAAGTTTCATGCAAGTCCATTCACAACTTTTTGAGATAGTTTGCACACGGACAAACAAATACCGGTAAGTAAACCAACAGTAATGAAAACATATCCTCCTCCCTTGGCAGAGGTAATAATGTAGAGTTTGACAGCAGCACCAGAGCACTTACTCAAGCGATGACCAGCCTTGTATGCCTTCACCATAAGTTGAGTGTCTTCATCATCTGAATCAATGTAAAGACTGTACTCCTTCCTCATTGCCATAGGGGTTGACATTGAGGAGTGATGAGGGTCAGCGGACCGCTGCTGAGCTCGTAGTCTCTCCTGCGTATGGCGTAAAGCTTCCTCAACAAAGGCCCTCTGTTCTTGCTCATACAGAAGGGATGCCTGTAGAAGGAATTAATCAATCTTTAACTACAGCAATCTCAAAAGAACTAAAAAACAAACAAACTATGTGGTGTGCAATATGTGGTGCAAATAGGTTGAGGAGGGGGGCTAAAAAGGAAGCTTTGATTTATTTATTTTTTTTTTTTTTGTGCTGTAGAGGTTCAAACATGATATCAAAATTGGGCGAAGTGCTTCTTTTAATATGTGACCGTGCATCACAAAACGAACAAAAAGTCGCACACACTGATTTTATGTGAGGACTGAAAATAGGTGAAATGGGTCAACTGAGCCTATCTTGACTTTTTCATATTTTCTGGAAGAGCAAGTCTTCTTCAACGGTGTGCTAAAATTAGGAATAATAAAACGGGCAGGAAAATGTGATTTCTTGAACATTTTTTGGCAGAACAGTGTGATTGAGTGTGTCTTTAAAGTCCTCTTTTCATTTCTTAAAAACCTTGTACACACTCTCCACTTTCATCTCCCATAACTTGTGAAAAGATGATGCTACTGCTTTGAAAGTTATCATTAATTAAGGACAGAGTATGTTTATAAGGCATGCTCAATTTCAATTTGATCTGATAATCTCTTCATTGTTGTTACTCCAGTGGTTTACATCCTGTTTTTTGTCCCATTCATCACACAGCCAGCACGGCTTGGTAAAGATTAATTGCTTGAATAGACCTGTACTTCAGAGCATCTTTTCTCAGTTCATACTTTTCCTGAGTGTGTGCTTTCTTTCCAATATTTAGAAAGGTTAGGAGAGTCCATTCGATTTGAGTTATACATCATTTTAAAGCTTAAAGTCTGCTCTTTCAGAATATGCTCTCAACTAAAATTTCATGTCTGGCAACTTTTTGTTTGTTTTGTGGTGCAGGGTCACATATGTACTTATTGAGTACAATAGTCTGTTGTTGTCATAGTAAATGCTATTCTTTATAACACTGATGATAAAAACAAAACGAAATCATAATCACTCCATAGAGTGTGTTTCAGTGAGCACTGGACCATAGCCAACAGAAATTCAAAGTTAAGATTTATTTTTTTTTCCATTTGTAGAATGTGTAGAAAGCATCACTGTTGAGTACAATGCCAGAGACTCCAACTCTCCCGCTTTCGACGGGATATCTCCCGCCGAAAGCCCATTTTTCGCAGAATCTCCCGTTCTCCCGCTTGAAACGATTTTCTTCTTATTTTCATTGCAAGTTGAAAAATAAGCCTTAGCGCGAGACAGCATCTAGAACCATAGCCCACAAGGAACTTCGTGCTCATGATGTGCGCGAAGTGCACATGAAGTTGCAGTCTCCCGTTTGCTAGGGGTTTCAGGCGGGAGAATCTCCAGATCAGAAGGTGCTTGGGGTTGGAGTCTCTGCAATGCCCAAATGATAATATTCATAAGTCCCCCCTCCTTACGATTGCTCAACAAATCACAGGTCTACCTGTAACATTTTAGTTAGCAATGATTTGTGGCACTGAGTCGAACATAAGTGCCAATGCTGATATCTCTTTTAATAGCTCTGTGTACTATCTCTTCTTAATCCTCAATTTACACCTGACTAAAGCCTTCAAAATGACATCCATCTCAATTTTTTTTTTTTTCAGAAATAGTACATTTCACTAATTCGGTAAATTTGAATTTCACAAAATGCACATACACAGACTCCTTGTAATCTACAGATAAGCTCATGGGAAAGAATTCAGCCAAGAAAACATCAATCTAAGATGAATTAAAGTACCACTACCTCCACTTGGGAAACTGTCCTGGCCAAATGTTCTCTCTCTTTCTCAGCTTCCGTCAATCTAAAAATGAAATAGAAACAAGAGGTCAGGAGGTAGATGGATGAACATTGATATCACAATGGTGGCTACCAGTGGATAGCAGCTCAGTAAGGGTTTGGTTCTTATTTTCACCAAAAGTAAACATTTAGAATAACAAATACGAATGGAACAAACAAAATGGACTCTCTTGCAGTTCAAAAAGCTGTATTAACAGGCATGAAAACATACATGTGTAATACTCTCTTAGAGCCTGGGTTTGGAAAGGGTTCACCAATATTCAGCAAAGTTAGATGCTGCCTTATGCAAGGATAGGGAGCTTTAGATTTTTGCGATGTGGATATTTAGGGGAAAAAAACCCCTGTTCTGCGCATACGCAAAATCGCTTATCAAAATTGAATTTGCATCAGCTGAGTTTTCACTACGCATTCTGGGCAATTTTTGCATCCACTTGACACACTGATCACAGGGGTGCCATTTCACTTTGTATAGGCTGCCTCTCCACGTAATCTACAGCTGCTCTGCAACACGAGGCGGGGAGTGAGGAGAACAGTCAACACAATCGTCTAAAGCCTCCACACAAATTTAAAGCTCCCTGATGTCACAGTGAAAGTAACTAACTTGTTTGTTAGAAGTGTGACTTCTTCCTCTTTGATGGTCAGAGGGGATGGTGAAGTAGGAGGAGCCATCTGGTCTTGGGTTGGAGCACTGCGCTGGACAATCACTTCTTCCTTGACCACTGGTGATTCAGCCATCTGCAGAAAGAGCAAAACAACCATTTTTTTTTTTTTCACAAAGATGAATACAACTTACATATTTTTTTATATAATTTTATGAAAGGTTTACAGAACACACACAGAACTGCACTCAACCAGCCCAGTGTACAAAGGACTTACTATGATAATTCCCAGATACAGAGGTACACCATGTGCATTGTATGAAGGTACAGGAAGTCTGGGAAAAAAATTTAAATTACAAAAAAAGTCTGAAGTGCATTAAACTGTTCCTCTTTTTGTACCAAAGACCATGCAATAAACTGACAATTTCCAACAAAAATTTGCTGTAAAGAAAGGCATCTAAATATTGCCTTCGATAATGGTCATTACTATGAAGACGAAACCAAAACTATAAATTACCAAGTCATATATTGTTGAGTTACTTTAGGTCTGGAATACTTTTTACATGAATTAATAGAATACTTTTAGCAATGAGGAAGTACAATAAAATTATGAATTAATGTAAGTTTTCTTTCTGTGACGTTGTTGTGGTAGCTCTCTTTGAAAATATGTTCACTTAATCAATCTACATATTACAATAGACTAAGCGCTTTTTTAGGTGTAGATTAAACATGCAGTCAAACTAATGGAAAGAATATTCTCATAGAGCATTTGGTATACATCACATGGCATGTTGTCATAAACACATCTATTATGATATAACATGTTGGCATACCATCATCTTGCTGACATTCCCTTGACTCTCTTCCACCTGCTGAGTGAGGGCAGCAAACTCACTCTTCAATCTGTTGATGTATTGCTCAGCATCCTTCAGATTGCGCTCCTTGTTTCTGAGGAGGACTTTTAGACTCTTGTTGTCCTCTACAAGGCCAGCTATCCTCTGTGTCAGAGTTTCACATCTACAGTGTAGGTCAAAATATAACATACAAATATGAAATATAAATACAGACATTGTCATCTGGAAATAACCAATGACTCCACAAGAAAACAACATTCCTGCAATCTTTTATGGGTTGGAAACTCTGTTAAGATGTACACTTGTAGAGCAACATACATTGTATTGCTTGCTATTGTGAGCTCAAAGTTGCACACACTGTGCATGTATGCATGATAATCTAGCTAGTCTACAACTGTACACATGTGTGCATTGCCTGATGCTTTCCTATTAGTGATGCTGTGGGCCCAATAATGTAGAAGCAATAAGTGTTGAATGTGTGCATATCATTAAAATGCACAATCAGAGTCATGCACAGATATTACATACTCAATAAATTCCATAAAAGCCATTCATTCTTTCTTGGTTTTCTCAGTACAGAAATCACAGCCATGCTATATATATCTCATGGATATATCATATTATATATATAGACATCTATCCAATATGGGGATGGCGTACAACATTTCCCTGTTTATCTCATTAAGGTAAATCTATCAAATGTTGTGCCCTCTACAAACTTGCCTGAGTTCCCTCTGATGTAGGCCTTGGATAGCTCTATCCCTGTCCTCTGTAGACCGGGCCAGTTCGAGTCTTATCGTTTGCTCAGAGTCCAGCAGTTGTTGCAACCTAAAACAGCACAATCAGGAAAACAGAATAAATAAATAAGTCTTAGAAGGAGTCCTTAATATTGTCAAAGAAATTACATGGATTAATTTTTAGAGAAAACCAAAAAATAAACAAAAATATAAAGAATCACTTATTTGCTCAAAGACATGTCATGGACAATTATAATGCAATTCATTATTCATTTTAACATTCAACATCTTTGTCCTTTTACCTGTCTGCAAATTACAACAACATTTGTTTGTAAATCTGAATGCACTTCCAGATTTTGGGCTGTTTGTTTCTCTGTATTTCTTGTGGCACTTGATGCGTTGAAAACAGCAAAAATTAGAGAACTACAATGTAACCTCTATGACCTAGACAACAGCCTCATCTGCTTCTTGACATAAAGGATAAGACTTAGTGATTAAGTTCCCCAATCCCAACCACATCTACCTGTCTCAGATTCTGGAAAGAGGATAGACTTATATGAGCAAAAAAGCTATTCAAAACTTGGTTTTGAGAGAGTGACATCTTTATATCACTGCACTTCTGTACATACATTCACTTTAAGATGTTTTGATTATCATATCTGTTTGGACAGATTCAGCTCATGGAATACATAATGTATGTATTAACCATCAAACATTTCCCTGTCTACTCCTTGAGCTGTAGAAGCATACATTATGGCTTACCTCTCATCCACTGACCCCTGGCCCTGTAGTTGTTGCTCAAGTCCTTGGACACGTGCAGAGAGCACCCCAGCCTCACTCTTCAGCCCATCCCTTTCCTTGGTAATAATCTCTGCTTCAGTAAGAAGCCTAGAACACTCCTCTTGCAACCTCTCCTCTTCCTCCCGAAGACTACTGGTATCATTCAGCACATCCTCATACTGCCTTTGGAGTGACTCCATCTCTACAGCCACGGACGACTTTTCCTCCTGGAAGATCGCAAGTTGAGAAGACATCTCACTCTGGAGGCGTTGGATTTGGTCTTGTTTTCCTGCCTCCATGGCCCCAAGCCTCTGCTGCAGCTGCTTGTTTTGCTCTCGCAACTCCCTCATCTCCGAGCCAACTTCATCAATCTCTAAGTGACAGTGCTCCAGTTCATCACCAAGCTCACGATTCTCTTGGGCAAGGTTTGTCAGTTCCTGCTCCAATCTTGCCTTCTCCCCACTCAACTGTTCTGCCCCTTCATTAACACCATGCATCTCAGCAATTTCCTCCTGCAGTCTCACCACCTCCTTTCTTGCTTCATCCAAGGCATGATCCGCTGTTTGTAATTTCTCCGCTGCTTCTGTAAGGGTGTTTGCGAGCTCAGTGTTCATGACCTGCAGTGAATTTTTCTCTGTTGTTAATTTACCAATGTCCACATTGGCACTAACAACATCATCATTACTCTTCCTCAGTTCCTCAGTCATGTCTGCTACTCTCCTTTCATAGATAGCGACATCCTTCTCATATTTATCTTCCCACAACTTGTGCTGAGCCTCTAGCTCCACCTCCAGGGATTTTAACCTGGCTTTCAGCCCATCTCCTTCTTTGCCCCGTGTCTTCACCACTTCCTTCAGCTCAGCTGCTAACCTGTCACCCTTCTCTCTTGCTACCTTCAGCCCCATCCTCAACTCTTCTAACTCCACCTTGTTAACTTCATCCTCACCCACCAGTCTCTTCACCTCCCCTCGCATTTTTATGTTTTCCTCTTCTAGTTTCACCTTCTTCTTTCTCAAATCCTCCACTTCTGTCTTCAAGGCATCACAGTCTCTCCTTGTCTTATCCAGGCTTGTTCCTGATTCCTCTACAACACTCCTCAGAAGCTCATTCTCCTGCTGCAGCTCCTTGGTTTCCTTGGCAAGTCTGTCAATATTCTCTTGAAGGGATGATTTTTCAGACCAGCTCTCATCTCGAGACTGACGCAGGACTTCAACTTCCTTCTCCATGTTGCCTAATCTGTCCAGATAACTCTCCTCCTTCTTGACAATGCCCTCAGAGGCACTTTCCTTATCCTGACGAAGCTGCTCCATTTCTAATGACATCTTCCGCTTGGCCTCCTTGATTTTCTGAATCTGCTCCTTCAGCTTTTCACTTCTCTGCTCAGCTCTGGTCTTTAGGCTCTGCTCCTTTTTTAAAGCATCAGTAAGCTTGGTAAACTGCAAGAAAAAAATAATGGAAGAAAATATTTCCCTAGTCCATGCACTTTATTCTGCTTGTTTTTCCAAGAAATAAATAGAGCATACATTTGCATACTTCTTGTTACATATGTATTTTCTAAATCCTTTGATTACACATCAGCCTTCTTCATTTTTTTTTTGAGACATCCAATCACATTAATTCCAGAATGAATTCAAATAACCTTAGTAATGTGGAGAAGATAACTATCCTTTATTGCTATTGTTGCACAGAAGGCCTTATTCACAGGTAGCCTTGGTGATACAAAATATAATAGAAAATAGCTTCATGCATAATTTTACACAACATCACTGTTCCTTCACTTTCTGCAAGAACTAAGTTAGCTAGCGTCATTGAGCACTAGATGGCGCTCTCGCGCAAGTACATCGTTTTCTACACACGCAGTGCTCAACTCTTCGCGATGATCGCTAGCTGTAGCAGTTATGACAGGGTGCATTGATATCATTCTTTTCAAAAGTAATACGGCCCTATGTCAAACGACATGTTCGAATCACAAACCTGAACTACTTTTGCCTTCCTTGTACGTTGGTTTGAGTCTGCTACGAACCGCTAAGGTAGCCCGAGGAGGACGATCTGTTAGCACGCTAAGTCAAAATTTCGCACTTATTTGTCGTGACCTTGGTATATTTTGTACTTAATCCACATTGCGCAAAATATGGCAGTGTCGAAACTTAACTTTTTTCAAAATTGAAGTGTTTTCTGATTTTTTGAAAGGAAGATTTATCGACCCAAAGTAAGCCCATGTGGTAAGAACGGTACACGAAATGGACCTTGCAATGCCTGTTTCAGTGAAATTGGCTGCCCGATCGCGCAGCCCGTGGAGAGCTTCGCGGTTGCTCCCATTGGAGTCGCTATAGGTGTTGTGTGATTTACGACTGCCCGTGGACGCCGCACGGACGCCGCGCGCTGGCTCGGCGCTAGCGAGCTCTCTACTTATGAATATGATGATGGGCGAATCGAAGCCACCGCTACGACAGGCCTACGTGTACGCAAAAAGTTATTAAAATGCGAGATTTTTCCAAGAAAATGAAAAGATGGACTGATTTAAACACTGTTTATGTGTATGTTACACATCAATCTACAGATAATTGATCTCATTTCATGGTTCGGTGAAAATCTGATTTTCTTAGGATGAAGGCTAACTAAGTTAAACTTTTTAATACCAGGCAAGACTGGGGGAATTTTGTGATTGCACATTGAATGGAAGGTATTTGTGCATCAGTAGAGTCAAAACTCCTTAGATGATGGACAACTTAAAGCAGAATATAATTGTCACAAAGCATTTTTCATTTAACAGAAAACAAATACCAGATGCTTTTGACAATATGCATAAAAATAAGGCACTTTTTTTTTTTCATCTTTAAAAAAAAAAAAAAGCAAAAGGGATGTTACGGACCTGAAAAGAAAAGGGGGGGGGGGCGGAAGAATCAAACACAGAACTTAGGGCCTTCTGGTACCCTCCCAAAACATAATATTATCATAATACCAGTGCTATACCACCAATACCTCTTATGCACAGTTCAACTTATCCATCAAGCCATTAGAATGTTTTAAACTTGTTCAACATATTATGCTACCTCATGCTATTCCACATCACTACACAGACCAAATGTATTGGACAATGCAGTAAAGAAAGAGAACACATAGCTTCCAAGTCAAAGATTTGAATCAATGCTCATATTAGATCCTTACGATATCTTACACAGAGGTTTTCATTTTCTTGCTCGTGTGTCCTTGTACTACCATGTTAAGGAAAGCAATAAAAGATCTACTCGATTTATGCAACAGAGTTTTGAAGACAAAACTACTGTACCTTCTCATTATCTAATTACTAGATTTATTTTTATACATTAGATAATTTACCTCATTCCTGCTCTCCTGTAGTTCCTGTTCAATTCTGACAAGTTCTTCATTAGCTCTCTGCAGTCTCAATGCCAGCTCCTCGTTTTCCAATACTGATGTCTTTCTTTGGTCAACCTGATCTTTGAGGACAACTTCTCTCTCCATTAATCCAGCATTTTCCACACGCAGCTCCTCAAGTTTAGAGTGCATGTCAGTATTCTCTGTCTGGAGCCTTGCCATCTCCTCCATTGTGGAATTCATTTGTGCCTTCATCGCCTCTTTTTCTCTTGAGTACTCCTCAGCTGACTTTGCTTTATCACTGATGGATGCATTCTCTTCTTTCACGCACTCAAGTTCTCTTTGATATGCAACATTTTCTTCTTTCACTTTGGCTAGCTGAGCCTCTACCAATTGTAATCTCTCTACAGATGAATCACGCTCTGCTGCAAGACCTTCCACATGCTTGTTTAGTGTAGTAACAGTTTTCTCCATTTCTCCAGAATCTTCCTCAAGTTGCTGTGACTTCACTGCCAATTCCTCAGTGAGTCTCGAAACCAATTCGTCTTTTTGCACCAAACGCTCAAACAATTGCTCTTTCTCATCAGCTATTGCCCTTAATTCCTCCAGCATCTGTTCTTTCTGTTCAATGGATCTTAACAACTCCTCAACCTGCACATCTGTCTCCTTCACTTGGGTTTCAGCTTCAGCAAACCGTTTCTTCTCCATTTCTAACTCCTGTTTGAACTCACCTAGTAGTCTTTCCTTCTCGTTAGCATCATCCTCCAGTTTTTGGATGCACTCTTCCTTCATCTGACAAGTGTCCATTAGCTCTTTGATCATTCTCCTTTCATTGTCCAGCTTCTCCTCTATCAACTGATTCTTCTCCTGGGAATCCTGTAAGGATGAGTTGAGTTGATCAACTTTAGCAGTCAGCTCAGTTATTGTACTCTTGGTCACATCCCAGTCAGCCCTAAGGTTGGAAACTTCCATGTCCTTTTGAGTCAGTATTTCCTGAAGCTTTTTGAGTTCATTAGTGGCATCCCTGAGCTGGACTTCTTTATTCCTCATTTCCATGTCCTTGTCTCGGACAGTGGTATCTAGTGTTGAAATCTGAGCATTCAGTTCATCATTCTTTCTAAGCACCTCTAATAGCTCTTCATGTGACTCTTTCTCCTCAGCTTCTGAGACTGCAGCAGATTCCTTCATACTAGCCTCTTTCCTCAGGGCTGCAATTTCAGCTTCTAATTCCCTATTTTTCTGGTTGGCAGCTTCAAACTTGGATTTCACATCTTTGGCTTTGGTGAGAAGTTTTCCATATTTCAATTTTCCTTGTTCAATCTCCTTCTGTAGCTTAGCGATTTCATCTTTAACGCCATCAGACTCATCAGGAGCTGAAGTCTGTTTCCTCTCTTCAATCTTGGCAGTCTGAGAAGATAGCTCTTCCTGCAGGTTGGCAATAAGCGAATCTCTTTCCACAAAGCTCTGGTTCATGCCTTCGAGAGCTGCCTGACGCTCTGCTAAAGTGGTCTGCAAGTCTTGGATTACTTCATCCCGCTGCCTTACCTCCATATTCAGTTCATCAATCTTGGCATTCACCTCTGCTAGTTTCTGAGTTAGGACATCTGCCTGATCTTTGACGTCATCTTCTCTAGATATCATCACTTCCTTCAAGGTCTTCAGAGCCAAGTCCCTCTCTTCTAATTCTTGTCTCATCCTTCCTAGCTCTTTCTGGTATTCATTTGTTTTCTGAGTCACAATCTTCAGGTTCTCTTCTATGTCGTCCTTACTCTTAAGCCTTTCCATGAGCTCCTCTGCCTCTGTAGTTTTCTGAGCCACTGCATTTCTCAGTTGCTTTACCTCTGCAACAGCCTTTTTCAGCTTCTCACGTAGAGCATGAGCTCTGTTCTCAAGCTCAGACTTTGCAGCCACATTTTCTTCATCAGTCTGTTTTATCCGCTCATCCCGTTCTTTAATCTGCTGAATGAGCTCTGCGGTCTCCTCACTGTGGGTGGACATAGCGGTCAACTCACTCTGTAGTCTTTTTTCAGTCTCTAATGCCTGCTGGGTGAGATGTTCAATCTTGTCCCTACTGACTTTAAGATCCTCCTGTAAGGAACTCACTTCTTCTTCTTTGTCATTTAACTTCTTGATCATATCTGTTCTCCACTCATTGTTTTTGTCATCTGCCACCCTCTTATCATCCTGACTGTGGGAAAGTTCATTCTGAAGGGACTGTAGCTCTTCATTAAACAGTTGTTCTCTGTCTGCCTGCTGAATGCTAATCTTTTCCAGTGTTGCCTTCCTCTGCTCCAACTCTTCCATAACTTGTTCTTTTTCCATCTTGATATCCGTGATGGCTTCTTGAAGCTGCTTAATCTGTTGTTCCATCTCATGTGTGATGGCACCTTTCTGATTTTCTGCATGAGCTAGCTTTTCTTGCAGCATTTCAATTTCTTGTGCTGCTATCTGTTCATTTTCTATGACCTTCTGAGTGAGCTGTTCTAGAATGTCACTCTTTTCTTGTAGCTTCTGTTGCAGTGTTGTTTCATTCTTTTCTTGCTCTGCCGTCCTCCCCATTAGTTTATCAATGGCACTTGTCTTGTCAGCAAGCTCAGTTTTCATTGTCTCAAGAGTTTTCAGAAGTTCTTGTTTTTCTCCTTCATGGAGACTCTTGATGTCCATTTCTACAGTTGCTGCTTTCTGAAGAGATTCTTGAATGGCTGTTACCTCTTCCTCCTTCTGCCTTTGTTGGTTGTCAAAGACTTGTTGAGTTTGTACAATCTCCTCTTCTTTCTCCCTCAAGGCTAGATGAAGTTTCTGCATCTGTTCTTTTGCAACAGCTAGCTCTTCAGCAAGCTGAGTCTTTTCTTTTTTACTCTGACTACATCTATTCTCTGCTTGGCTCAAAGTCTCTTTCTCATCTTCGACTTGCTTTTCAAGCATTTTTAGCTGGTCTTGTAATGTTGCTTCTTTATGTAAACTGTCTTGCAGCTGTGACTCTATCTCATGCAAAGAGGTTATTCTATTTTCCTTCTCTGTGATTACATTCTGCATTTGCTGGAGAATCTCTTCATTCTTTTTCTTCTCATCTGCCTTTTCATTCATCAGATCTTCTAATTTTGAAAGTGAAGAAGTAGATTCAGCTTTGCTTTGACTCTCCAGATCTCTCAGCTTCTCAGCCATTGTGGACAACTGATTGTCTCTGTCACAAACAACAGTACGAAGACTTTCAAGTTCTTCACTGTGATTGTGATTGCTCTCTTCAGTCTCAGAAAGAGCTTTCCTCAGTCTTTTAATTTCCAGAATGCTCTCCTCATTGCCCTGTGACATTGTTTCTATCTGCGCATCCTTTTCTTTGAGCAATTCTTTAATACTATTGAGTTCTTCTGAGCACTTTTCAAAGTTTGTTTCCAACTGCCCTACATTCTCTGTAGCTTTGCTCCATCTCTCTTCTACATCCTGAATTTGTTCTTTCAAGCTAGTCAGGGATGCATCCTTTGCCTGCACAATTTCCTCTTGTTCAGCACCGTACCTGACTGCTTCATCCAGCTTCTCTCTTATTGCCATCAAGTTTGAGTCTTTAAGACCTAATGCCACCTCAAGCTGTTTCTTGTCTGTCTCAATAGAAGCAATCACCTCTTCATGGTGGATAGTTTGGTCTTTCAGTGAAGAGAGTTCTACTTCCAACTTTCTTTGGGATTCCTCCAGGTAGCTCTTTTCAGTTTGAGACAACTCAAGTTTCTTCTTCAAGTCATCGATAACATTCATAGACTCCATTTGCTGCACACTCAGCTCTTCCTCTTTCCTCCTCAACAATTCATCAGAGGATTCTGTATTTCTCTTTATCTCTCTTTCCAATGTCTCCTTTTCTTCTCTGAGATCTTCACAGATCCTTTGAGATGATTCTAACTCATTCTTCAAGTGAGCAATCTCCTGACTAAGTTTCATTTCTACATTGTTAGCCTCTTCTTTCTCTTTCTTCAAGAGTTCTTGGTAGGATGATTCCTTGTCTTGTACAAGTTTCAGGGAGGTCATGAGCTGCTCTTGTAAGGAGTTAGCATGCTCCTCCTTCTCATCTAGTTCCTCAGACAACTTTGCAAGTTTGGACTCTGACTCTTTCTCAGTGTCTTTCATCTCACTTTTTGTTTTCTCTAGATCTCTCTTCAAGTTCTCTACCACTCTTTCCTGCTCCGTCTGGCTCCTCTGATTATTCATAAGTTCTGTTTCCAGTTCTTCAATCTGACTGAGAAGTGATGACATCTTGGATTCATGTTTACGACCTTCTTCATTCTGCCCTTCTTTCAGTATTTGTACTTGTCTCTCTAATTGAGTTATCACTGTCTGCAAAGACTCAACTTTGAAATCCTTTTCAGACACTTCTGCCTCCAATGTCTCAGACTTTGAACTTGCCATCTTAGCTTTTTCTGCCAACTCTTTCAGGTCTTCATCCTTTTCTTGACAATTTTGCTGCAGCTCTGAAATTTCTTTCTCTTGTTTTTCTATTATTGCATCGATCTTGCATTTTTCAGCGGCAAAAATTGAGCTTTGGTTCTCAGCGTGTGAGTGAGCTTGTTCAAGGTCCATCTGAAGCATTTCAATGTTGGCTTCAGCTTTCAGCTTCTCCTCAGACAACTTAGCATTAGATTCTTTTAACTCACCAACAGCAGTCTGGAAGACAGAAATCAGAAACAATTCAACCTTTCAGAACACATTAAAAAACAGATGTCCTCATAGTCTCACTTAATGTTGACTCCAGGGATGTGTTAGTTGTTGCATCAACACAGGGCTATTTTCTTTTTTGCTATGTGTATAGGGGCTTAATCTGAATCTAAAATATTGTACTGTCATTGATGGCATAAAATGCCATACATGTGGGAAGCAGACTAATTTACCTTGAAAACTCAAGCTCATATGACACTTCTTAAACCATAACTGACCAATGAAATTAGTCAGACAAGTAATTACGAATAAAACTGGAGTAATTCAACTGTGGCGCAGTTGACTATTTCCGCTTCTCATGCAATCATTACATGTGCCTTAAATGTTCATGGCCCTTCACGTTAAAGTCCACTGATCTTGACCTTTGACCAATGATTGACCTTTGACCAATGATTGACCTCCATCCCTCTCTCCATTAACATTTTCTCATTCAAGGAGAGGTTTTTGGGGGCCTATAATATCCCTATCAAAAAAGACCATATGAATCCCTTGCTACTGTAAACGCCATATATTTAACGAGTTTAATTTTTCGCAAATTGGGACTTCGTGACAATTTTGCGAGTGGTTACATTCATGACTGTGGAGTACAGTGCTGAACGGAGCAATGTACAGTGTATGCATGCACTTCACATTTATGTTGGGGATCAGAGTTATTATTTTCGTGTGTCTATGAATTTGTGAATAACAAATGAATCGCAAAATTTGCGAAATAAAAACCTTGCAAAATATTAGTCTATGTAGTATCTCTTTTAGAACATAAATAAAGTAAGAGTTCTTGGGATGCTCTTCAAAAAGCCATTACTGGGCATGATCAACTCACTTCTAGCTGAGTTTTGGTATCCTGAGTCCTGGTGAGGTCAGAGGTCAGTGTCTCCACCTGTTCCTTCCAATTTGCCTGCTCCTTGAGGAGGACTTCCTTCTCCCGCTCCATCTCCACCAAGGACTGGAACTCGGTCTCCATCTTTCTCCGTTCCTTAGCCAGCTCCTCCTCCAGACAGGAGACAGATTTCTCTAGGCCTGGTAAATGAGGACATTTGCTATACTTCAAGTGCACAGATTACTGAAGGGGAGGTATATTTCATATAATTTTTATCATGTAAGATCACTAAAGACAGAGACCAGGATATGAGAACAAATAAAAGCAGACACAATCAACATATCTAGATGTGTTCCTATGAACCAGTCTCTTTCTTTAATTAACAGTATGAAGTTTTGGAGCAAATGTTAACATTCTCAACATTGCAAACAGAGGGAAACTGACCAGAAATGAATATAATTTGTAAGTGGAAAAATGAGCAAAGATTTTTCCACTAATTCTCGACATTACACAACATTCTGTGTTATAGAATGATATACAGCAATACCGGGAAATGGCTGCTAAAATTTACAATATTAGGCAACCACAATCGATATATCTACAATATATTTGTTCCCCCCCCCCCCCCCCCCCCCAGCTCAGTTGAACATTTGCAAAGACTATACTATGCATTTACATAAAATAAGCACAATCACATTACATAATATGTGACCGTGCATCACAAAACCAACAGAAAGTCGCCAGACATGGATTTTTAGTCAAGGGCAGATTCTGAAAGAGCAGACATTAAGCCTTAAAATGATGTATAACTCAATTAAAATTCACTCTCATAACCTATCCAAATATTGCAAAGAAAGCACACACTCTGGAAAAGTGTTTACTGAGAAGAGAGTCTCTGAAGTATAGTCTATTCAAGCACTAAATCTTACTAAGCCTTGTTAGCTGTGCATTGAATGGAACAAGTGCAATGAATGGGACAAAAGACAGGGTGTAAAACGCTACAGAAATGACAATGAAGGGACTATCAGATTAAGCTGCAATTAAGCATGCTCTATTAACACATTCTATCCATAATACCAACTTTCAAAGCAGTAGCATAATCCTTTCAGTTATTAGAGTTGAAAGTGAAGATTGTGTACAGGATTTCTAAGAAATGAAAAGAGGCCTCGGGGATATACCTATATATAGTCATACTATTCTACAAAAAAAAAGTGTTAATAAAACTCAAGATTGACTAGGATGACCCATTTTACTTATTTTGAATCCTCAAGTAAAATCAGGGCATGCAACTTTTGGTTGGTTTTGTGATACATGGTCACATATTATATGATCACAATTTTAATAAGCTTTGAGTATGCAGGAGCAAACCACTATCAGACCCATGGGTACCTTTTTAAAGATATCTTAGGTTGCCATTAAAGGTACTTCTTCTGCCATCTTTATAATGAGGTACATGACATACAAGGGAAACATTGTTACAAGCAAAATCATGTACCCAACTATAATATGCCAGTTTCATGAGAAAGCTCAGATTTTTCTCTTCACGAACAGCTGAAAGAACGACTATGTGCACATGTTTCTGGATTTAATGCAAATTATGGTACCTGAAAGACTAAATTTAGGAGAAATGTGAAAATAATTATGAGAGCTTGTGAGGCCTACTATCCTTGATACAAGTTTATTAAGAAAGTTGAATTACCCTCTTTCTCTTCCTCAAGTTGAACCATCTTGAGCTCCATGGAAACCTTCTCATCAGCCAAGCCTACCCTAGCTATCTCTGTGTCCTTCTGAGACTGGTTGGATTCATCCAAAGACTGCTGGAGTGAGGCAATTTTCTCCTCTTGTTCCACCTGCACATAGAAAATCATATGTAATTAGGCAAAACAGAAACAAACTGTGTGCCATCACATTTTAGTCAGTCCTAGTGATGTACATGTTGTAGTTTCTTGGAACATATGAATGTTATTTCATTTTCATATGAATGGAAAATGTAGCAACAAAAACATATCCTCACTAAAAACAAGTTGACAGTGCACATGCACACACATTGTCAACACTGAGCACAGAAAATGCCCAGAAAAAGTTCGTTTCCTGTAATATCTTTGCACTTATTCATTTATATTTTCAACACAAAAGACAATACATTTTAACAAACTTAATTAACCATGTCTATACTATCATGTATGCTAGATTATGTGCATTCATAAAATGTAAGCACACTATAAATCATAAATGCCCTGATAGAGCTACTTGTATATTTGTCCATTTCTCACATCTTTTCAAAGGAGGTAGATGTTTGAAAAACAACTGTTTGTCAATTTTCATGCACGAATAATGTGAGATGACCATAACAAAAATTCATGACACACTGTCAATATATACCCATACTCTGAATGGTCATGAGAGATTAGTGAAATATAATATTCTAAAAGAGCTAATTTTTGGAAAATTCTTGATGCCTCATGTAAAGGAGTTTAAAAGTGTCTTGACAAAAAAAAAAGGTAACTATCAAACAGGGACTCTCATAAAGCACACATGGCATACACATGTACCGATAACCTTATCACAATGTCACCACTACAAGATGTCTGCTATGTTAGGAGTGTGTAACACATGAAGTGTATAGTAGGGCATATGTTTAAATCACCAATGACCTCAATATGTTTGCTTTATAGCAGAACAGGACTTCATTACGTCCTCTCTTTAAACACATTTTTGTTGTTGTAAGTGAGAGACAATAGAAGAGAAATTTTGCTGATCAAAACTTATACAATATATCAGCTATGTATGTGCTATCACTAGAGAACTTGTCCAAGTGCTTGTGATGGCTGTAATAGGCAACAGTAATGTTTGTTTCTGGTTTTCTTGCCATATACAATGAGAACTTTGTGTTTGGGTCAAATCAGGGTACTTGCTACGCTGCTAAGGATGCTATAGACTTTTGAAGGATATTTAAAACAGAGGGTACAATACAAATACATGTACATGTTCACAGAATCTGGACAGGCTGCATGCATGAAATTATGAATAAAAACAAAATCATTGTCCAAAACACATGCATATAATCAGCATAAAGAGAGCCTATGTATCGCACTGCTAGCTATAATTACATGGTTGAAATCAAAAGAGTTACAAATGGTAAAACCTCATAAATAGAGGTACATAAGACTGAGTGCACACCTAAAGTGGACTGATTTTACAGGTGTCTTGTCATTAAAGCTCTAAGAATGGTACATGATCCCTAGTTCTTTTGACCCATGTGCTATGAGTTCAAACTAGTAATAATGCTTTTCTCTGTTCTGAAGCATGTGTAGGATATACTTTATCACAAATCAATTGCTTCATCATTATATCATAGAGTCTTAGCTATGGGTGACTACAAGCTTTTTTTTTTCAGTATCACTTTTTCTATGGATAACTTGACTTCAAAAATGTCTTTAACATCCATTAGCAACGAATGTTTATGTGTGTGTGCGTTTTCTTTTTTTTTATCAGAAGGAAACAGTCATTGCTTGTTTTCAAAGTCCACAGAAAACGTAGTGTGCAGGAAGAACCAAATGCAGGTTATATGTAATGAACAAGTCATGCTATAACATATTTCAGGTGGATATAGATTTCCAAATTAGAAATACCAGTACCTATTCTGTCTATGCAGAAGAATTTGAATGTTTAAATGTGAAAGTTATCATGATGTTAATAGATACTGACAATGCCACGGACATGTAACATGCAAACATAGAAGACAAAGGATGGTCAAACAGTGAGTTAGAGGGGAGGGGGAATGGGTGGTGGATGGGCTGATGGGGGATGCAGGAACTTTTACTGGTTCGTTGTCTTCTAATGTGTTGCTGACCATTTTGGACTGAGAAGATTTTCTATAGTCAGTGAGCTCCACCAGCCGAGATTCGACACTGACCCGCCATTTCACTTCCTGGTGGCACTTCTCTTCAGCTTCACTCAGCTTGCCCTGAAGGTCATCGACCTCCTGGCTCAGCCTGCTGATCTTGTCCTGTTCAGCCTGGTTGTGGTTGACTTGATTCTGGGAGGAACCCAACAAAGGATGTATACATCATTATGTCAGTGACAAATGTGCAAAGACCCTTTGCCGTTTCTCTCTTTGGAGAAACATCTATGAAGAGACAGAGTCTCACTTCTGTAATCTACACCTGGTGACAAAATAATTTGAGAGACAAGTGGTTGTGTGTGGCTTGAGAAGTAAGTGTCACAGCAAGCCAAGTGTTCATTCACTAGCAAAGATGTATACAATGTCGTTATGAGACAAAAAGGGTAGGCGGTACAGAAAATGGAATGACTACAGGTCTTTACATAGCTTTACCAGAGCATGGATGGAGAGACAGGAGTATAGAAGATCAGAAACAAAGAGACCTCAGAAAGGATGACCAGAAGGGGGATTATGTAATGTTACAGTGAGATGATACAGATGACATGTGATGACTTTTTCAGCTAACATACATATTAATCAAAAGGCATCAAATTAAACATGTTGTCTTGTTGGCAAACATTAGTCAGGTAAACACTCTCTAGCTTCACATGCTATGAGTTAAAACAAAAAAAAAATACAAAATTTATTGTAATAAATCATATTTTACAACATATTCTATCAATTCTTCATCACTTGGTCAAATGGCTACCAATCCTAAAAAGACAATTTAAACCACATTTTTAACAGAAAAGTGGCCCAAAATGCAAGAACTTGTGGGATTATGTATACATTTTTTCAGTTTCCTGTGTGAGAGTTATTTGCGATACATTTCCATTAAAACTTGCTGTCATGCAGGCATATGATAAACTCTACACTCTGCTCACTGAGAGTTCAAGGTAAATAATCTCCTCCTTCAACAATAAAGCAAAGCAGTTGAGGACTTTGTTGTAGCATTGCAATCTGTAAAGTCCGAAGCTTTTTCCCCTCTAACCTGTTCAACCTGAGCTGTAAGTTGAGAGATTCTTTCCTCTAGCTCCATCTTCTTCTCCTCTGCCTGATGGATGATAGTCTGAAGCTCAGTCTTTTCTTCCTCCATCTTTTTCTTCCTTTCCTCTCCTTCCTCAATGGTCTTCTCCAAACTCTCTGATACACAGGATACATTGGATAGAATAGATAGTCTTCTCCAAACTCTCTGATACACACGATAGATTGGATAGAATAGATAGTCTTCTCCAAACTCTCTGATACACACGATAGATTGGATAGAATATAGCAATATTTACATGTGCTGCTCAGCCATCACAAACAACTCATCTCCTAACTAAAGGTGGAATGACACACTGTACCAACATCAGCTACCTACTAATATGTTATGATGTAAATCACACTAACACACGTAGTGGTATATACAACGTTACATTCAGAATTGTATGTATATGCATACTTTTTTTGCTGTTTGAATTCCCTTTATTCTTTAAGTTGTATCATCTACATTATGTCGAGAGATGTCATTTGATCCTTTTTCAAGATTTCTCTAGAAGTACATGTAAAAAAAAAAAGAAGCTTTAATATTGTGTCATTGCATTAACATGTGGTTTCACGATGATTTAGAATACCAGCAGTTTAGATTATGCTAGGCATAATTATTATCATTATTATATAGTAACTTGCTCTTGTTGGTTGACTCTCACTTTCATTTTGTAGCCTATCTTTGTACACCAGGTTAGGGCACACTGCTTGTTCAGCCCCTCACCCCTTCATTCATGCTGTTGCTATTTCACTCTTTCCCTATTCTTTATCCCTTTGTTTGATGTTGCCTCCCTATTCATCCACATCCTTCACAGGTTGCCCCCATGATCCTTGGGATCATCACTCACCCACCTCTGCCTATTGTCTGTCCACCTTCCTGCTTTAATCCCCCACCCTTTATACTTGTTGGGCTCCTTGCCCATGACTTCCAATGCATCCCTTTTGTTTTCTTTGTTCTGTGTCCCTAGCCCTCCCCTGACTGTTCTTGTTGTCTGTAGTCCTTATAAATTTGTGATTGCTTTCCCTGCCTGTTTGTCATTTTGCCTCTGATGAAGATTCTGCTAGGATCGAAAGCTCAGGCCCCATTCGACTCCATTATGCTAAGCTAGTGGAAAACACTATAGAAGCCTTTGTTTACAAAAACAGCCATGAAGTATAGACAAAGTTGTACAAAATTGGTTTGTTTAAAATGGGAAATGAAATGAATATTTTTTTGTTGTTGAAAAGTGCAAGGGAATCCTCTGTCCCAGAGGATGCAGAGTAACTTAAGTGATGCTATGAAGAAACTAAAAATATCACTGAATTGATACCACCATCTAATAATGTGATGTTACCATGGCAACACACTTTTCACTACTCTAAAAATATATGTCCACACAACTTTACATAACCACAAAGAGCACCAAATTTCTTTTGAATCGCTTACAAACTTGAAAATTTTGATTTGCAAGGCTTTTTCCTGATTTGGTGCCATAATACGTCACTATGGCAATGCCTTTTCTGCCACTCTTACAAATTTGTCCTGCATAATTTTGCATCAACTTGTTCAAGTGTTTCCATATTCTTGTGAATGGCTGAAAAAAACTAACCAAGTAGTTAATCTGCAAACCTTTTACCTGATTTTGAGGCTGGTCCTGTTGCCATGGCAATGCACTTTCCCCTACTGTTAAAAATGTGTCTTGCAAAATTTGACATTGAGTTTCACATCTGTGCCATATTTCTTTTGAATTGCTTGAAAATTGGAGAAGTTTAGAT
This sequence comes from Diadema antillarum, assembly GCF_040938485.1. NCBI lineage: Eukaryota > Metazoa > Echinodermata > Echinoidea > Diadematoida > Diadematidae > Diadema > Diadema antillarum. The sequence goes on along the minus strand of NW_027271246.1, from coordinate 297,589 downwards.
CTGCAACATTTGCAACAGTAAAACTGCCCACCCGCCGCCTGACTGACTGACTACACTCTGATTCATATTTTCCCCTTTGCACTTTGTTTGGCTGGGGTACGCACAACTATGCTTTTTTTTTGTCAAATAAGTGACATTTCACTCACATGATTAATGTGTGTCTGTAGCCACTGCCCTTGTTAAGTGATGATGACCACTTCGTAATGCCTACTACATAAAAAGTAAATTGACTTTACTAATATTCCAATGTCCACAGCTTTCTATATAATCATATGCCCAATGTTGCTGCAACTTGCATGGATATGAGAGACTTACCCCGAGTTCAAGCACTGTTGATCTTGCAGGAGAAATTTCTCCTATGTACACTGCTTTCCCATGTGGATTATAATTGCATGTTTGTAATGGCCAATACTCTTTTTTGGCTTGATGGTAAGCAGTCTTTAAAGGAGTGTTTATCTCCCTCTAACACTACCTCCACAGCTGTCATATGACCTATCTACATTCTCACTGAAGAGCACACGGTGAGATTAAGTACCGTCACACTGAATACAAGTATAGCAGTGCATCAAATGAAATGGCATGAAAATATTATTGGTGTTCTTGCTGTCACGTGGGATACGTTTCTCCTTTTCTACTTTCACCTTGGAAAGACTTCCACTAAAGGCACTGACTGATTGATGCAGAGCAATCAAACCAGGACATCTCAGGAAGAATGAAATAATTTCTGAATGTTTAATGCCATCCCATGTACACTATACCTATTTGAGCCTTGGTCTCATCAAAGTCCACCAGTCTCAGCTGTAGATGACCCTTCTCATCCTCCAGCTCAGCCACCTTGTTCTTAAGGTCTGTCACCTCCTCAACCAGAGCATCCACCTGTTACAAAGGAAAGCAGCAAAGGAATAACAACTTCTTGCATTTGTATATTGTTGGATATCTCATAAACATATTGAAAGACAGAGACAGACAGACAGACAGACAGACAAACAGACAGACTAACTGACCGAGATAGACAGACAGACAGACAGATAGACAGACAGAAGGAGAGATACAAATGTTAATACAAATACAGTGTATAATGGTTTCGAGATAGCTTCTTGGGACTCTTTGAATCAACCGTTCATAATGTAGAAATGTCTGCCATAAGTTGGAACCAGAGAAATGACACATTGTTTTCTGGCAGTACGCTAGTCTTTAGGGCTATGAGCATACAGCTTCACAGAATGAAGCCGTTGCCACAATTATACAAGCAGCTACATAAACAAGTGCAAATAAAACCTCTGCCTTGATGAAATACTGCAGTAACGACGTGGCACTAAAGTCCAATGTTCTTTGTCACAATTTCACAATTTTTCACAATTTCAAGTGCAAATTGCATGGCATGACACTCCATAAGTGTGAAATATTTTTTCCCAAATCTCACAAGCACTCAAAACCAAGAGAAGGTTGCAATCCTCAAATAGAAATTTTACAGTAACAGAGCAGTTCATCAGTTTCTAACAATTAAACACATGTATGAATACACTATGCTGTTTAACAGGCTGATCAAGTAACAGGCAAAAATAGATTGAACAACTTACAACCCAGCGCAGTTTACATAGGATACTATTTTCTGCACACCTCCTGCAGGCATTCACAAGTCCCACTGTGTACCAACACAGATTCAATGTATGGTGTACATTGTGTTCGACGGCAGAAATGTGCCTACAATATTGATCAATCTCCCATCTTTATTTACACTGTAAATATCACACAGATGCAGTATAAGTGAATACTGCTGACATGTAGGTAAGTATGTACTCTATCAGCTTTTGATAACAAGGTCCCAACACCTGCCTTCTCTCCCACTAAGTGGTAAGTAAGGCATGTGTCCTTACTGCAAGAAATTTATAATTAAGTTGGACAGTATTTTTTATTCAAAAGGTGGATGGTGGAAAGTAGAATCACAAGAGAGTTTAAAATTTAAGATTACATATTTTTCAAAGATTTTGTGATGAATTGCACTGCGAGTGTTAAAAAACTCATGTTACAATATACAGCATTAAAAACAGGGCTAACACTCATGCTCCATTGAGTCACTGAATGACTTATAGTTCATGTGTACATTAATGCACATTGCACAAGCATGTTCAACTTCATAATTTGCCTGAAATTGTGTTCCATAACTAAGTAAAGGTTGTTTGGAGATATAAGGATTTGAGGTCTATGAATTGACACCTTACAAAAATATCTGCATACAACCAACTGTTCAGTGATCACCACCAATAAACTTGTCAACCACTTGCAGATACATGTATGCTGCACAACAATTAAAAAATCCTGACAGATTACTGTAATGTGTGTGTATCAGAGATTTAACTCATTCTCTCACAAGGTTTTCACATGTACTATTAGCTGTTTGTTGTTATATTTTGGTGACTGTTGGGTGAATGTTAGAGGAGGAATGTCCATTTCCAGCCACCTGAAATCAACTAAAAGTGTGTGTTGGGGGGGGGGGGGGGACCCCTGCATGAACTAACTAGACATTCTATAGTCACTGTCTATCGTTTATTACAAATTAACTCATCTAGGCACACACAAAAGCGAAATAAAAAGATTTGAAAAATTTCAGTCGGCAGCTTCAACACCAAAGTAAAACAGAACTGCTGCTAACCAAAATATTTGAAAGACCTCTGACATCTTAACATTTTTGTAGAGTACCAAAATCACCTTTAATGTCTTACAGTGAAGTACACAAGAGTGTTTTTGTAATCTAAGTGTAAGTGATAGCATGTTTGTGTGATTCAACTTTAGCATTCAGAGATTGTGGCTCCTGGTGGATAGATGGCATTGTTACTCAGGTCCAAACACATAGAGAAACAAGCCATCGAGCATTTGAACATTTCTACACAAATCAGCATCAGCGAACTCATCCAATAAGATGATTTGGGGAAGGAAGATGACACATATTACAAACTTAAATCCTTTGAAAGAACTTAACATTCATTTGACTGTCCCTACAACAAATGCAGGATAAACAATGTCACAAATAAATATCTGCCTCATTTTCTGAAACCTGTCCGCCAAAACAGGAATACACACACCATCAGAGTCTAGAATAGTGCAGAGAATTCACCAAAACACATTACACTCTAACCTCAGACTGCTGGTGATCCATTTGAGAGAACACATATGTACAGTGACTCTCCATGCCTGGTCTGACTAAATATGTCACTAGAGTCTCTCCAGAAATCCACAGAAACTTGAGAATTTTCAAAATGATATATACAGTCCACATACTGGTGAAGCACATGGGTGCTCACTGTTGAGCTCCCTTACATATAGCAGAACTCTATGCACAACATACAGTGTATGACATGCAAGGAAACACATGTGGATACACTCTGCCTAATGATGTAAAATGTGTTGCATTGTTTGCCTTGTGGATCACATTCCCAGACTGCCAATGGTTGCATATCTTCAAAGTTATGAATATGCAAATATTTTTATCTTCATGTAATCACATACCTGAAAAGCACACTTAAGTATGTCTGAGATGAATAGATATCACCTACTATGCTGGAGATCAAGTCATTCCAAAGAACCATGGAAACAATTAATCCTGACACCTGTTACTCATTTCTTGTAAAGGCAATCACCTGGATTGCTGGGTAGAGCATGAAAGGATTATGTTATATGTGCATGGTTTGTGTGTGTGCATGAGTTCTTAAACTTCCCCTTGTGTAACTGTACTGCTGCATGTGATTTTAAGAGCTTGTCTGGTTTTGATCTTTTCTTCTTATTTTTTTTTCTCTTTCTGTCTCATGCAAATACAACAAATGAAGATACAGTTCTTGCTCATGTCATCAGCATTTCAAACTTTCCTGACCTTCATACACAAAGCACTACTAAGCTGTCGATGTATTAACTTGAGGGATCGATATAATAGCAACAAGAGGGCACTTTATCAAATGTTTGATTTGGAGGGTTGATGTGCTGTAGAATTAGCGGGTGCAAATCTCGTTGTGCTGCCTACTTTGGGTCTTTTACATCACCTGCAGTACATTTCTATGCATGATTGCCAATATCTTACAGCTACACAAAGAAATCATCAAGTTTTGCCCATTATTTCTTTTTTGTATAATAATGAAAAGCGGATGTAAACACATATCACAAGTTTTGTCTAGATGGCAGAGGAACTTCACTAACAAGTAACTTTGAAGGAGAAACTACAAATGGCTTGTAGGACAGGCCTATGAACAGCTGCAATCCTCCAGCCGATTCACCCTCGAACCTTCGGTTTCAATGCTGGTGTGGCACCAGTGGATTCCAATAGTTTTTCTTCACTAATGTAGGATCTTTATCCATGGATACCTCATTAGACTTCTCCTCTTGCTTTCCTCTGACCAACACACCACTGCTTTGCGGCGGAACCCAATACTCATAAAAATATTTTCATATGGACTGTGATTTGAATTATTGTTTGAGTCATTTTAGACAGCATTTTAGATACATTCTTGCATAAGGCATATCATGATATTGGCTGATATCAATAGGAAAACTATGAAGATACAATTGTATGCCTGTACTTAAAGGCAATCGGTCGTCGCAGGCGATTCGCAGCTCAGTAGAAAAGCACGACAAGCTGCTCCTCCCGTTATTGTACCCCCGTACGTACCGAATGCCGAACACGACGCTACGCAGCGCACCAGCGAAAACCAGATGGGGCACGAGAGCCGTGCGAGCCGTCCACTGTAATTTCAACATGGACGCCCGAATACCTACCGAATGGGGCCGAATGGGTGCACGCACAAAACCGCACAACAGCCATGTGCATGAAAATCTCTCCTACGGGTCCCCGTCGCGACACAACAGTAGAGCTGTGTGGTGTACGTACGTACGTATCTGGCTGCAGTCTCTGTTTATTTGCACTATGGTGCCAATTTCAGCAATCTAAGCAATAATATTTTAAAATGTCTGAAAATATTATATAACAATATTTTAAATCATTCATATATTACGTTGTTTAATATTTGGTATTTATAGATATGCTTTGATGAAGAAATATTAAAACTCTAAACTTCATGTATAGCAAGTTACAATGCTCATTGCCATATGGCGGGTTGTTTTGATCTCATTGGCAATTGTCTGCTGCGTCAGCTGTGTTACAGTATGTTGGGCCGGATCGGAACATAACAAAGTTGGTGTAAAGTCGTCGGTACCGGTATGTCAATATCAATAATGTGTGTGGTATGCGTTTACTGTTTCGGATTAGCCTTGGCTTTGGTTTAGTAATTAAACCTCACAATGGAGATCAAAACAGCCGTCCAACTCGAGTAAAACGTATCTACTTGTTTGACGCTATCGACGAGTGGAGAACGCAGAGAGACGTGTTCTTAGCATGCTTAGGACAGGGAGGTTTCCTCTCACCTCCCTGCTTAGGACGAGTAAGAGACCAGTGGCAGAGGGGGAAGCTTCAGCGTCAGCGTGCCGATGAAAAATTTGCTTTCCACTTGCTGGAGTTGCATGAACAGTTTTGCAGGAATTTAGAATGTGCAAATTCGTGTTACGGCATGCACGGTGGAATTGTAATGCCACGGCTTACGCCAATCAAGCAACCCCAGCTGACCAAGCAGGGGTCGCATTTAACTTTTTTTTTGACTAGCCAAACGGACTACTTAGAATCAATTTTGACACTGAAGCAATATTTTGGCTAGCCAGACGGACTAGTTACTTCAGAATTTTATGATTTTTAGCTAGTCCGACGTGATTTTGGGTGGCCAATGGCCAGCGGACCATTGCCAATTTCGAACCCTGCCAAGTCAACAACTTCAAGGAATCCAGATCCAGATGATGTGTAAGTAACGTTAGAAGTCTATTACATGAATCAATGATTGAAGTGGAATGACTTTTTCTAATCTATCTTTAACTGCTAGGGCCTTTGCGTTTCATCGACAAGTAGGCCTATTTTTCTATGTATAATTCCGCGAAAAACTTCTCTAAGTTCTCATTTATGTCAAATTATGATAACGCCGTAATCGAAATGACATTTGCTGGGTCAGTTTTTTTGCTGGGTCAGTTTATCGCTTCTTAAAAACTGACCCAGCAGTAGGCAGCAAATGTCATTAGTCAGGGAATCGCAAGTAGTGGTAAGTTTTTTGTCATCACAGTATTGAGAATTTAAAGTATTTCATGTGCAAATGTAGAATCTGTAGATAGATACAGAGAGGTCACTTTCCTGAGCAGCTAGCGTCAACAATCCAGGTTAAATTTGCATAGCCAGATTTCATGGCTGCGATTCAAATACTGTTTGTCCCCATTGATTTAACTGTATAGCAAAGTCTCCTCTTTCATCATATTTACGGGCCCTACATTTTAAGTTTGGTTAAGGAATTTTGATAAAGATTGTAATTTTCATAAGCTTGGCAAAAGTTTCAGGCATCTATGTTGCATTTATAGTCAAACTTCCAATGCATTTGGTCCAATAATTTGAAACCAAATTCAAGTGATCCAGTGAAGTGTACATCTTTTCATGTGAATTTCTACAAGTATGTTGAAATGTAAATTCTGAAGAAAAAAAAATTGATCCTTAACAGTTGAAATTCGTTAAAGTTTGGTTACACCGACAGTGTCAGGTCAGTGTAGTAACTACAGAGTTACAGTAGTGTACGTACAATACCCTTGTACGTGAAAGTTAGTTTTATTTACCTTCACATCTTCATATAGGAGTGTCTAATAGGGATGTTGATTGGTGTGGAAGTTGTTGATGAACAACAGTTCATAAGAATCCATCGTTTTAATTCTAATACAGATATTGGTCATAGGTCAAGGGGCAATATGAACCTATCAGTTTGTAACATGCTAATATGTACAGGTATGAGCTTCATCAAGTACGATTAATTGGTATCCGTGGCACATCCCTTATTTGTTGATCAAAGGTACGCCTCTGATTGGTATTTTAATCAGTGTTTGGTAGAAAGCTAACCCATTACAATGGCTTTGCGATGTTACACTGAGTTGACTATGGACAAAGGTCTACTGTCCGCGATTTTCATTAATTTGTAGGGCATTTTTCACACATAACCTCAAATACTGATACCTGTGATAGGTTTATTTATAATGGTTATCCTTCACACTGTATTGTTGAGACAATAGTGTTCTGTTTGTTTGTGTAAGAGGGAGATAGACAATAATTTCTTTATGCTCCTGTCTGAAGAAGGCATTACATCTTATTTGTCATGTACTTATCTATGAGTTTTAATGTTCACTTTGTGTGTGTGTGTGTCTTTTTTTTAAAGATTATTCACACCAGGCTAAGCTGACAGAACTATAACTGTGAGTTTACCTAGTCAAATGAAAGGGTTTCGGCATTGCTTCTTACATATAGTATATTCCAGGAAGGTGATACAACGCTCACCTTCTTCATATTAGTTAGTAAAACAATGAAGAGTGCAAAAATACTGCATAAATGTGCAGTGCAACTGTGGCCGTTGGCCGTTGGCCCTGCACGGGCACAGTCGCTTCCCCGTCCTGAATTTATGTACACACGCCAGGGCAAGTACATGATACAGGCAGGGTCTCCGACCCAATCGTCCGCGTTCAGAATAGACAACTCGGCGGTAATATCCGCTACCCATGACGATGTGTCATCGTCCATGATGGCCACCCTATCTATTATAATGTGGTCTGCACTCACTAATCTGATCTGATCTGATGATTACAGTATAGTTGACGAGTGACGACGATCGACGATGCGATGAAGAGAATGCGTAGTCGTACGAAGTATACGCAGCTAGCTACTAGCTCATGCGAACATCACTCACAATACACAAAACGTACTGTCCCGCGCTCAGCAAGCGATCGCGAGCAATCGAGATACTATAGCGCGATACATTGCTTTAGGGATGTCTTGCGCACACACACATTTCGCTTCGTAGCAACTTCGGAAGCGAGTTTACGTGCTGCCGCCCGCGGCTGAAATATGTCCATGTATCCTCGCGACTGGGTGTCTTTAAAGCAGACTCCATAACCAAAGTATGCCAAAGTAATATAGTGCTGCCACTGGCCAATATCTTACAGCTACTGTCGAGCTCTTGAACTGTGATTAGGTAAGGTAAAGTACTGCATGACTGTCACTGTAAATTTGATCGGAATGTATCATTTTTTTTTATAGTAGACAACACTGTTGGTGAAAGTCACACAATGGTATCAGTGAAGCTACACATGTGACATTACCTTATCTTTGTTAAGTATCTTCTAAGTCTCATTTACACAGCAACAACAAGACAGATAGAAATGGCAACATTTTTTTTTTCAGGGCATACGAGGTATTCTGCCACAAAGATGGTTTCAAGAGAGAGAGATTGAGGGGGTAGGGGGAAAGAGAACACAGTCTTCAAACAGTTGTAATGGTACAGAAATCACAAATCTATGTCTGTGGTGTATATGTAAAAAGAGGACTTACAAACCTTTTTCAAGCCTTGCAATTCTTCTTCCAGGGCCTTGACCTTGTTCTTGGCCTGGTTCTTGAGTTTGTTGAATTTCTCCTCTGCCTTGGATTTAAAATCTGCAATCTCCTCCTCCTTCTCTCTCAGTTCTATTCTCCCTTTCTCCACCTCCTCCTCTAAATCCTGTATCCTAGTCTCCAATCCTTCCTTCCCTTGTTCACTGATGCGGTCACGTTCCTCCTCTCTGTGCTTCATCTCCCTGACTTCAGCCCTGGCTCCATCCAGCTCTGATTGACCAGCTTCCAGTGTGGTTGTCATGTCCAGCAATCTCTCTTCCATTTCTTGTTTCTCTGTACCAGCTTTCCTCATCTCCTCTTCTTTCTCTGATTTAGTCCTCTCCATCTCTTTCTCCAGAGCTCTAATTTTGTCTTCCAGTTGTGTCTTTTCTGCCTCACTACTCTTGACCTTCTCCTGTCCTTCAAGTTCTGCCTTCTCTTTGTCTGCATTCAATGATTCTAACTGATTGCGTGTCTGCCCCAGCTCCTCTCGAACCTGTTCAAAGCTCTGAGCCAGTGTAGAGTACTGGCTGCTGGCTTGTTGGTAAGCTGTCTCATATTGACTGAGGGCTGTCTGAAGAGCTGATATGGCATTTGATTTCTCTGACAGTTCTGACTCCCACTTTTCTCTGACTTCTACCGTCTTCTTCAGCTCAGACTCCATCTCCTCTTTTTCTTTCTTCCACTCCTCCTCCTTAGATAATGAAAAAATGAGAACAAAAGCCATGAATAGAATTAGTCATATGTACAATGAGAACAGTGATGAAATTTACACTTTAGTCACTGCCATGATGAAGTTTAAGGCTGCATTGTGCCAAACCAAGTTATGAATATATGCATGCCAAACATCATAGATACTATATCTTACTGACAACTTGTGTCCAAAACTAACTTTGCCCTTCGGTCATCAAAACATTCCACAATGGCAAGTAAAAAGAACACAACAACTGAATTTAAAGTAATTATATAGAAAAAAATATGATGTCATCACTGTGACAGTCATACTTTATCACACATTCCAATAAACATGGTGAATATCATTGAGTTTCAGAAAAAAACTTTATATTGCTCAATCAAATAATCAGGATCTACTGTGAGACATTGTGGTATATGGAACAAATGCCTTTTTTGTAGAATCATTCCCAAAGCGAGAATTGCTCATAGCTGAAGATAAGTCAGCCCCTAATTGTAATTACTTGTAACACCTCTACCCTGAAGTTGCCTCAAACTCATAATGTACAATGTATGAATACAGAATATATCAAGCCCAGGAAATAAATCTTTCACGTGTATATGAACCTAGATAATTATGAATGACCAACAGGGGAGGGAACACACAAAATGAGCCATGCAAAGGGACTGACATGCTATTGAAACAACATGTCAGCAAAGATCACACTTCGTCAATTATTGATTGGTATTTCACTAAAATATTTGATATACACATTGATGCTCCCCTAGCCCCCTATCATACCCTGTCTGCAAACTGTTCTTGCATGGCTCTCATCTGTTCCTTAGCGATCCCCAGCTTCTCCCCCACTGATGTCATGCTAGTCTGGTGATCAGCCAGGGAATGCTCCTTCTCAGTTATCTCTGTCTGTAGTGCCTCTATCACCTTGGTTTTACCAGCCAGATTCTCCTCCATTTCCAGACAACGCCGCTCAAGGGTCTGCAGGTGACAAAATAGTATACAGATGATATTTCCTTCTTGCTAATACATTATCACCATCTACACACACAAGCTCATGTACATGTAGTCATGGTTACACTCTTTGATATTACATATGCATTTTTAGATTTAAACAATGTATCTATCAGTCTAGTGCTCTTCACTTGACTGCATATGGTGTGTGACAGCATACATGTACCGGTAACTTACGCAATTAAACAGAGTAGCCAATCAAGAGATAAATATAATTACATGCAGCAATGTTTATCAAATTTTACCAATTCAACAAGACTACCCCACTACTCATTACCCCATTACTCATTACCCCATTAGTCAGTACCCCATTATGATGAAGGTTTTCGTTTTAATAAGTTTTTAACACATTTGATCATTGTAATGACACATACATTTTTTCTCATTGTACCATTATTCATTTTTACTCACATTGTGAATAGCAAGTTAATTAAAATATGACAGATTCAAAGCCTAAAGGGAGTTGATGTCATTTGTTGATGCCTCTCCATACAAAGAGCAAGTGGGGGGGGGGGGGCCTTCCCCTTCAGATCTCGGTCCAACTACATACAGACACTTGCCCAAGTATATTTGAGACTACTCTTTAATGGATTAACATAGTCTTGCAAGAATAGAACACTATTAAACAGAATGACAAAAAAAAAAAGCAATGAGGACTAATTCAACTAGATAATGTATACAGATTCTTCGCATGGTGTCTTAGAAGATGGGCTGACTTAATTAAAATGCCACTAGATATATTTGGGAATGCTGGAAGTTGCTACAAAGTTTCAATAAAAAATATCAGTAAGAAAAGTAAGAAGTATTAAGTCTTCCCTACCAAGGCCTCCATCATACCTTGATTGATTCCTGTAGCTGAGTCTCCCTTTCTCCCTTCTCTGCTCCTTCATAGACTTGTAGCTTTTCCTCCATTAGTGCCTTCTCCTGGTTAAACCTCTCCCTCTCCTGCCTTAAGAGGGCAGTCTTTGCCTCTAGCTCATCAGCTAGCTGCGTTATTCTCTCATCGGAGCTCTCCATCTTGGAACGCATATTCTCAATGACCCTGTTCAGGTCACCGATCTCTTGGTCCTTCTTGGACCCCTCTTCTTGCAGCACCTGCCCAAGTACAGAAAACTAAAAATTAACCTATCCAGTGCCTATCAAGTGCAGTGAATGAAACTGATTTCACTTCAAATTTTCTCAGCACACTCAGCTACAAGATGATGTTGGACAATAGCATTTAATACAGTAAAGGGCAAATGTTTAGAATTTAAAGCACACAAAAGGGTGACTGTACCTTGTCAGTATGATACTGTTGGTTTTATGGCTTTTGCTCAAGCTAGATTGGTATTAACCACAGGCCAGATATGGCTTCCTTTCTGCCTCGAATGTTTATAATTATACATGTACGTCTAAAATGTATGCTGAGGACCATTTCATGGTGGATTCTTTACTCCGCTGGTTCTTTGGTGTCATGTAAGTTAAAGGACAAGTCCACCTTCATATACACGTGGATTGAGTGAATGCAGCAATATTAGTAGAACACTTCAGTGAAAGTTTGGGGGAAATCGAACAATGCGTTCAAAAGTTATGAATGCACAGTCACTGATGGATGAGAGGACTACTACGTAACAGTAAATGATGTCACATGCATACAGTGCTATAAGGAAAATAGAAAGAGAATTACACAAAATTTTACTTTTTGAAAAAAGTGCACATTTCCTCGACTCATCACTGACGTATGTTAAGGGTAATATCATTCCCCCTGCCTTCTGAAAGAGGGAAGTCAAGTGATCTTTTTTTATGCGAGAAAAGTGCAAATATGTTGAATTTTCTTATATTTTCTTTATATCGTTGTACACTTGTGACATCACAAGCTGTATTAGTCTTCTCATCCAGCAGTGACTGAGCAGAAACTTCAAAAATTCATAACTTTTAAAGAGATTGTCCGATTTTCCTCAAACTCTTGCTGATGTGTTCTATTAATATGGCTGCATTCATTTAATCCACATGTCTATGAAGGTGAACTTGTCCTTTAAACTTACAATATACTAATCACAGGCTAATAGACATATCATGTACTAGGGACTATGACAAAATAACAAAACTGCTTCTAGTTCATCAAAAACATCAATAGAAATAGCATGAATGCAGCCAAACACAGCAAAGCGATTTTTACAAATAGTGACTATTTCAAGGTTGAAATCAGATTCACACCTATTGAGTATGTTCAGCTTTGTTCACATTTCTTTTAAAGACTTCATTTGTAGGAAAAACATATCAAAAAATATTATGAGATTTCTAGGAAGATAGTGCAAGAAGGTTAGGAGTTAGGTGGGATATAGATAAATCCAAACACCAACATTGTGCACAGTTAACAATGTATTCTCTCTCACAGGGTAGAAAGACTTAAAGAGTAAAACAGGAAAAGGAGAGCACAGTCTATGTGACATGCCAATGTGAAATAAATACTTGAACACATCCTTATGATATCCCAATGAAGCATGCAACACATAAAAGCTATATTAGCTTTGAGCGCACCACAACCAATGAATGAGACATTGACAAATTACAACACACACACACACACACGCACACACATAATAACAGAATAAATATGGAGTAATTGGGTGGTTTCACTGGAGTGAACACATAGAAATGACCTGGCAGTATTTTTTTTTTTTTTTTGGGGGGGGGGGGGTAGGGAGACAAAGTAGTTATACTACAACACATATATCAAGTACTGCTAATCCTTCAGCAATCCTAACCCAATGTTAACCAGCTTTTGTATAAACATCTATACCTGACTAACCCCTCTTGACTGATATACTCTTATGTCACATGAATCAGATATCATTTTTGCCTACATTTTTTTATCAGTCTGCACACATTATATGTTGTAATCTATGCATTCACTATGAATGTTGACTACTGTAAACTGATCCTTTCACCTGAAGCAACATTAAGACTAATAATGATCAATCATGATGATAATGATAATCATATCTACAACAACAATAACAGTGATAGTATTAATAACAAGTTTTCTTAGCCATGATGTAAACAATGTCCTACAGAAAGTGTCTCAAAAAAAGTGTCCATTGCTGAAACTCTAAAGATCAAAGCTTGCAATGAGAAACTACATGGTGCAGGCAAATGACCACAGTTTGGACCTCTATCTTCACAGATACCTCTTGAGCTGAGACTTTAAAAAAAGGAAAAATGCAAACCAATTCACACCTCAAACATGGAGGAATATAATGCCAGCAGAAGCAGCCAAAGAAAAAAAAATGCATGAGAAAGATTATATTTGAAATATATGTTAAATGTGTGTGTATCACAGCAGCAAAGAACAGCAAGGAAAACTAAATGTCAGTCACTCGAGGCCAGGTCTCTCACCTTAATTGCCCTATCTCTACCCTCTATAACTTCATCCTGGTCACGACTCATCTGCTTGGCCCCTTGAGTCTGGTATTCCAACAAAGCCACCCTGTCACTCTGCTCAATCAGGAGCTGGTCCTTGCGAACAAGATGGTCCAGGACCTCTTGTGACTTTGTCTTCTCCTCGCGTAATAATTTCTACATCCATTGCCATGAAGAAAGTCAGTCACATATCAAGTCCAACACACAGTCCATGGATGTAAATTTTATTCAAACCCTTTAGCCTTCAGCTTGTATGTGTCTTTTCATCAACAGTAGCAATAATAGATTAAAGAATCAGTAGGGATATTGAAGGTGATCCAAGAAGATTGTCGGATCATCTAAAAAAAAGTCTTGATTTTTTTTTTTCTTGGAAGGGGTTAGGGAATGAATGTTTCTAGACATTGATAAACACATACTTTTCTTCTTTATAATCCCAAACATGAAGACTTAATGCTAATATGTGTATTATCAGGTTTGAATTACACACAATACACACAGAAGAAATATAAAAAGGTTAGGGCTGCCACAAGTTTCCTTTTTCATGGATTATGCTTCACTTATTATTATTATTTTTTTTTTTTTTTGGTCTAAAGATTTGGATGCAATTTAAGCACTACATTCTCTACTGTTATACATATTTGACTAAGTAAAACAATTAGATTTGTGACTGCATCACAACACCTACAAAAAGTTGCAATATCAGATGTTTCATGTAAGAACTCAAAATAGGTGAAATGGGTCAACCTAGTCAATTTTGAGATTTTTATGTATTCTAAAAGAGCAATTCTTCGACATAATTCTTAAGTTTGGGATCATAACATAAATTTAAAATTCAGGGATGATATTGAGGTTTTTTGACAGAACCAGAAATCAAAATTTTCAGGTGATTTTGATACATCAAAATAGCAAAATGTGTACAGACTTGAGAAAAAAAAACCTGAAATCAGATTTAAATCTACAGAATATCATGCCTGAAAATTGTGTTTTGTTTTTTGTTTGTTTGTTTGTTTGTTTGTTGTTGTTGTTTTTTTTTTTTGGGGGGGGAAGCTCTTCTAGAACTTTTTTTTTTGTACAAATGTGATTAGGTATGTCCAAGAGGCCCCTTTATATTCAATTTCTTAAAAACCCATTACACACTCTTCACTTTCAACTCTAATAACCTTTGAAAGGATGATGCTACTGCTCTGAAAGTCAGTGGCAGTCATGAATAGGATGTGCTTATAGAGTGTGCAAAATTTCAGCTTAATCTGCTAATCCCTTCATTGTGGCTGCTCTGGAGTTTTAGATCCTGTTTTTTGTCCCATTCATTGCACAGTGCACAGCTTGGTGATAGACCCTAACTTCAAAGCCTCTTTTCTCAGTAAGCACTTTTCCAGAGTTTGTACTTTCTTCCCATTATTTAGATAGTTTAGGATGGTCCATTTGTATTGAGTTATGCATCATTTTAAAGTTTAGAGTCTGATCTCTCAGAACCTGCTCTTAACTAATTATCCATGTCTAGTGACTTTTTGGCAGTTTTGTGATGCAAGGTCATATTTGCATGGGAAATGTCTTTTTCTAATTTTTAACATGATTTTGCCATGCAAATATGTTCAACAAATACGAACGTAATGCTTGATGGAAGCAGAATGGGAAAACAAAGTTTTAGTGAGGATTTCACAATTCATCAGTGATGATCATCATGCCATCAAGACACTCAAATAAGCTCTCATGCATTTGCTGATTATGAATGACACATTGTGCATGCATGCAGAGGATTTGTCTTCTTAAAATATAGTTCATGCTTGTTTGTGCATCATATGAACTGATTTCCATGTACATGAAGTAAACACAAACATATTATTTAGACATATAACACAAGTATAATTTGATGGATGAAACACACTTTGTATACAGTTTAGGCAGTGTGAAAAACAGGAGATGCAAAAATGTCATTATAGCGACAAACAATAAACATGTATAATTAGCATGCAAGTCACAATACTGGTAAGAAAACTGAGACAAGGGATGATAATGATGACAGTTTATATTGGGGTGGAGTTTGTATATATGTGAGGAAATATGAAAATACAGCAAAACAAAAGATGAAGACATATCTATACCTCTAACTCCTTCACTCGGTTATTGAGTTGAGTGGTAGGACCAGTATCCATGACAACAGCGGCTCCTCCACTCCGAAGAGCCTCTAACATGGCATCTCGCTTCTCAATGATCTTTTCTTTCTCCTGGAAGATACATGTGACATTTACAGAGATGGAAGCAATAGAGAGCAAAGAACAAGGAAAGTGTGAAGTACAGTCCAAAGTCTTTTCCCATCACAAAGGAAAATTCAAAATGATGACAATGGAAGAACAAGAAAGACTGGTCTATGTGGCTGCATGGTAGAATACAAGAAAGAAGGGACTTATGTGGTTTATACCTGATTCAGCTGATGGCAGACAGTCCAGGCACTGGAAGCTACAGCATCTATAGAATCTACACATGCATTTTGATTGAATTGAATTTTCCCCCTTTTAAAGAAAGCTTTATTCATGGCAAAGAGAGATGTACAAGCATGCTTAAAGAGATTGTACGAACCAGAAGTTCTCCTGTCGTTCTCCTGTCCTGTTCTTCCAGTTCTTCTATCCTTTGCTCACAGACTTTGATCCTGTCATCTCGTTGGT
Source organism: Diadema antillarum (assembly GCF_040938485.1). Classification (NCBI taxonomy): domain Eukaryota; kingdom Metazoa; phylum Echinodermata; class Echinoidea; order Diadematoida; family Diadematidae; genus Diadema; species Diadema antillarum. Next base: position 281,340 of record NW_027271246.1, on the reverse strand, counting down.
TCAGCATAGCCTGCTTCTCATTCACAATTTCTTCCAGCTTGGACAGTTTGGACTCACTCTCTGCCAGACCCTTCTCTTTCTCATCCAGCTTCTTCTTAAGGACCAGAAGTTTACCTCTACTAGAGGCATCATCACTGGCTCCTTCCTATCAGCATAAGGACACACAAAAAAAGTTATATAGAACAGCTGTATCTGATCTTTCAAATACTTTCAGAATACTGGCAAGACAGAAGGAATTTGCATCACACACCAGTGCAGCTAATTCACTGATACATGTATGTTATTGTATTCACTGGCAATAAGGCAGCAGTGCAGTATAAGCCACAGCCCATTTTTGGTGACTTGTGCCAACAAGAAATGTGCAGTAAAACTTTCATCACTTTTAAGAATTTAGATAATAATTTTCATTTCTATTTCAGCCAATCTTCATACTATTACAATTGATGATTCATCAAGTTGTTTTTATTGCAATCAACAAATTGCCCTTCATTGACGTACCGTACATAAACATTGATTATTTACAGTTTAAGTAACAACCATAATAAAAAATCATGGACATACATACGCAGGCAGTACAGCTTTCACAGGTTAATTTAAAAAAAAAAGTTTGTGTTTGTTTTATTTGAAATTCTACAGGTATGGACAGAATGAAGTGCTTGCATCAGGATTTTTGAGCATGTAACGTGAAGAATTATTGAGCGCGTGTTCGCGAAATTTTGAAGTGTCAAACTTGAGCATAAAACTTGTGTGAAAAAGAGAGTGCGTGCAAAAATGTTTGAAAGGTAAATATCTATTGTAATGTACTGCCAGAGAGAGTGGTATTGTGTAATGTCCACAGGGCAGGTTATTAGATATCAGAATCGCTACTATGGCTATGCAAACAAAGTTTGCATCGCGCTTCATATTTAAAGTTTCATTTCAATCTCCTCAAAATTCACACAGAAACAACTGCTACTAGAAGCTAATGACATAAAACAAGTTGCCACTGGACTGCTGAACACAGCACTGTCTGTAAAATTAATGAATTCATTGGATGTTATGGAGTTGCTCAATAGGATTATTGTAGGGTCCCAAGCATAATTTTGTGTGGTTCATTAAGCAGGTGATTTGCTGGGTTGGAAAGACCATGATTTGGTTGTAGTGATGTATAGGCCCCATCCTGACTTTATTGCTCTATTTCTGTTAAAAATAGTGTGGCCTTATCACTAGCAAATACAGTAATATAAAACGTGACATGATTGTCTGGTTTACCACAGCAACCAACATAATCATTTCTTTTACATTTGCCATTTGGAATGGTGCATATTGTTCTGCTTCTTCAGTTAGTTTTGATGAATTGACAAAACACTATCAAGATCTTCTCAGTTCAGAAAATAGCTACAAATTCTCCAGCTCTCCAATTTGTCTCAGTTATAAGAAACAATCAGCTATAAGACTTTAACTGCAGTGAGAACACAATTTGTGTTATTTCTTCATGTGGATGTGTTCTGTGAGTGCAAAGGCAGACTTGCAGTCCCTTCTGTTTTTTAAGGCACCCTCTACAATAGGTTTCACAAACAGGAAGCAATACGTATCTTATCAACAGCCAATCTATGTGAGGATTTATGAGAATAACAGGCTACCTTGTGGTACATGTAGAATCCATTGCTTATATTATCATTCCTTTTTTTCTCTCTCTCTTTTTGTTTTTGGCTCTTCTTTTGGGATGCACCTTTTGTTTTTGTTTTCATTTTGTGTGTGTTTGTTTTGTTTTGATACGATTTGAAGGTTTTTGAAGGGGCAGTTTGCCACATTGCTTATATTGGTCCCTGTTGCATCTCTGCTCTTCCTATGCATTCATAAACCCTTGGGGGTAACAGAAACATTAGTAAATTTCATATGTTACACAGGAGGCCACAGGAGAGGTTTGAACAAACTCTAATGCAAAGAAAGTGGCTTCAGCCAAATCCCCTCTCACTTCTGACAGCTTTGAGACCTGTGCTGCCCAGCTGGAGTTAATTACCTTATCATCTCCTGCTTTGCCTTTGCCACCTTTCTTGGCTTCTTCCAGCTGGTTGGTCAGTGTGGCAATCTTGGCCTTAGCCTGCAGCTTGAACTTGGACAGCTTGGCTGTGGACTCCACCAACTCCTTGTCCTTCTGACGGATCATGTCTTTCAGCTGGCTCAGTAGCCGGCTCTGCTCTGCCAGCTGCTCCTGGGCATCCGAGGCACTGGCGAAGCTAGAGTCTCCTGCTGAGACAAAGCTGGCATCACCAGGAGACATGGCGCTGGTGTCCATGGAGACAGAGCCCTTACACAAGGATTATTAGATGTAATGTATGAAGTGATAACAGGAACTCTGGTATCTTTTCATTTCTGAACTCAAATTACTTCATAATCTAAAATCATGCTGCTGTCATCACTTTTGCTCCTCTGTTCCTCTCTTTACCTTCATGCAACATACATTTTTGTCTGGTCCCTTAACTCCACCGTATCAGCATCTCATTACAATGTTGTCAGTGCATATATTGTGTATAAATCACAATGTCAATAATATATTCACCACCTATCCATGAGCCAAGACATTATACACACAAACAGGTTGTTAGAATTGCAAAATTTCTAAGATACATGTAATACTCTCCTTGTTACATGAAAGCTCATTGATCAGTGAATAATCTCTACTGAAACTCTCGCATCACTCTATCAAGATATGACATGTCATCTTTATCAGGTGGCACAAAAATGTCTGGACGTATGGAGCTATATGAGGCTACACACAAGAAAGTGGACACTTTCTATACATATAAATTGTAGTTCACCATACTCATGAAGCCATAGACCACTGTGAGTTATCACAATCTTTTGATGATGGGATCAAAGACAGTAGGAGCTGACATTAGACAACTGGAAGCATAGTCAAAATATCTCAAGAAAACACACATTACAAGCATGCTACATAATATTTATGTAAGTAATACATAATGTACATGATGCAGTCTTCACCTGCTTAGTGCCTCTCCCTGCATCCTCCTCCTCACTCACAGACTTGTTGACATTGTCCACCACAGTGTCCAGTCTTCCCTGGACATTTTGCACCAGGTTTGACATGCGCCCCCACATGTTGGTAGTCTGCAAGTTTCCTCTTCTGCAAGATGTCACCCTCACTCTAAATCTGCAGGTAGTAAATAACATGCATAACAGCATTCATTTATTATAAATACTCTACATATAAACTGCAAACCAGAAATTAGATAAGTTTCTTACAGTGTGCTGTGTGTTTCTTCAGTATTATCATTATTCCTATTATTTTATTTATTTACTGTGTTTTATTCATTTACTTTTATTTTTTGCTGGGTGTCTACATGGTACACTTTTGTATATCATTTTAAGACCTATCATGGACTCCCCATAGAATGTGGATGCATCCTGAAGGAACAGTAAGTAATGCACTAAACACCTTGGGATATGCTGAACATGTGGGATGTGCTAGCTTTTTATATGTGTACGTAGCAATCAAAGATAATGCTGGTCTATCAAAAAAAAAATCATCCTGCAGATTTTCAGATTAGAGTGGATGTGTCCTAGATTACAAGAACAAAGTAGTTAATGTTTTTGTTTTCCTAGAAGAAAAGAAATTAGACAATCAGTTATCATGAGATTCTGAGCTCCAGCTCCATAAAATAGAAGCTTCAAGAGCTGAATTTAATCCTTCCGTCACAAAAAAAACAACTTAAAACTGAACTTGTCACCTAATTTGGGACCAAACTTACGAGAACAGTGGATTTCATAAAGGGTCAGTCTCCACTTGAGATAATTAAAAGTTCAAGAATTTAGCTTTAACTGTAGTGAGGCGAAGTTCCATCAACACACATATACATCCTACATGAATCAAAAACAATGATCCAAGTCTCCAGCATGCTTCATTTGTGAAAGTTTGACAACTTTCCAATCATCATCATCTTGTGTCATCACACAACCATTTCCCAATGTCTAGCGCATGCAAGAGCCACGTCATTCGCCACTGCCAGGTCCCTCTCGGTACAAGGTTGTAACATTGCATTGCAGCTCAGAAGATGAGGCATAGTCGTGTTACGATGGCATTAGTGGGAAATCGTGTCTGGAGTAAAAGAGGCACCCTAGAACTTCTAGGGGCCCTGCAGTTACGACTGAAAAATTACACTTGATTTTATTTTAGCTTACAGGATGTTACTCTCACATGTCTCTGCTTCCACAAAATTTCATGATGATCTTATTTTGGTCATTATAATGATATTGTTACAAATATAGCCAGACGGCTGTTATTAGGATATGACAGGGTAATTCATACATGTCATGCTTGCCAACATGTTTACACTGTATCCATATGATGTACTGTAAAAGTGGAAATTTTCGCAGTGTGGAAATTTTTTCGCATTGCACGCGACAAGAAACTGATGCGAAAATATAACAGCACACAAATATTTTGGCTTGTTATAGAGCTACAGATTTTTGTACATTTGTCACAATACAATGTCTTGGAGTCAAAAGGGGTCTGAACTTTCAATTCAAGCAGAATCTTCTTCAGCGGCAAAATGACAAACAAGTAGGGAAAGCAATCACATAAGGACTACACACAACAAGCATAGTCAGGGGAGGGCTAGAGGGACACAGAACAAAGAAAATAAAAGGGGTGGGCTAGAAATCAAAGGCAGGGAGCCCAACAGGTATCAAGGGGGATTCAAGCAACAGACAAAAGGCAGAGGAAGGTCAGTGATGATCCCAAGGATCATGGGAGGGAAACCTATGATAGATAACAATGAATAGGGAGGCAACATCAAACAAGATAAGGAACAACAAAGGGATAAAGAATAGGAAAAGAGTGAAATAGCAACAGCATGAGTGAAGAGGGGGGGGGGGGAGGCTGAACAAGCAGCGAGCCCTAACCTGGTGTGCAAAGATGTGGCAACAAAATGAAAGAAAGAGTCAACCAATAATTACAAAGTACAAAACATATCACCATGTATACACATAAAGGTAAAACATACTGGATTGATACTAAGCAAAAATCCTAAAGGGAGAAACATATGCATGTATGTGTATACTATACATATAAACAAAAACAAATTATACAAGTTAGTGTATACGATGTATGTGGAAAGGGCTATATAAACATAACTCTGACAAGAGGAAGGACCAAACCAGGAATAAGGGTTGTTCATTAGGAACATGTGTAAAGTATAAAGGGATGACAAAAATTATGTTAGTCATTTTCCTTCTGGATGCTGAGGCCATGGGGTTGGATTGTGTGAAGTCATCTCATCCAGAGCTTCTCTCTGTTGGTTGGGACTGTTTCCGGACAAGTGCCCAAAGATTTGATGCCCTCTAGAATCATGTCTGTGACAGAGTGAAATAGGGAGATAGAAATGGTGGCCAATTGGAGTGTCCAGCTTGGCTGTGTTGACAGTTGATCTGTGCCCATACTATGTAGACACATCTTTTGAGTGTGGTCTTGGTTTCCCCTACATGCTGGATCCTACCAACTCTGCAAGTGGCGAGATACAGTCTACGTGACGATAGTGGTGGTACAAGTCAAGTGATGTTGCCCTTGGTATGGCGAGAGAGGCCGGTAGAGTTGCTGGCGAAAGAATCATAAGTCACCCTCATGGATGTGTATGTTACAAGTTACATCTAATGTACACTGTACTATAGTATGGTACTGGCTGTGCATTTGAAGGTGCCATGCTGTAAGGGAGAAGAATTGTCAGTGCAGTGAGGAAGAGTACAATATGTACTCAAAGCTCAGGCCCCTTTTGACTCTGAATTTTTAAAAAAGAGAAAAAAACACAAAATTCACCAAACGCGGCAGAGTGCAAAAAATGATGTGCATGACTAATTTTCCCTCCTTTTAGTATGATCAGCAATGATTGCAAATACATGTCACTAGACGCATGACATTCTTTCTCATAAGAGTACAGGGAGATTGCACGAGGATACAATTTTACATCCTTAGAGTATCAACGTGAACGTTGAGATGTGATTCAAGTGTTCAAGATTTTGCATGATATGGAAGACTTTGATCCAGCTGTTCTCTTAAAGATTGAATCCTCAGTCTGAATGGCCCTCTACAAGTCTCCAACTTACTGGGCGTCATCGTAGGTAATTCAGGAAGATTCTAATTGAATGATTGATAGATTAACTAGAATCTAGGTCTAGTCTACTGCTAGACTCCAGATTCTTAAATACCTAATCATTAACGTGCAAGTCTCTGCACGAATCTCATACTTGGTATATGCCTCAAATGCAAGCATAATACCAGTCCTTTTTACTTACAATACATCCCTGCAGGCATTCATTTTGGCAGGAATACAGTACCGTGCTACTAGTAATTTACTAGTATGGGTAGTTATCACGTTACAAAACTTTGAACACCGTGTCACGCTTAATAGACCCTCTTCACATTGTCATAGATGCCAAGTTCAAAAAATTTTTATGACACGAGTGAGATTTTCATGACCCAGCATCTTGGCGTGCACAAATGTTCTTGAGCGAGGGGAGGGTGTGGGAGGGGGTTGTCTGCCCTCCCACGGTAGGGAGCTTTTTCAATTTTTAGCTCTTAATGGTAGAAGGGCAGAAGCTGGTGCATACTTATAGTGACTACCACTGGTATTTTTTACTTATTTTGAAAGACAAAAGGGAAATATGCCTTCAGTTGCCACTCGCACTTTAATCATTTAAGCTAGGCTCCCAATGCATGAGAAAAATGGGTGTCATGCATGAGATCGTGAGACAGACCCTGAATGCTTGAGTCTCACTCACAGTCACAATGCGTGAGACTTGGTAGCTCTGCCTCTTCAAAGAAGTAGTATCTAGACCACCTTTAAACCAACTACAGTACAGTTATACCAGTTATACCTTGTACATTAACATGTACATGATATGTTTGGACGTGGAACTGGAATGCTAGCAGATATTTTACTACATCTCTTGGACAAGGCTACATGTATCTGACAATGACATTTCTAACGTGCTGTTAGTTTTGTTAATTTAGATCCCGACTCCTACTCCCGTCTAAATTTACTAACGTTACGTCGTTAGACTAGAACTCTAACGACTAGGGTTAGATCTATTAACGTTACTGAGTATTTCTGTAAAATACCTTTCAGTTTCACACTAGCTAGACTAGTCGCCATACCACTGTAAAATGAAACTTGACAACATCGAAGTGGAAACGGTTTCCTGGCTAGAGCGAAGGTCGACGGAGATCGTCTGGGATGAAATTCCCGATTCTTCGATCATATCATCGACATCAAGGCATGTAGAACCTCACTCACGGCACAGCTCTCGTATTGAACTTGTACACGGATCAAGTTGATGGTGGTGAATCGAAGCAGCAGCTGGGCAAAGTCCATTCATTTCTGCAGCACAGGACTCGCATTCAGTTGGTACACTCGAGCTGAAACTGTACACGTCAGTCGCGCATCGTTGTTTATATCTCTAGCGCCATCTACGATGATTTTTGCAGGGGGGGGGGGAGATCAGTGGTTCTTTCTTGTCCTTTCTTTTTGTTTTCTTTTTCCTTTGATGACGACGATCGATGAAAAGCATCTATTAAGTATGTAGCGCTATTTATCTGTTAAAAGGAACAACATTCAAAGACACCCAGCTCCCATAATATGCTACACATTATTCACAAAGTTGATGCAAAAGTTAGGTTTTTAGCTTAGATTTGAAGGTATGTGTGAAAGGTTGTTATAATTCATTAAAAAATATCCCTAAGTTGGATTGGTAGCGACTTTTAAAGATAATTATGGGGTATGAGATTTTCTTCAATTTGTATCTCTCTGTAATAATTATCTGTGTAAGATCACATCTGTTAATCCCCATCTTTCGACAAACAAGTCGTAAAAAGGAACTAACGGGAATCGAACATGTCATAGTATATGCTGTTACAGTAGGCCCCAGAGGGAGACAACTTGAAGAAGATTCATGTAACCCGCCCCCATAGTTATCTTCATACCCTCTGCCTAATATCAACACGGCGTATGCATGGTCCGCCTGGACTACTTAACATAACAATGTCAGAATTTGGGAGCTTGAATATTGTCCAAAGCTCATTGTGTCACTGCCGACAACCAGTGTGGATAGCCTGGTGGTAATGTCGCTGCCTGGAAAGCAGTATTAGGCCTATGACAGGTCTGTATTCTTGTTGGTTCATTTCTTTCCCGACATGTTAGTTAAAATGTAGATCAGCAGTTGCGATCTTACAAATTTCGTTTGTAGGCCTACAGGACGAGACAAATTGAAGAAAACTCATGCCCCACATCTTCACCCCTCTGCTTAGTAATCTCATACTTTCAGTTTCAAAGATGTGGAGCTACCGAAGAGAAAGATCTCTATCCCCAAAAGTTGTAGGCGGCTTCTCTATAACTTTCTTCTTCTTTTTTTTTTCGTCTTTTTTAATATTCATTTATGCGTGTATGTATTGGTCTGTTTTTTCAATCATTTATGATATCAACATTAGGACCAAACAAATGTCCCATCTGAAGTTCTCAGACGATACAAGATTTCTGAGTATCACTGATACTGCATGACAGATGTATAGTGACTATTTGTATAGCAATGCAAATGTGTTGGCACTCATGGCAATGGCCAAAAAACAACGACAACAACAAATAAACAAAACAAACTTCACACTGGATAAAAAAGGGACATTGGTAACCTGAGCATCATTGATGGCATATCAGATCACTCTGCTGTACTTGGTAAAGTCCATCGTCACCGCCCCCCCCCCCCAACTCAGACCAAAGTGGTGATATCACGTAATATCAATTTTCTGCCATCGAGATTCCATCATTTTGCGAGGATGTGAAATCTACCTTAGACTCTAACCACAATATAGATGGAGATCTGAGCATTGAAGTTGAAAGCTTCAACAATGTTCTTGCTGAAGTACTTGACAAGCATGCACCTATGAAGGAGCGAACTGTGAAACTGCGCCCACAGTCTCCATGGTTTGATGAAAAAATCAGGGAAGGAAAGCAACTACGTCGTCAACTGGAGAAGAAATGGAGAAAATCAGATCTTCTTATTGATCGGCAAGCATACTGTCAACAGAAGCAGACAGTAATTCGTGATATTAGACTTGCAAAATCACATTACTACAATGATCTATTCATTGAGCATGCCAAAGACCAACGACAGATTTTCCATTTAACCAACAAACTTCTCAACCAGAGGAAGAATTAATCTTTTCCAAGGTGTGAATCTCAGCAGGGCTTGGCCCAGCTTTTCTGCGAATTCTTCACAGACAAGATAAAGAAAATTCGAGAGGAATTTGGAATGGCTGATAACTTTTATCTTCTTCAGCAAGACACCCCTGCAGCATGTCGTTTCCCAGGTTTTGATGAAGTATCAGAGCAAGAGGTATACTTCAGATTCTTTCAAAATCCCCAGGAAAGTGTTGTGATTTAGACCCAGTTCCTGCATCATTGATGAAGAAGTGCGCCACTGCAGTAGTTCCAGCTATGACATCTACCATCAATAACTCTCTAAAATTGGGTGAGGTTCCTCCTGTGCTAAAGGTTGCTAAGATCTGCCCTGTGCTGAAGAAGGCAAATTTGGATTCAGATGTGATGAGCAATTTCCGTCCTGTGTCAAACCTCTGTTTTCTGAGCAAAACCTTAGAGAGAGTAGTATCCAAGCAGCTCACACAACATTCTTACAAGAAAACAGCTTATATGATGATTTCCAGTCGGCTTATCGTGCTCACCACAGTGTGGAGACTTCAGAATGATCTCCTTCAAGCTATGAATGTTGGGAAGATATCTCTCCTGGTCCTTTTGGACATGTCTGCAGCCTTTGATACTGTAGATCATGGAGTTCTTCTTACTCGCTTGGAAAGCCTCTTTGGTGGTAACTGAAATTGCGCTTCACTGGTTCCGTTCTTATCTCACTCAGAGAACACACTTTGTGAGCATGGACGGTGCTAGCTCTGACAGATTGCCTTTGCAATATGGACTTCCTCAAGGATCTGTCCTGGGCCCAGTGCTCTTCTGCATGTACTGCTTGCCACTTGGAGATATCATCAAGAGTCATGGCCTTAGTTATCATTGCTATGCTGATGATATCCAGATATATCTATCAGTGAATACTGTCCATTCTGAAGTAATCCAAGCAATACAGCGTATTGAGGCTTGTGTTGATGAGTTGCATAAGTGGATGATTTCAAACTTTCTGAAGCTTAATGAAGGGAAGACGGAGTTTATGATCATTGGGTCTAAGCATCAAAGACCAAAGGTAAACGTCACTGGGATCAGAGTGGGTGGAGATATGATCCCTCCTTGATACTGCCAGGAATCTTGGAATAATTTTTTACTCTAATCTTTCCATGGAAAGCCACATCTTGGCTGTATCCAGAGCAGCTTTCTTAGCTCTCAGAAACATTGGCTTGATCCGCAAGTACACCAATGACCATGTTGCAGAACTTCTGGTGCATGCATACATCACATCAAGGCTTGACATGGGAAATTCAGTATTGTATTATCTGAATAAATCACAATAACACAGACTTCAGCACCTGCAGAATAGCGCAGCTAGAGTTGTCACCATGTCCAGGAAGAGTACAAGCATCAACTCTCTTCTGAAAAAGCTACATTGGCTATGTGTTGAACAGGGGATTGAGTATAAGATCAGTTTGGTTGTGTACAAGGCACTGAATGGCAGTTCTCCATCATTAAATTATGTGATCTACTAGAGCCATATGTCCCAGCAAGAGAAAATCTACGTTCTGCAGACAAGTACCTGCTGGTGGAACACAGAGCACACTACTCTTGGGGAGCTCGTTCATTCCGCGTGGCTGCTGCAAAGATATGGAATGGCCTTCCTCAGTCTATCCGCAGAGCTCTTACCACAGAATCTTTTAAAACAGCCCCCAAGACCCATCTCTTCAAATTGAAAAACTAGCCAATGTGTAAGAATGTATGCTTACACATTTGGAGACAATTACTTCCTGGAACTATTTCTTTTTATTTTAACTGTCATATCACTTTTTAACTGTCATTTTAACTGTCATATCATATACCCAGTGAGTGGGTCAACCAGTATACGAACCACCCCTTACGATAATTTTGTTACCGATAGCCTGAACACTGCTGCAAATGAATTGCCTTTTGATTTTAGTAATGATCATATCACCCAAAATAAGTTGTGTAATTATATTACAGTGAATCAATACAAAAATATAATTCAGAATTTTTCTGAGGATACATTTTCTTTTTTGCATCTAAATATAAGGAGTTTGAATAAACATTTTGATGATTTAAAATTCTTATTAGAATCTGATGCAAGTCAGTCGCTATCCGTTATCGGATTAAGTGAGACATGGTTAGCTTCCAATGCAGAAAATTATTTCGCAATCGAGGGTTATAATTTATTTGTTAACAATAGGTCTGATAAGAATGGAGGGGGGGTTGCATTGTATGTAGCACGTTCCTATGATACTATTATTCATGAAGATATCTCTAGAATGGACAATATTGTTGAATCTTTGTTTATAGAAATTTTCATCCCAGGATGTAGAAATCTTATGGTAGGCGTTATATACAGACCCCCTAATTCAAATTCTAATGATTTTTTAGATTATTTTTCAGATCTGGCTAATTCACACGTTTTTAAAAATAAGGATTGCTTTTTACTCGGCGATTTTAATATTGATTTGCTGAAGTCTGAGCATGATAATATCTCTAGTGAGTTTCTCCATACACTTCTGTCCTCGTCTTTTCTTCCGCTTATTTCTAAACCCACACGTGTTACAGATCGCTCTGCCACCCTCATTGACAACTTGTTTTGTAATATTTTACCCCTCCCCGATTCTTTTATAGTTCTTTCAGATATGACCGATCATTTTCCAATAATGACTTGTTTTACACCTAAAACACCAGCTAATACTAAACCTGTTTCATCTTTTTTGTTCAGACGTAGAGTTTCACCTGAAAAGTTAGCAAGTTTTGATGCGGCTCTCGAGAATGCTGACTGGTCAGGAGTATTTGGCAGCGATGACGTTAATATATCTTTTCATAATTTTATGGAAATTTTCAATCATCATTTAGATGATGTAATTCCAAAACAAAGAAATAGAACCGAGTATAAAAAATCACCCAGGTTACCTTGGATTTCAAGATCAATTCTTCGTTCAATTAATAGGAAAAATCGTTTGTATTATAAGTACAAAATTGAAAAAACTGAGCGATCGAAGAATAGATATACATCATACAAAAATACTTTGACAATGATTTTACGTTCTGAAAAGAAAAGATATTATTCTAAGCAATTATCGAGATATAAGTTTGATATGAAAAATACCTGGAAAGTTTTAAAACAGGCCATGAATGTTCCGAGTAAAAACTCTGACATTGATAGAGTTAAAGTGAATGATGAATTGATTAATGATCCCCTTTATATTGCAAATATTTTTAATACTTATTTTTCAAAAATAGGCGAAAATTATGCTCATAATATTCCTGCAACAGAGACTCATTTTACTGAATTTTTAGGTCATCGTAACTCTGATTCCATATTTTTCACACCAACTAACAGATTTGAAATTATTGATATAGTTTCCTCTTTTGAAAATAAACGTAGTTCTGGTTATGATGAGATAGATAATTTTGTACTTAAGGGTGTTATTTCCTCGGTTGCTGATCCACTTGCTCATATATTCAATTTATCAATTCTTAACGGTGTGTTTCCCGATAAAATGAAATTAGCTAAAGTAATCCCAATATTTAAGGCAGGTGATAAGTTTGAAATCAGCAATTATCGCCCAATTTCATTATTATCGTCATTGTCCAAGGTCTTAGAAAAACTCATTTATAAGAGAATGATTAATTTTTTGAAGGCACATGAGGTTATTACGAATTATCAGTTTGGTTTTCGCGAGAAACATAGTACTACGCATGCTCTTTTGCATTTTGTTGATAGAGTTGTTCATGCAATTGATAACCATTCTCATTTAGTTAGTATTTTCTTGGACTTCTCCAAGGCCTTCGACACTATCAATCATGATATTTTACTTTATAAGTTATCGCATTATGGAATACGTGGGAAGGCCTTGGAGTGGTTCAGGAGTTATTTAGTTGATAGAAAACAATTTGTAACAATTAAAAACTATGATTCAGACGTCAAAGAAGTCAAATGCGGCGTCCCACAGGGAAGTCTTTTAGGGCCGTTATTGTTCATTATTTATATCAATGATTTTTGTCGCGTATCCGACAGCCTCTCTTTTATTCATTTTGCAGATGACACAAATGTATTTTTTGCCCATAATGATATTGATTTTCTTGTTCATAAAATCAACATTGAGTTGAAGAAAGTGACAAATTGGGTCAGGGCCAATAGGCTATCACTCAATGCTCAAAAAACGAAATATATGCTTTTTAGTAACACTGTTGACAGTTTAAGTATGAATATAGTATTAGATGACTCTCATCTACAAAGAGTCTCACATACCAAATTTTTGGGTGTCATTGTGGATGACAAACTTTCCTGGAAATCACATGTTGATAATGTTTGTAATATAGTATCACGTAATATAGGTATAATAAATAGATTGAAATTTTATATTTCACAAAAATCATTACTTATGTTATATTCGTCGTTAATATTGCCTCATCTTAATTATGGAGTATTAGTTTGGGGCAACACTCATCAGAATTTATTAGACAAAGTGTTTCTTTTACAAAAGAAAGCTCTTCGTGTTATCTGTAATTCCTCTGTATGTTCTCATACAAATATGTTGTTTGCCTCCAACAAGCTCTTAAAAATGACAGATTTGTTTTTGTTTAATTTAGGGCAATTTATGTACAAGTATTGTAATAACTTGCTTCCATCTATTTTTGATTCTATGTTCCTCAAAAATCAATCATTTCACAAATATCCCACTAGGCGATCTGGTGAATTTCATTTACCTCTTTTAAGAACGATTTTTGCTAAAAACTCACTTATTTATGTAGGCCCAAATTATTGGAATTCTTTGAATCATGACTTAAAAGATGCTCCATCCATATACTCTTTCAAGAGGAGACTGAAGACTTTTTTATTGCAATCGTATGACTCTACAATACTGAATTAACCTTTTGGCTTTTTTTTATACTAACCTGTTTACTTTGTCCCCTACTCGAAGAGGTTTGCAATGTTGTCATCTATGCCATTTTTTACCCATAGAGTCTAGTAGATGACTCTCCGTGTGCTACCTCGGTTCATATATCCCTCTATTTTCTATTTTCTTGTCTTTCTTCAAGGCGTCAAAATTTCGCTTTCCCCAGCAACTATCTTCTGTTTCTCTCGGCATGCTTCTGCCGAAGATCGCTGTTTATGTTTATGTTGTTTCTGTTGTTCTGTTACTGTTTCTGTCTCTTGTTTGCGTTCTTGTCTGCTATTTTGTCTTCAGTTCGTCAGTCTTGTCCATCCCGTTTTGTCCTTTACAACCTTTTCTTTAGTAGTTGTCTTGCTGTCTAATCCTGTTTTATGTTAGTTCGCGTCTATGTAAATGTATTTATTTGTTAATCTAATTTCTAGTGGGCTTCCAGACTTCTTCCACTTTGTTATCTGCTTGTATATACGACGGTTCAATTTAGGATCTTTTCGTTGATGTTCTTCTCCAGAGGGACCCACATACTACAAGCTCTGTCTTTTTAGTGGGTCCCTCCATTTTTCGCATTTAAAACAACGGTATACATGTATTTCGCTTTGATCACTTATGTTTCTTTCTTGCAATACAATGTATGATTACTTTAGGTCCTCAATTGTTATACTCTTTTTATTTCACTATGTTCTACTTACCTTATTTTCTGTTACAAAATGAAGTGAAACATATGTTTTTTTGTTGAAAAAATGAAATAAACTTTGAACTTGAACTTGAACTTGAACAAGCGGTGCACCCATGAAATTTAAGCTGAATTATGTATTTATTTTGGAGCAAGCGCCATGAGCGCCTGACTTGGCGGATACCGGCGCTATACAAGACTTCATCATCATCATCATAATGCAGTTATTATAGTTTGTGTCAAGAAGGCATTGGTCAGTCATTCAGTGTTATGGTTGTGAACGTTGGTCAAAGATGAAATGGATAATAATGGGAAGGCGGCGGTCAGACGTGTGGTTCATGAGAAGGAGATTATATGCATACTGATTATGTCAAATATTAGATAAGAATGGTGAAATACTCGTGACGGGGGGGGGTATTAAGGTAACATAAGAAAAGGTAGACAATGTCATAGAGAAATAAGCCTGAATTTCAAATTGATGAGATTTGTTAATAAAAAAAACACACAACAACACACAAAATATAGGGCGATGATTCGAAAGATAAATTATGCTGGTGTGATCGTTCTCTCTAATAGGCTTAGATATACTTCCGAGAACCCGTATGTGAAGGTCTCTGAGTTACAGTTTCTTCATAAGTTTAGAATTTTTGATCATTTACATCAAAATTAGTCACTAACAAATTACCACATAATCTATTATGAGCAGTTGTTGCTATGACATCACACGCCTAAGGGACTCTTTT
Source organism: Diadema antillarum (assembly GCF_040938485.1). NCBI lineage: Eukaryota > Metazoa > Echinodermata > Echinoidea > Diadematoida > Diadematidae > Diadema > Diadema antillarum. The sequence continues at coordinate 265,814 of NW_027271246.1, read as the reverse complement.
CACCTCCAAAATAGGCCTGTATACTTGTCGGGTGTACGTTCAGAGTTCGACACCCACGAGTCCTACAGCCCATGACTTATACAGCCTTGTGAGCAAGGGTGCCGGAAAAAGGGGGGGGGGGAGGGAGGAGGGGGCACGTGCCCCCCCCCTCCCATAACATTTTTTTAGGAGCAAAACGAGTTTTTGTCAATTTCATATCTGAAAATGCGAATTAACTAATTATATAATTAGTGTATAGGCCTATACATCATACATCATTGCCTCGCGTCCGCCATTCAGTGTGCCGCTTGAAACATCCTTTAGTAAGCCTTTCATTTTCCCTTTCTTCTATGCTCTCTAGCAATATAAGAATAATTTTCATTTCTCGAACAATGCAAAGCTTTTAATGAATACATTTCAGACGAATGGCAAAGTAAAAGTGGCTCTCTCGCTCTGCCCGTAATAGTAAAATGACTAGTTTTCATAGGTTATGATCCCTTATAGCCCTTCGCAGTGATTTTTTTTCTTAATTCCTGCGAGAAATTTGATTTAAAATGCGCTATAAACGCGACTTATACTCTGTTTTTACAAGAAATCCTTACCGTGGGAGGGGGGTATCCCCATCTCACACCCTCGCCGAGGATCTCAAACCGTCACATTAATGTGCCCCCGTATGTTATAATCATAGTCCTTCGCACTGATTTTTTAAAACTATGTTTAATTCCCTAGAAATCTTATTTGAAATGCTTTATAAACGCGACTTTTATATACTGTTGTTTTACAAAAAGTCCCTACCGTGGGAGGATGTATCCACCACCCCCACCCCCCCCCCCCCCCCATCCTCGGTCCCTTCTTTCCCTCGCCGAGGATCTCACGCCGTCACATTAAAATAACATACCCCCGGATGTTATAATCATAGTCCTTCGCACTCATTTTTTCACTATATTCAATTCACCAGAAATTTGCTTTTAAATGCTCTATAAACGCGACTGGTATACTCTGTTTTTACAAAAAGTCCCTACCGTGGGAGGGGGATATCCCTCCTCCTCCCACACACCCCCCCCCCCTTCCTTGGTCGCTTTGCTCCCTCGCCGAGGATCTCACACAGTCACATAATGTACCCCCCGGATGTTGTAATCATAGTACTTCGCACTGATTTTTTTCTCACTATGTCTAATTCCCTAGAAATTTGCTTTGAAATGAGACCGGGCATCACAAAACGAACAAAAAGTCGCACACACTGATTTTGTATGAGGACTGAAAATAGGTGAAATGGGTCAACCCAGCCAATCTTGACTTTTTCATATTTTCTGAAAGAGCAAGTCTTCTTTTACATTGTACTAAAATTTGGGATCATGAAACGGGAAGAAAAGTGTGTTTTTTAGCAGTTTATCTCGAACATGTTTGGTAAAATAGTGTGATTAGGTGTGTCTTTAGAGTCCCCTTTTCATTTTTGAAAAACCTTGTACACACTCTTCACTTTCAACTCTAATAACTTTTGAAAGGATAATGCTACTGTTTGGAAAGTTGGCATTGATTATTGACAGAATGTGTTAATGAGGCATGCTCAATTTCAGTTTAATCTGATAATCCCTTCATTGTTGTTACTCCGGTGGTTTTACTTCCTGTTTTTTGTCCCATTCATCGCACAGCCAGCACGGCTTGGTTAAGATTAAGCGCTTGAATAGACAGTGTACTTCAGAGCCTCTTTTCTCAGTTCACACTTTTCCTGAGTGTGTGTTTTCTTTCCAATATTTAAATAGGTTAGGAGAGTCCATTTGATTTGAGTTATACATCATTATAAAGCTTAAAGTCTGCTCCTTTAGAATATGGTCTTAACTAAGAATTCATGTCTGGCGACGTTTTGTTCGTTTTGTGGTGCAGGGTCACAAATGCTCTATAAACGCGACTTTTGTACTCTGTTTTTACAAAAAGTCCCTACCGTGGGAGGGGGTTGCCATGATATGACATATTTTGTATTTGTCACGTAATAATTTGTCTCATTAATTTCGGTTAATGTTTATCATGTAGATCATGGGGGAGGGGTAAGAAATTGAATTGAAAAGTAATGGCTAGAAAAGATGTGCAACTTTAAAAACAAAAGCCTGCATCAGCTTGACCAAATAAGGAGATTTGCGATGCACAATGAAAGTAAAAGACAGTGATTTGGAATTCAATGGTTTTAGGATGAGTAAACCCTATGTGACGTCAAAATACGAGAAAAGGGTATCATGATGCTATGCCTCATACTGTTTCGAATGTGGACGTCATTCACGACGTAAAAGCACAAGTTTCTATATAGCTGGGTCAAAACAGGACCATTTCAAAGAAATCCTGGTTTCCGTGGACAGGAAGTGATGACGTCAAGCGGAGGCTTGACCAGTGCAAAATGAGATACTCAGGAAAGTTTTGACAGGCAGAAAACTCCAGCCAATAAGAAAAGGGGGCATGACTTCTGCAAAAACTTTCTAGGAAGTCACTTCATTTGATTTATTTTACATGGAGACCTACGGTCCAACAAATAAATATGCAATGTTTAGGCGCAAAGTTCAGATGCCATCTAATTTGCGGAACACTCAGGACGAGGCTACGTTACTTCGAGATTGCGAAGTTAGAGAGTAGTATAGCAGAGTGTTAATTGGAATCAGTGTGATTCAGGGATTGTTGCATTTCGGCTCGGACAGCCTGACCGTCCAGAAGAGAATCTAGGAGGATTCGAGTTTAAACACCCACAACTGTTGTAAGTACACGATCATTTAATTGAAAGTTGTTTGTGCCTTGTAAGTTTCTATGTAATTCCCGATATGGCATGTATGTGTGATGTTTGTATGTCAAACCGAATTTTAATTGCATTGTGGAAGAAATAGAACCCAGAACAACGCTAAGATTTTAATGGGCTGATTAATCATCCCCTACTCAACGTTAAAAGATAATGATATATTGTGAAACACTATTATGGAAATTATGTGTGGTTAATAAGATGGAATTATACATGTGTTTTGTTAAAGCTTTATGACTAGAATCAAGAATAACAAAGGACCACAAATTACAAGGGAGGTATCATGTTATTGAATTAACAGGGTGTTTAGGGTTCCAGAGAGGACCAAAAGTTTGGGTTCCGTGTCGACAAGGACCGCAGTCGGGAAGCCAACGATCAGAAAGGGGAGATTCAGGCAGGGCATCGTAGACCACCTAGAGCAACCCAGCAAGGGAGCTCATAGAATTACCATCCGGGCAGAACAACCAAGCTCAAGATCAAGTCAAATTGGAAATCTGTACTCAAGTTTGTACTATGTTATTATTGCAAACCATCACCACTTTGAAACCAGTAAATATCATTGATTGTTATATTGGAAGAATACTGTGTGATTGGCTACTTACTTCGAGGCACGTGAGTTGCACAAGTCGAGAGAGTTGATTGAATGAATGGTCTGCTAACAATCTGCTGCATTTGGAGAAAGCCAACCTTTGACTATATATACGATCCCAGTCGCAGGGAGGACTTTCGTTCCCCACATTCAGAGGAAAGTCCCCTGCGACAAGGGTATCCCCCCTCCCACACCCTCCCAGCGTTGTGGGGTTCAAAATACGACAAAACGATGTATCTGGACACTATACACCATTCTGTCAAATAATTGATCTTGTCTTAGAAATATACGACAAAAGGGTGTATTATAGGCATGTAGGTGGTTTTTTTTTTTATTCAGGTTCAGTTACCAACTAAGTCTACTAAAAAAATGTACACGTAAATACTTTTTTAAAGTGCATAATTGTCCTCAAAACCTCACTAGTAAAATATAGCCAGAATCCCATACCCCAATGACGTCATCAACACAACAATAGAGCTGCACCATCAGTGTGGGATGAGATATGTGACGAAAATCGCAAGCTTTAGTTTTGTTATATATTGTAACTGACTTTCTATAACCACAATAGGTAGATATAACTGTGTTTATCGATATTCAAGTTTAAAAGTCGCCGACAAACACGGAGGAGAAAAAAAGAAAGAGAACTGAGAGGTCCACTAAAAAGCAATGCTTGTACATTGTGGACCATTCAAGAATTTCTTCAAAAACACTTACTACAATTACAAATACTTTACCCAAAAATAATTCAGACAAAATGGAACAAACAACAGAGACACAACAACATGACATTGACTTATGCTATAAGAGTCACACACGGCCGGGTCACAAAACGGATTTAATTCAGGTGAAAATGAGCCGGATTAGTCCCGGAATGGAGGGTAATTTATGCTATACAGTCACACATGGCCGGATTTTGAACCGGGTCCATAAGGAATTAAAACCGCATCGACCCGGTTCGAGCCGTGTAGACCCGTACTGACCCGTATCGAACCGTATAAAAATCCGCTTTAATGAATCCTTTTCGACCCCTATCGACCCGTGCCGAATCCGGATGTAAATCTTGTCATCATCCGTTGCATGAAGGCAATGCGGAACACGGCAAGGGTCCACACGGTTTTACGCTGCGGGTTGCAGCTGGTCGATGCGAGTCAATGCGGTTCGAACTGGGTCAATTCGGATATCGATACGGAATTGAAATCCGTGAGAAAATTTTGAACATGACCAAAAATTTTTCACCGCCGTATTGGACCCCCCGGAATCCATCAGGAATTGACACGGGTTACGACGCGGGTCAATGCGTGTCTCTACGGCTCGAACCGGGTCGATACGGTTTTAATTCCTTATGGACCCGGTACGAAATCCGGCCGTGTGTGACTCTAACATAAACTGAGGGGGATACGATTGAACGGAATGAGACAAAAACAAAATTAAAAGAAGAAAGGAAAAAAAGAAAGAAAGAAAGAAAGAAAGAAAGAAAGAAAGAAAGAAAGAAAGAAAGAGAAAAGAAAGAGAATGCCTACACGCTGAACAAGAGAAACGGAAGAGAGAATTGAGGAGGTACTTCGAACAGCTGGTGACTGCACGCAGCTGTCTAAAAATTATGCAAATAAGATGCCGTATTTCATTGCCTAGTAATGCCATTTTTCACTGCGTAATGATGAATTCACTGACTGATGATGAACCTTATGTTTGCTGTAACCTATATAGGTAATGAAAATAGATATCTCAGCCAGAATTTAACAAAAACGATTTCAAATTACGCTTAAAAAAATGTATAACGATGGAGAATTTTTTATTTCAGAACTTAATGAATTCCAAAATTTAGGGCCGGTGTATATAAATGTGGTCTGAGCTGATAATGTTCTCAAAAGAGGTAAATGAAACTCATTAGACCACCTACTGTTTCTGTAAAATTTTATCCTTTTTGTATGTTTCTTTGTCTCCCTCCAAAGCGCATAGAGACCATGCCAAAGGTATTATGCGCTTTATAAGAACGGTGATAATAATGATAATAATAAATAATACTCATGAAAAGATTGATGTCTTCGAACATTTTAATTAAAGATATTGGGAAGAGCATTTGTGTTGTAATTGAACATGAACTGACCCAGTTGAAAAAGAAACAAATCTTTAATTTTTAAAATCTTATCTTAAGTGAACAATGAATCTGAATGGGAACGATGCGAAACCCCACTTAATAATACGAAGTGCTTTTTTTTTGCAATAACAATAATTTATCTAATAAAAATTTGATGGGCGCTACCCCATGCTAAAATTCCGTAATTAAGATAAGGTAATATTACAGAAAAATAGAATGTTAACAAAGACGACAATGAAATGTGAAACTTAAGTCTGTTAATAATTCCAATATTACGTGAAATTATTTTACTTACGTTGATAATATGAGGCCTCCACGAAAGCTTATCATCCACTGCAATACCAAGGAATTTTATGTGGAATACACCTCAATTTATACATTTAGCCAAAATTCAATTTAGGGAATATAACATCCACATGGCTTCATCAAATGACATCATTATATCTTCAGTGCAAAATAGTGTCGATTATGTTACATCCTCAATATGGCAAGCACACACACACGCACACACACGCACACACGCGCACACACACACACACACACACGCACATAATATATAGGGCCTATTTATGATAAACGCATGTATATCATTTCATGACTCAGTCGACACAATATGCTCAGAGACTTTTCATTTCAACCCTTTCTCATACATTGTTTGTGTACATTTTCTCTCATTTTATGTCACTATATCCTTTCTTTTTACATTTTGAAGTAAAGTCTTTCTTTCAAGTGTGTTGATGCTATTTTCGTATCGATAATTCGTCTGCGTTCTTGCTGTAGTCTGGAAGGAAAAATTAGCCTTTTCGCTGCACGGTGCGCTATTTGCTGTAATGTGTTTGTCTCGTAACCCACTGAGTGTTGGTATTTGTGATTTGTGTGACATGTTTGATGGGGTGCTCTGATGATGACAGTGGTTCTGAAGATTAATTGACAAAGGATAAAATGATAAGATTAGAGACAGCAATAATAACTTCTGATGCTGGTGTCAAAGACGGCTTGCTCACATGTGTTCATTCTTTTCTTCCCTTTCTCGTCTCTCACTCTTCCCCTCCCTATAACACATGAATGATGAAGAAAACAAATGGCAAACCGAAAATACGAAACACCCTTATACTGCCACAAAAAAAAAGGATTAGGCCTATGTGGTATAGAAACTGTGTGAAGCAACATGTTCATAACAACGAATAATAATAACATCTATTTTTTTATGAACAGTAAAGTGGTAAAAAATTAGCGAAAGAGTGTTAGACTTGGCAGGGGAAGAAGGGAGACATTTGAACAAAAGAATGCACCACACACGCATTTCTTAGGTTTCATATGAAATGTAAACAAGTATATATCGTGACTTCATTGACTCTCTGCGTTTGAACAACGACGAAATGTCTAAATATAGATGCTGTTCTCTGTGATTTGATACACTTGGCAAAGTTGTAGCAAATATTGGAACTCAAGGAGAACAGTTCCTATGAGTCATGTAGATAAATTTGATTTGGAAAAAAAGGTCTCGCTGCCATCTCATGATGGAATTTCACATTTGAAATAAAAGAAATTATAGACCTAACGAATAACAACAATTTGAAGATTATATCACAAAAATTATATACTATATCATAGAATTTGAAAGCAAACATGTCGGAGTATGTCGGTGGAACAACTATGGTTGAGGAGGATGGTATCTTTGGAATAAATTTGAGCTAATGTAGTGGAGCGATCGGCGGGGCAAGTGTTCTATCTTTGGAGCATATTTCGGAAGAGCAATAATGTCGGCGGAGCAATTGTCGACGAAGCAACAGCCGGATGAGCAAATGTCTCGGAGCGTTTGTAGAGGAGCTTTTGTTGCAATTTTCGGAGAAACTGATGTGGGCCGAGCATTGTTTTGTCACCATCTCCTCAACTGCTACAAGTAAGTCCAGTAAGTATACGTACGTATGCACACCAACCCCATCCCAAGTAATCATGGATGGACGACCATCCCATGAAGCTGTGGTGGACCCTGAGACTACCCATAGCCATCACCCGTTATTGCCCAGAGAACCACCATTTGACGAGGTTCTATTATGGGCAGGTGTCGTGACAAGAAAGCTCCAAAGGTACAGAGCTGCGTCTGATAGACCAGACACATGATGAGGTTGTTGCGCACAATCCATCCCAAACGACACTTCATGTGACGACTACGTATGTCATTCTGTGAAAAGACTCGATGAATCTAATCCAGCTTCTTCCTGGTCGTCAAGTGGTTTGATGTTTGCTGTCGTCGTGGTATCACACGAATCCTGACAAATTTGTGTTTGCCCGTGATATTTGTTACAATATCTTTTTCTCTCCACTTCCTTCAAGTTTCCCTCTTTGTCTTTATTGTTTTCATTCATTCCTTGGAAATTGTACTTCTAATGTTTTTTTTTGTTTTTTTTTGGTGTCGATTGTCCATGCTCTCACTTGTTACTGTGCCTTCTCTCTACAACTCACATCATCTTGGTTTGCATGGAATAAACTCTGCTTCTACTGTCTAGGCCTACATTCTTCCACTCTTCGTGCTTGACAACAACTTTCTGTTAAATATCATGTCCTTGCCACAATACTTTTCATGCCTTGATACCATCGACTTGTGTTTCTGCGATTGAAAACATTTTGATAAAGTACATACAAAGTTAATGACCAAGCTACCTGCCATTTGTTTATTCATATTCCAAACTATTTCTTTGTGTCTACAGGTATATGTGATTTACAGACACACTTTAGTCAGCACATTATAATTATAATGTCATGTCTCTTGGCTTGCCGGCAGCAGTACGGCAAAAGATTTAGACCTCTTTCATAATCAATTAACTTATTATGAGTAAACGACTCTTTGCAGGTCAGTTTCCTTGCAGAGAGTATTTTTTCATCCTTATTCTTTACTTTTTTCTTTTAACCATTGTAGGAAAAACTATTTGCTCTACATTTTCACTGGATGACGTATGGAACAATTCTTTTGATTTTTTTTTTGCTCATTATTTACCTAAATTCATTCATATTCTAAGAAAGGTTGATGTGATCTATAATGAATTGATATACTTCTGCACATTATCATGACATTTATTTTACATACAATGCTGTCTAAATAGTTGATGTAATTTTCATGCTGACAAGTTGAACCCGTGCAAGAACAAGCCATATTCCACTTTCAGCTTTCTTGAATTCAGCATCTCTTGCAAAAAGAAAAAAAAAGCCAATGAAGAGATAGACTAAATTCTTTTGAGAAAAAGTGAGCATTTATTCATCATTTCTCATTTCACAAAAACATCGTTAAAGTAGTAAAAACTTGAATAGATTATCGCACTGGTGTCTCTATAAAGTCATGATTGTCATTCAGTTCTCAATCTGTCTTCAAACTGATATTGATCCGATAATGATTAACTCTTAATAATGTGTGATACATCCCAAAAAAGAATACCCAGGAAAATAGGTTTAACAGGTAATTACAAACAATAGTGAGGCCAAAACACTGGGAGAGGTAGGCCAATTGATTGGTTTACACTGTATACTGCCACTTACATCCTTTCGATCGGTTCGGTGTAAACTCATATTTTTACCATAACCGGGGGGCCAAAAGCTAAAAACAGAGGTCGAGTTGCACTCTCTCTACAAACTAAGTAGACCATGCTTATTTTCAATTTTTTATTGTAACAAACAACATTCCACTGGTCTACCTCAAAAAATTTGTTGCGAAAGCCTCCAAATCCAAGATGGCGTCCAAGATGGCCGCCATATTTACTGAATTTGTTATTTAAATGATAGAATTCGATAGAAACATCATATTTCAACAAATGTGATATCAAATGAAAGAAAATAAAATTTTCTACAAGTTGATATCATTTTTGTGGGTTATTGTGATAAATGGATTGAGATTTTAAGGAAAAAATACTCATTTTTTGATATTTTTTTGAAAAAAGGAAAATCATGAAAATGCTTGATTCAGCATAAATCAGTGAAAGACTGAAGGATTATCTTGAAACGTTTCAAGAATTTTTTTTGGACATATAATTGATATTTGAAGAAAATTAGGGGTCAGTACCATTTTCGGTTCAGGAGTTATAATGTCTCAAACTTGAAATCTCACTACGTAAAAATGGCCACTTTAGTTGTGACCTTGTTGGTCGTAAAAAAGCCTGTGCGCGCCAAGACTACTACACGCACCACTGACACTGGCGCTTGTAGCAGTGCCAGTGGTGCGTGTAGTAGTCTTGACAAATGCAGACTTTTTCTTTGACAAACAAGGGTTTGTGCCTCCAAACTAACTTTTCATACCAAGTGGTAGCTCAGGTGATACTGATCGCTATTATTTCAAAGTAGATTGTTCTGAAGCAGATGAGATGAAGCAAAAACAAAATTCAAATAGAGGTAGTAGCTTGAAACTTGGCACCAATCTTGTTATAGATAGTTTAAGACAGAAATTAGATCAACCGCTCAAAAAAAAAAAAATCAAGATGACAGCCATCAAAGTTGACATAGTGTATTGCGCCAAATTATGTATTATTTCGTTTTTGATACAAATTTGTCTGTTGAGCTATCTTAAACCGTCTTAAGTTTTTATGGACACATTTTTTAAACCAGTGATATTCTACTCTCCGAAAAAGAAAAAACAAATCGAGTGGAAGTTTTTACTTTTGATGTGAGGAGTGAATAACAGAAAACGGTGAATTTAGAGTGAAATTGGAGTGACTTTTGAGTGAAAATGTTCTTTTTCACTCATTTTAGAGTGACCTTACGCAGAGCTTCACACTAACTTTTATTTTTGGTGGCCCAAAGGCAAATATCCGACCTTTTTTGGTGGCCCGATCAGGCCACCAAATTCTTCATTTCTGACATTTTGGTGGCCCGACGTGCGTTTTTTGTGGCCCCGGGCCACCGGACCACCGTTAGTGTCGAGCCCTGCCTTAGGGATCACTCGTCACTCTTCGAGTGATCCCCGAGGTCACTCTAAAATGAATGAAAATAAACATTTTCACTCTCGAGTGATCCTGATATCTAATAGGAAAGCATCTACCAATGGCATAAGTTCAGATCAATTGTGACACTATAACCCACATGAAATCAGCCTAAAAACAATGTAAGAAAAATCTGATAACGGAAAATACAGTTTCAGCATGATTATTTGTAAATGTGAATATACAGCACGAATAATCAATTTGGACAATTTTATTCGAACAATATACTGAAAAGTAATTTCGCACAACACATTTAAGAGCAAAGTTGAGAAATTGCCGCCATGTTGAATTTTTTTTTTTTTTTTTTGGGGGGGGGGGGGACCGGATCAGAAGGGCTTTCGAGGACATCTACGGATCAGACATTATTACACATATACCATCATCATTCACGTTTCTACAACAGCAGAGTAACATACAAGTAAAAAAGCATATCTTTGATACAGAAGCATTTCTTTTTTATCAAAGATTGGGCCTTACCCAAACACTGGAATGAGCTCCACCCCCCACCTCCCCCCCCCCAAAAAAAGACCCTCAATATGGTTTACACTAGTACAATATCGTTCGGATGTATAGAAACATGTAATAGACAGCAATATAAGAAGATTAAAAAAAACATATCAAATTATAAGTTATAAGTTGAGATAACTTTGACGCAACACACTAAAGGTATTGTTTACCATTGGGAGAGATATCACATTCGATTTATATGTGCAGGTTAGTTGTATTACAAAACATTCTACCATGTAAAAAATTATAATAAAGCCTAAAACATACGGAGATATCACCATTTCTTTTCAAGAAACCATAACCATGATAACTGTTGACATAAAAAAAAAACATTCTTATCAGATCTATTTAGTATATCTAACAATATCTAGCATTAATTATACTGATTTAAGTTTGTACATTAATCCCTAACTCACAGTTTACAACTAGTCTGAGGAATTAAGTAAAGCTGGGTTTTTGTTTAAGGTGCACTAATGATAAATAATGCCTTGAACGACAACCTCGATTAATTACCGCCATCTTGAATTTTGTGTGGATACTATTTTTATCGCTAAATATTACACATTGGCAAAATTTGTGCCAAATTTTAAGCTCCTATCTCTTTTTGGAAAATACTTTCTGTTCAATCTTATCTGCCTCAGAACAATCTACCATGTCTACTATGATGAAATGCTACAGTATAATAGCAACCAACGTCACCTACCACTTGGCATGAAAAGTTAGTTTGCAGGTACTTGCAAGTCACTAGACCATTACAGTATTACATGTGACCATGTAAACACATTGTAAGCAAAATTTATAATGCATAAATATAATTTTTTCAAGTTTTAGATGTTAACTTGTCAACAGTGTATGATATTGCCTGTAATTTCAGAAATATGAATTATGTCTCAATCTCAGTAAATCTCAATCTCAATCGCAGGTTTCAAAATAATTCTTCAGTTCTTCTTTGATAAATACTAAATCATGCATTTTTATATTTCTTCCTTTTTTTCAAAACAATATACAAATATGGATCCCCCCCCCAAAAGAGAAGCAAACAATCCCCCCCCCCAATATATCACAATACACAGCTAAAGTGGTATCAACTTTTAGAAAGTTTTACTCTCCTTCATATGACATCAAATTTGTTGCAATCCAATGTCTCTATCAAATTTTATGTTTGAAATGTTAATTTCAATAAAATGGCGGCCCTGTTGGACCGCATCTGTACTTTGCAACAAATCTACTGAGGTGTACTTACGGAACATTGCTTAGTATGCTTAATATTATGTATGGTCTTGTTTATAGAGAGAGTGGAACTCGAAAAGTAAGCACGATCTTGGATTTGACCCTCTGTGACGTCTTTGGGAACAGATGCGTGTAAATAACATATTATGTAAAATGGGATTTCAAGTTTGAGACATTATAACTCCTGAACCAAATACAATACTGACCTCTAATTTTCTCCAAATATTGATTATATGGGAAAGATGTTAATTTCTGCATGGTTTTCATAAACATTTTTAATTTTATCTTTTTAAACTTTTTAGAGAAATATTCATGGTGTATTCTGAAAAATGTCTCCATAAAAACTTAAGATGGTTTGAAATGGCATTAAAATGTTCAGAATATATAAAAACCATATGAATAGACAGCAAAACAGACAAAATTGTATCAAAATCGAAATGACACATTTACTTTGGCGCAATACACTATGTCAGCTTTGATGGCCTGCAATCTTGAATTTTTTGAGTGATTGATCCAAATTTTGTTTAAACTTTCTGTAGCAAGGTTGTTTCAAGCTTCTACCTCTATTTGAAAGATATGTTTTGCTTCATCTCATCTGCTTCAGAACAATCTACTTTGAAATAATAGCAATCAGCGTCACCTGAGCTACCACTTGGTATGAAAAGTTAGTTTGCAGGCACAAACCCTTGTTTGTCAAAGAAAAAGTCTGCGTTTGCTAAGACTACTACACGCACCACTGGCACTGCTACAAGCGCCAGTGGCAGTGGTGCCTGTAGTAGTCTTGGCGCGCGCAGGCTTTTTTTACGACCAACAAGGTCTTGTCACAACTAAAGTGGCCATTTTTACATAGTGAGTTTTCAAGTTTGAGACATTATAACTCCTGAACCAAAAACGGCACTGACCCCTAATTTTCTTCAAATATTAATTATATGTCAAACAAAATTCTTGAAACGTTTCAAGATAATCCTTCAGTCTTTCTTTGATTTATGCTGAATCAAGCATTTTCATGATTTTCCTTTTTTCAGAAAAATATCAAAAATGAGTGTTTTTTCCTCAAAATCTCAATCCAGTTATCACAATAACCCACAAAAATGATATCAACTTGTAGAAAAATTTATTCTCTTTCATATGACATCAAATTTGTTGAAATCTGATTTTTCAATCAAATTCTATCTTTCAAATAACAAATTCAGTAAATATGGCGGCCATCTTGGACGCCATCTTGGATTTGGAGGCTTTCGCAACAAATTTTTTGAGGTAGACCAGTGGATTGTTGTTTGTTACAATAAAAACTTGAAAATAAGCATGGTCTACTTAGTTTGTAGAGAGAGTGCAACTCACTCGTTAAGTAAGCGACTTTTTGGGGTTTGGCCCTCCGGTTACACTGACATTTTCACCTTTGACATTTTTTATACCTGTGACTCTGACAATTCTATCTCTGACGTTTTTGTTTGTTTGTTTGTTTTTGTTTGTTTTTTGACCTCTGACATCAACTTTCCCCTCTGACATTTTTACCTGGCACTACTCTTTAGCATTTCTTTCAACACATTCCAAATTGAGGCCAACAGCAGCTCCAAGCTTTTATCCGAGTCAGAATGTATCAGCAACTGGAATTTGACACGCTACAAATTGATGGACTTTTTAAAAATTGTAATATGTACATTTTTAGCGTGATCGATTCATGTACTGATGTACAAGACAAATTCTAGGACACAAACTCATATAAAAGGGCTGGATTTGTACCAACTGTGACTAAGAGAAAGAAAATCAAATTAATGCAAGTTGGATTTCAGATGAGGTGGTATACTTTCCAAAGTCCTGATGATGATGTGACTGGGACAATTATTGACAGTATTTTATGTCTCTATTGAAACTGTAAATATGATTCACAATCCTTTTTACAAAAGCATACAGTAGAGAGCAACTGGTGCAAAGTTTGTAAATGTCTGTAGCATATTGCATGTCTTCTCCATCTTCTGCTTCACAATCAAATGCACCTCAGTGCAGTTCTCCTGGATAGATGGTGTCATTATAAATTTGTATTACTAGTATTAAGGTATTATTGTTGTCATGATTAACAGAATAATCAAATATCTTTTAATCAAGGGTGATTCATCAAGAAGTAGTGAACTTTATTGACATTATAGAAACAAATGTATACAAAACACACAAATATACATGTAATTATATAAAACAAATCAAAATTATACACACAAATAACATATACAAAAGACACAAATATATATTAAACAAAGATACATATACACAGTTCACTGTATATCATTTTTTAAAAATAAGATATTAATATATCTGAGCAACACTGAACCACTCCATTGCTGTCAGTAAAACCTCCTTTGTTGTAAACTTGTTTAGTTGTTTACAATTGCTTGACACATATAATTGAGTAAAAAGTACTGTAAGATTATATATGTTCATTTGTACATAATCTTATAAACAAAGAACAATAGATCTTTGGTATATTTAGGCCTCTGGAATTCTGAAGTAAAAGCACGAATCAGGTGCCTAAGGAGAAATATGTTTTGCCAATTCACTTGCATAACTATTATCACAAATTTTGAAAGGCCTGTATGATAGACAAACATAATATAATCGTTCATATATCACATATATCAACCTGATATATTCTCTATGAGGTACAGTACAGCTGCCTGATTCTAATGAAGAACTGTCTGTGTGCAAAGATTACAGACATTGACCTTATGCTGATAATTTGCATTTATAGATATAGTTTGATTGATTGATTGTCCATCTGAGAAGATGGCTGGATAGGCCATGTTCAGCTACACTAGCTGGTCTTCCCTGGGGTCCAGTTGGATGCGATGCATGACCACTTCACCGGGTAAACCACCCTGCTCTTTGCGAAGAATAAATGAATTGGTATCTTTTACGTCGGGGCAGATCCAGGAATTCAATAAAGGGGGGGGGGGCACAAAGCAGTTCATATTTCTCGTGCCACTTCCAGGTTTCATCAGCTGAGAAGCCAAAAAAAAGAAAGAAAAGGTCATATCTATGTTGGTCATCATGCGATTTCATGCATACTTTTATTTAAAAAAGATAAAGGGGGGGTGCGTACTTGGTGCACCCCCTCCCTTTATTTCTTTTATCAAAAAAAAAAAAAAAAAAAAAACAGAATTAGAGGGGGCACCCGGTGCACCCCCTGGATCTGCCACTGTTTATGTGCATGAGTTATGACTCTCTCACTCACGGGACCTCCATTTTATGTCCTATATGAAGGGCAGAGTGTTTTGCCTCTTACTACATGCATGGGACGGTATGATTACACACAACATTACTCAGTAGGACTCGGGGAATCAAACCTGGATCCTTTGGATCTGGAACCAGACATGTTCCTGACTGAGCCACTTCATCGCCCCAAAATAGGACCATTTTTTTTTGTGATGTTCACAAGATGACTGGTATGTATCACACAATATTGCCTGTGGTATAAGGTTTGCCATTCCTTTCTGAAACTAGGATAGGTGTAGTGGGTTTTATTGGTCTCAAATGAATTATTATTCCTCCCTGCCCTGAAAAGAAATGAAAAGTTTACAGGAGCTAATCTCATACATCCCAACATCTAGGCTATCAATGATTCTGGTTGTTTGCCTCTCTTGAGATCTGATTATGAAAGCCTCTGATAAAACTGACTTCAATTCCATTTCATCAAAATAGCACATCATCACCATCATTCTATGACAGATAAATTTCCATATGTTCGCAAGCAGTGAAATGATTTAAACCCATTATGATTTAACGGAAAACATCTGAAATAGGCATACAACATGAACAATTCTATCAGTGGGCAAGGTATTAGAAGCAGATACCACTTTGAGATTGTGAATCAGCTATGAAAACCATGGAATACCAAAGGAATCTCTAAGACTGAATAACATGTTTCCATGACAACAAAATCCCCCCCAAAATGTGGTTGTTCTGACATTAATGCTTCATCTCATCAGATTCACCCACTTCAAGTTACACTGGCTCCCTTTAAAGCCTAAACATGAGTGTGAGAGAAGCATTGTGGTGTCTGAAAGTTTGTCAGACACTAGCCTTTTGCCAAGGCCCTCTCGCTGTATGGTGGTGAGCAAATACACAGCGAGAGGGCCTTGTCCAAAGGCTAGTCAGAGACAGGCTGAGCGTGATGTCACATCAATCACTCTCTCATCACGTGACAGTGTGGAGGATCTGATCAAGGTTGGTTCCAGATCACGGGCAACGGAGGAATGCGTTTGCGCAACCAGTGGCAGCAGAGGGTGACAGAGAACGTGCTTGGAATGGTTACGAGAAACTCGAGTCACATTTCAGGCCATTAGTAGTAAGACAGACTGAAATGCAAATTGCTGTATTACGTATCGGAATACCAAATGAACGTCACACTAACAAAATCAGTTTCACACAGAATGTGTAATGTAATTTGTCCACCTTTTATACAATTTGCTCTCAGAATTATCAGAACACATGTTTTCCTTTTATTTTTTTCAATGCAAATCTACTCAATATCCAAGTTGACATTGTGGAGGGATTTATATCAACCAATCAGGGTGGTAGAAATTCAATCATAATCAGACAATACACAAGGAGAGTCAGAGTCTCCAACTCTCCCACTTTGGGGCTATTTTTGTAAAATCTTCCTTTTTCTTTCCCTCTCTACCTGTGTGTCCCCCATTTAACGAGGGAAAGAAACCCAAATATACATTGTACATGTGAACGTTAATCAATTGAGGGGAATAAAACCCTATGTGGATGATGGAGCAAATGGTGCAATATTAGTAGAACGAATCAGTGAATTAAACAACAAAATAGGTGAACAAAAACACACACTCCTGAAATAGCAATAAACCCTGATATTAGTATCATTAGGGGATAGAGTTTAGATAGTGTCTTTTCCAAATAAGGAAAGAATGGTCTCAAGCCTGGCTGTTGTAGTATCAACAAAAACCTCCTTAGTCTCCATGAAATATCAACCATGGAAGACATATGACTAAAGGAGAGAGTCTATGTTGACTTCAAACTGCCTCACTTTCTTGAATAATTTTATTTGTAAAAGATTTGGAAAATTTGGTAAGACTTGAGTTCTGTTGGCTATAAATATTTCTAGACCATGCTGTACAAAAACAAAAACAAAACACATAACAAAAACAAATCAAAGCAAAACAAAACAAAACACAAAACAAACACACACACACTCACACATACGCATCTATGGTGGAAATCGAGGACATGTTTTACCCACAAGAATTTTACCACATAACCGAGGACCTGTGTGTATAAGTAGGAATCTGGTTAACCGAGGACTCATTCGTATATTACCATACAACCAAGGACTTATTACAGTAATGTTAATCGAGGACCTACAAACATGTACCCCGAAATGCACAAGCAGACCGTCTGGTATGGTCTGCAAACCGAGGATGTCCTCGGTTCGCTGGGTGTCCTCGGTTTAAATGTAAAGTTTGTGCGTATGTCCTCGTTTACCACCATGGGTAAGTGTTCTCTCTCACACACAAAAATATGCACACATCACAGAAATCATGGTGCAGATATAAAAGGAGACAATAACTGGATAGATCTGTGTGATTTTATTTCTCTCTTCAATGCTGAGGGAAGAAGAGGCGTAATAATAATCATTATCACCATGAGAAGAATCTTTCCACTACAGCTGTGTAAGTATATGGAAATCCGGCTTTTTGATACAACAAATGCCACAATGGTAAACCCTACAGCCTTTTTACTGTTTGTCCAATTTTGATGTATTTTTCCTGTTCTGTCTGTTACCCTTTACATGTTACGATAATTCAACCACAACAGAGAGTGAAGTTTGCTTCAAACATGTCGCTACTTTTCGGTGGCAGTGTACAAAAATGAAAACAACATTTCACATTTCTGGGAATGAAGTACTACAAATGGTCATCATATAAGGAAGGATAATCCATCTTATTTTTATGATTTGATATCACTAGAGTAAGATTTTTGTTGAGTTAATACCATCACATCAACACATACAGAACTATACATGAACATAGCTCTGTGTTTTTGTTCTCATAATCTCAAAATTATATTCACATATATTTTGGTGTTGATTTTGCATTGATATATACTTTGTACATAATCAAATACATATGCACTTTTTATTAGTGTGATAATCCTATACATTGTCATAATGCTTATATATAAATATGTCAGCCTATGTTTCTCAATAATGGTACATATATGTACTGTAAAAATATCAGCCCCACATTGTGGAATAGTATACAATCTGATAAGGAAACAATACAGTCCTTCCAAGTCAGTATCTAAAATCCTTCAGAAAGACAAAATCTCAGTGAGTGAACAGTGGACTGTCACACCAGTAAAACTTCCAAACCTGAATTCAAAATGAATGCAACCCCTTTCTCTAAAACAAACTGTCATTAAACCTTTTGCAGGTATTTCACCTCCATCTTATCAACACAAAATTACCTTACATGACTCTCTGGCACGACATGAAATACCTGCATATTTTTATTCATTCATTCATTTATTTTTTTTTTCCCATCTCCAACAAGTATTTGCTTTCATCCCTCTGCTGCCTAGGAATAGACAAGACCAAATTAGAATGTGTTGCTCCCTATCACACCTCACCACGGTTCAAATATCATATCTCTGAGATATCTGGGACTAACTAGAACATTTGCAGGGACTTCAACCAATGCTTTCTCTTGTACATCACACATAGGGAGGTGCCATAACTGTTGCCAAATACCCAACATATACAACACAATCCTAATGCTGGTAATTTGAGAACAAAAGGGAAAACTTTATAGATCATGATTACAATTTTAATAGCTTTAAATCCACTCACCCAACAATACTTGTACCCATGTTGAATATCAAGAAGACATGTCTTAATTGATGTACCACTGAAGTATACATAACTTTACATGTTTACTACATGCGGTGCATCGGCTTCTGACAATGCCAGATAAAATTATGCAAGTAATGGCACCTTAATCTACATCATCATATCTAAACATAAACAGGAGGCTTGGAAGGAAACTAATTTGTGGATATGGACATTCTTTCTACGTCCATCATCATATAAAAGTTCATTTCAGCCATTGCACACTTTAAATCAATGCTGAACCTGTCAATAAATTTGCATAAACATATAACATTTTGAGGAATTAACAAACAAAATTGTAATTAATAGAGTGATTGCACATTACTCACTGTTTACCAAACCTGACTGTTGAGACGGCAAGTTGGAAGTAAGATGTTTAAAGCTCCAACTAATGAGATTATGTGATATCATACTAAAACAGCCTATAATAAGAAATTTATGTGTGTATTTCCATACCTATCAAGATCTAAAGCTTTCCAGGGCTGATGAAATATCTGTGACTACTACGCCACTACAATTTAGCTCTATGGTGAGTATATGAATCACAGCTCTTTACCAGCAGTAAAAATTCATCCTTAGGTAAACCATGATTTCCACACCATTTTCAAAAACTCTGTCAACATAATCTTTTTTTCCCCCTAGTTTTAATCTGATATTTTCAGAACTTTATTCAGATAGTGTTGACAAATCTATATCCAGCAATCTGTGCTATCCTTCAATGTCTGTATAGATAGGAATGAAATAATTAATGATAGCAGATGCACAAAGAAACTCACAAATTTTGGATCTGTTCTTGGTTTCAACAATTTTATTGCACACAAAGGATCTTGGTCCCATTTGAGTTAGGGATTTTGTGTATATACATATGACTTTTCAACAAAATGATACATTAAGAGACTTGTGTGACTGGTGCATTTCAGATTTAGGCTAGACTAGTAGGATCTAGACTAGTAGGATCAGTAATGATCTTTTTATGTGTTAATGGTTAATTCTTTACCTATATCTTCATATGACATCATTCTTTAATGCTGCCCTCTTGTCTCACCAAAGAAAAGAAAGCCCCACCATGTCCCCAGCGAATTTAGACCCCCTCCCAAGTATTGCTGGCCTATAAAAACTGCTCCTCAGTGGCCGTGCTACCTCTTCTAGCAGGTAACTAATGTCACCTACGCTAAAAGGATAAAGGATCAACACAGGTGAGAATTTATCACTAACAGATAAGATGATCATTACTGATCCTAAGAATCTGCCTCATGATAGATATTACCTGGGACTTAATATTGCAGATTGGCACAGACCATGACAAAGTTTCAGAGGACACAGGTTGGTGGACTGAACTGAATGAGATGATCTCCGACCCGTGTCCTAAAGGCTGGGGAGGAGCAGGCAGGATGTGATGCAGAGAGCGCCATGAAACCAAATAAGGCTTTATGCACTACCATGTCTTTCAAATAGCATGAAATGAAGGAGCTTGGAGACGGCCAAGAGGCTGCAGACTGACTTTGGTCTATGGAGGCACTCATAGAGAGAGCCGAGGTGCTGAGGGACTTGCTGTGTCATATGAGCTTGGACTGGTCCTCTATCATCATACCTGAAAAATCTAGAGGGAGATTGAAGCCTGTGGTATACTAAGGACAAAATGAAAACACCTGCAGTGATTTTACCAGCCAAGAGGGAATCAAAGGAGATAGGCCCAAGAGGCCTAG
This sequence comes from Diadema antillarum, assembly GCF_040938485.1. Classification (NCBI taxonomy): domain Eukaryota; kingdom Metazoa; phylum Echinodermata; class Echinoidea; order Diadematoida; family Diadematidae; genus Diadema; species Diadema antillarum. The sequence continues at coordinate 245,055 of NW_027271246.1, read as the reverse complement.
CCTGAACCTGTGGTATAAAATAGGGGTGGGGTTGGGGGTGTCAGGGAGGGGCAGGGAGAGGGTAGGAATGGTTGTGCACAGCTCTTGAATGCTCAAAGAAAAAGACTCAGGTTTGGCTGGACTATTCCTGACTCCACCTCATGAAGTCGATATGAATTTATAACTGTGTGATGCAAATGGCTTCAGCTCTCTGTCCACTGCCTTGACTGTAACACAAACATTAGATATGGCCCATGCAGCAGCACAGTTTAAGCTGCACAGTTATCCGTGCGCTACTCGAGGCTGAGAGCCAATGGCCAATGAGTAGAGCACTAGATTCAGAGCACTGCTTGATGCTTCTGAGACAAAGCAGCACTGCCCATACTCAGATTTATACATCAAGTGGGATTTGAGCATGATATAATTTGGAAGTAGATTGCATATCTGTTTCTCATGCATGTACCCGTCCCCTTTTGTGTGGACGGAAGTCTCCACTCCCATGGTGTTGTCATGAGGGAAAGATCCTTGCCTAGGTGATTCAGCTTGTTTAAGAATTCAGCCACTGGGGAGGTGTGGTTATGAAAAATAAAGTGCTTAAAGATACAAGACATCCGGTGACAGCACAAAAGTAAAGAGGAGGCTTGGCCTCTGGCGAGGGGCGTGTAGAGGGCAGTAGGTGGGAAGCAGTCTGAGTTCACTGGGTACACGTTAATGGGGATATCTGCTTTTTTTCGCAAGACAAAGAACAGCATGAGAGAGTAATGCAATATAAAGTACAGGTAAGAATTTAACATGAGGCAAATAGATAAATGCAGCTAGATGCTTTCTTTTAGGCCTCTGCAGTCAGAAACTTTTCTGAACTGACTATCACCAGCCTTCAGCTTGTATTTGTTCATATTAACTGCACCGACAAACAAAACAAGTCTCTCTCCAAGAAACTCAGAGGCCATCATGAAAAGGCTGTGATACAAAGGAGTTTGAAGTTCAATATACAATTCTTTACATATCTGTGAAGTTATAATGCACTTTTTAATTACTATCAAAACAAATGATTGCTATATTTGAACTGGAGGACTAATATATGTATTTAAATATGTCAATGTTGCCATAGTAACTGGTATAACCATCGGAAGAATTCTCTTGATGAAGTTCAATCTTCATTTGTGTGTCTCTCTATCAGTCATTGTGATATGGCTTGAGTGCTCACTGCAGTGATCTTGTATCTTCCCATTTTTTTTTTTCAGGGTAAAGATTTCCTCTATGACTAATGGCCATCTAGAAAACTTTCCTTGGGCAATCAATTCATGTCTGCTCATGTGTCCACATCAATCTTGCTGCACAGTGAAAAGGCATGTCACATCTTCGATAGAAATATTAGGTTGACTCGCTCTTGCGCCTGCCTAGCAATCGATACCTTCGTCTCCAATGTGCTTGCAGCTTTCAGATGTAAGCACACGCAGCCTCGACCTCCTGGAATCTGTCACCAGATTGCTTCATCGTCTGCTTCCTACAAACTTCATCCAGGGTTTGTCTCTCTGCAAAATTGTGACTTCAGTGGCACAGATAAAGCTCCACACACTGTGACCTACTGCTATCACTTTCTGGGATGTTACTGGTTGGGCAGACATAATTGTGCCACTCTTCTGTTGTTTTTCCCCTGAAACAAGTCTTTCAAGTATCCACTGGCCTTCGATTCTCTTTTCTCAGTGATGTGCTGTCTTCATCGTCATCCTCTTCTGATGAGGCTACGGAAGAAGATGCCTTCCTCTCTTGCTTTGGGCTTATGCTGATTTGAGGTGCAGTGCGATCCACTAAGATGGTCAGAAGTCGCATGCACTTGTCTAACTTGTGGTCCATAACTTGCATCTGGACAAGAAAAAAATAACAGCACATGAAAAAACACTCTTACTTTATTCATTCATTCTTGGAACCATGAATACGTAACATATTGACATGGAATAACGTCACAAAAATATACTTTAGCATTTCCCTTTAAAGTGACCAGAGAAAATTTTGATAATGATGACTGTACATACACATATTTAACATGAAAAATAGCTACTGCATTTCCCAGAGAAACTTATCAATCTTATTCATATTGTAGTTTCTATCACTGCAATTACACATGTACGTAAAACTGAATGCACTGAAAAACAATGAGATGTGCAAAACGTACAGAGCAGTTCTGCCTGTGATAAAGGTAAATGCATAATTATTATTACTTTTTCAAAATAAAATCCGAAGAAAATGAGAAAATAAACATTTTGTAAAACAACTGGACAGAGGAATCTAACTAGGACATACCAGGAAAGAAAAGAATGACACTCTCCACCAACCTGAATACCAGTGATAATGAGTGACATACATTGCACACTATTTGAACTTAGCCAATTTCTCTTTGACACTTCTTTCATATGTTATTGCATTCTTCTCAATTCTGTTGGCAAGGAAAGAGTATTAGAAGCAAAAATTGCATGGCTCTACCCAGCTTTGATAGAAGGAAAACTTACATTTTGTTCCACTGCAGCCACTCTTGCTACTACTGTTTGCCTCTTTCTATCTCCAGCTGACGTTGGAAGTAAAGTAAGCACAAGACAAAACACATTACACGATTATTTGTGAAAGTTTACTCACTGATCACGAACAAAATGATGACAAACATACAAATCAGACAATACTTTTGAAAGGGTCCAAGCTCTACTACACTGTATGTACTTTTTAAAAGACACATTTATGCATATTTTTGACAGTCTCCCTCAAATAAATGTGTACAATTCAAGGTTACATTGGATAAATTTTGGCAATTTTGACATCAGAAGAGCTATTAAAGTGTTTCTGGATTGATCAAATCGCAAGTATCTGAATTTTGTCATGTTAGCTGAAGGGATCACAGCTACAAACAGAAAGGGACTCTGTCTATGTGTAAAATGTTGTTTCAAAAAAGATACTTCATCTCCAACCAAAATGATATTGAGAATGCTCTATTAACACATTCTATTCATGACTAGCACCAACTTTCAAAGCTGTAGCATAATTCTTTCAAAATTTATCAGAGTTGAAAGTGAAGAGTGTGTAAAAGGGTTTTTAAGATATGAAAAGGGGACTCTAAGAAATGCCTAATCACAATATTCTACAAGAAAGTGTTCTGGAAAAAACTGCTAAAACACAATGTTGAATTTATTTCATGATTCCACACTTGAGAATAATGTAGAAGAAGAATCACTCTTTAAGAAAATATGAAAAACTTAAGATTGACTAGGTTGACTCATCTCACCGATGTTGAGTCAACAGGTAAAATCAGCGAGTGTGACTTTTTGTTGTTTTTGTGATGCACAGTCACATGTGACATGACCTTGGTTTTTCCCTTTTCTACTGTCTGAATATACTATTATGCCAATATGCCACAAGGAGGGATAATCACCCTGAAGTGCTGCTTTGTGTGCTGTAAACCAGCAGCAGTGTCCTACAAATAAGTTGATGTATTTTAACTGTGAGTACTCTTACTTACCAAAGTGCATGGAGCCAGGCTTGCCCAGTGTGGTGTCTATCCTTCGCTGGAGTTCCTTGATCCTCACCATCATGTTCAGATGACCCTGAGAATATTGTTCTATCACATCCCGCACATCGTACGGCTTTCTGGCTTGCTGTAGTTTGGCAGGCAGGGGAGTTATAGGGATGTCACATCAGATGATGAAAGGTTTCACCAGCACCACAAGGAGAAAACATGATGTTACAAAAACTGACATGATAAATGAATCCTCTGCATATGATAGCATGAGAGTCATTTGCCAAGTTTATGGAGATTTTAGAATCTTATATTTGGAGTGAGGTGAATGTTGCATGGATAGTTGGTACTAGTGAGACAGGATAACTTTCTAAAAATGTTGAAATACAGAAGAACTGATTTTCAACAACAAAAAAGAGCATTTAAGAATACAGCATTGTTCCCATTAAGAAAAAAGTCTCATGTTAGAAAGATTGATGTTGGGAATAGGTTGGTAGAAATTAGGTTGAGATGGAGACTGACAACTCAAGTATGGTTGATTAATACATACAGTCAGTAACAACACATTTTACTTATCATTGATGACTGATAAAGACAAGAGGAAGCTCTTACCTGGAATTTTCTTCTTGCAACAAAATATCTAATTTTCCTTATTGCTCGAATAGCATTTTTATGGGCATCGGTGAGCCTGGGGAGGAATAAAACAAAGGGAAAAAGAAAGATGATGCAAACCTGTGACAACTCTTTGAAAGGCATAGAAGCAATTGGTCTTTATTGCCACAACACAGACACTAGATTTACGGAAACCTGTCGACAATACTGACAGGCCTTTATAAAGTTGATGTGAGCATCTGAAATAAATGTGAACTCACTGGGATATAAGCGATACAGTGACTGAAAAAGATTGCATAACCATAATTTCGTTCACAGTCATAATGGTAACGTTTGTGCAAACCCAGGATAGAGGCTGTTATTATGGTCACAAAGAAATAGCTTTGATTTTGACACATAGTGATTCATGATGTCAAGGCTCTGTGTTACTTTAAAGGCAATGGGGATATGTCACAACTTCTTCATGGATCATCCTTATCAGTAGATTGTCAAATCAACAAGGCTAATACTACGCCCATTCAGAGAAAGATTTGTAGTTATTGTATGGTTCCAATGATTGCCATTACTGTGGAAGAAGTCACTCAATAAACATGCAGCCAGCCTTTGGAATTTATAGTATTACTTGAATAGCAGCAGTAATTGCAATTTACAAAGGCTGCAGATGTCTTTGTGAGACTGGCCCCAAACTGATGCAAAAGAGATCTCATATCCACTCCTTGTATCCTATCTTCATACTGGATCATTAGCTCCCTCTACACAACTTCTTGTCACTGCTATTCTCTGAATTTCATCTCCAAGGCATTTCACAGAAATTTGATATGTATTCTCTCTCTCACTTTGATAACTAGTACTACATACAGCACTTATGTTAATGGTAAGTTGAGAAAGGTGAGTAAAGCATGAAATTCTCATAAATTTTCAAATTGCAGTACCTTTCTGAGACCACTCCTGTTCTAAGAGGTAACTTACGTTGTAATTGTTTCAGGCACGTAAGCAAGGCTGTAGGTATCACTTTCCTCATGTGGATCGAGGCAGATCATGTCACCCATCTTCATTGTTCGCTGAGAGCTATCTGATACAGAGGCTTCCACTGCTCGTTTCCTGTTCGGGTTTCCTGAATTAAAAAAGAAAGATGAAAGCCATATCATATTATATCTCTATTTCTGAGTTATCCTTTCTTCTTTCTTTGTTTTGTTTTGTTTTTTGTCGTTGTTGCTGAAGTAGAACACACAGTGCTATCATCATTTGGTAAAAGTCACTGATTTGGTGACTGAGGGAAAAGAGTGTGATAAAATTGGACAGACGGGAAAACTTCATTAATATTCAGTTTCGGGCTTAACCCATTGAGGACAAACTGATTTTGCTATAACACGCATTTCCCATAGACACCTGCCCGGGTATTCTCTGGACTTGTCTTCAACGGGTTAATGAGTCACAGTTAGAAATTTGAAACACTTGAGAGTGTCTTCAGTCAGTACTCTTACCAACCATTAAAACGATGCATAATGACTAACTGATAGTAACTCTGCACACAGTCTTTCAGATATTCAATTTAGAGTCATGGAAAAAAAAAATTTTTTTTTTTCTGTGTTGCTGTGATAGGTACGGTAGATGTTAAGTAAATAGGAGCTAATTATGGAAATGTCCAAGAGCCTGTATCTGTAGTAATGACCTGTACAGTACATATTTTCCAGATGTCTAGACTTTGCTTATTATATCGGAGAATCAATTGTTCTGTCCCTCACATGTCATTTGATGGAGACATATAGCTGTCCCAATGGTAATATTGAAGGAGGGAATTACTAAGGTTCTTAGACTCACCTGCAGTGGGTTCTTCCATGTAGCAGACCATATCACCTCCAGCACCTGCTGCTGCCACAGCCATGGACCCTGCTAAGTTGCATGCCACACCGCTAGCTATTAAGGGGGATATTCTCTCTGTACCAGTAGATGAAGCGTTTTGATTAGACGAAGGCTGCTCACACAGCTCCAGAAGTGTTGTGGGTAACAACGCTTCTTTCAGGCTGAGTTTGGAGCTCTTGCGACGTTTCAGCGCTAAGTGAGGCTTGACAGAATTCACCACGCCTGCTATCTGGTTTTGGGCTGTTGACTGCTGTGCCTGACCATCTGAATTTTCACCAACAGAGGGCGCTAGATGGATTTTCCATGTTGCTTCTGAAGTAAAACCTTCCTGATTAGCGGCATAGAGTCTCCAGGCACACTAAAGGCAAAAATTAAAGAGAGAGAGAGAAGAAAAAAAAAGAAAGAAATGGTATCCATGTGATGCTCTAGGAGTGGGAGGGACATACATATTTTATCAATATTTCCAACTATTGCTCTCAATAAACAGATTATCTGTTGGTCCCCTCCATGAAGTAAAACTCATAGGCATTGATGCGCATGGCATCATGAAAACAAAAAGAATGACAATTTTGAGTCAAATATGAAGTTTTGTAGTAATAATAATAATACTACATTTATAAAGCGCATAATAAGCACATGCTTTTCTATGCACTGTACAATTCAGATATACAACATACAAACAAATGACTAACAAATGTGTGTACTTGAAACATTTAATTAAAGCTACTTGAGAGATACTGTCAATTTACTGCAAAACTTATGTAAGTTGCTGTGACGGGACAGATCTCAGTCCAAAGCCCACTTGCTGCATCCATGGATTTAAACAGTTCCAAAGTTAAACTCGCACATCCAATTCTCACCGATCCACTCAGTCCTGTGCATCATTTGTATACTGAAGGAAGGAACTCTCTCTTTCAGTCTATAGCTCTGTATGTATGTATGTGTCTCTTCCAAATCAGCCATATGTGTGTAAGAAATGGCAAAGGGGATACGACAGGAATTCAGAGGGTATTTCCCTAAAAATACACCATTTAAATCAATAGACTTGTGGGATGCTGAGTGTACCTCCCAGGCAGCAAAATCATCAACTATAGATTCTTTGGATTGGTGGGGAGAATGTAAAACATGTTTCTTTTTTTAGATTTGTTTTTCAATAATTCAGTCAACTCTAAGAAATAAGAGCGTCACAGACAGACCGACAGCTGCTTGAGTATAGATGGCACTGCAGGAGAATCCATACATTTAATGATACAAAATGTGTCACTGTAAAAGTGGAAATTTTGGGGCATTTTCCATAATAAAAGCACATAAATATTTTTGCTTTTTACATCCACCACTATTAACCCGTTGAGGACGGACTGATTTTGCTGTAACACGCATTTCCCATAGACACCAGCCCGAGTAAACTCAAGACTTGTCCTCAACAGGTTAAATGTCTTGATTCTGCATAATTAAGAACATACATTAAATCATCTTACTTGACCGAGCATAACAAATTACTGGTGCAAAAATATCCACTTTTACAATGTAAAATTTCTTTAAGAATGTGAGGAATTTTGCATCACACCCAGTGTAGTTAACAAAAATCTTCTGAAAAAAAACCCCAACTTCTGAACCCATGATGGGTTAAGAAGTTTGTTTATTTGGGGTTTTTTTCCCGCGTGATTTCTGGTATCCTATCATCTAGTTGCAAATGAAACCTACTAACATGGTTCTTGTATTGCACACATCTAACTAAGAGCTAAGTATATATGTATCCTAACTGTTTTAATTACTCCAGCACTTTTCAACCTTCATAGCCATGTGCTGATGATTATTCCAAGGTAAGCAATTCTTGCCTGATGTCGGCTTTCCTGACATACCACTAACCTGGATGAGGGTGGCAGCTGCAGGAATCTGACGACTGAAGTGCTTCTGCCGCTGCTTGTGCTGAACTTTCAAGGCAAACCCTGAGCCAAGTATCCCCTGCAGTAAGGAATGAATACTGCTATCTCAATCACATTATCACAGGATACATGAATTACCTTACACAACAAAAGTGCAGCCCCCAATGTTTCCCCTAATTAGCTGTGTCTTCCTTGTAACAGACTGCGGAACCAATAACATCAATCAGGGACCATAGAAGGTCTTTAATTTCATTTATGGGAAGGATTGGCTGGGATGGGATAGAGCAGATCATTTTACATGGATGGGGTCTGGAACCTGTGGGTTTAAGTGATCTTTAAATCAAATTTGACTTCCTAGAAAGACAGTTTTTGCTGAAATGGTATGTCAACAAAATAGAGTTAGCCATACACATATCACAGCACCAGTTCAGCAATGATGCAGTGCAATTTGCAATCCATTGCATTGTCAACTATCCCAGGGAATAATATTCCAACTCAAATTTGATTAGCAATTTCAGCTGATGAACAATATTTCACATGGTATCCTGTACATTTCTATGGAAGAAAACTGCTACAAAAAAGATAGTTTGTGTAGCAGTGATGTAAAAGTGCATAGCAAATTGCGATGCGATACCAGGAAAATTATTCCCTGTATCCGAATCCTCTTTTCACTGACATTACTCTGCAAGACTGGTTAGTTTATTTAATACCTAAAATCACTTCCAGTTTAGACTTGTAGTATCAATAAATAGAGGGTGTTTTTAGATATTCATTGCAGAGCTTTCTAAAGCTTTCCAACTTTGTAAATTTCTTGAGATTTTAGCTAAAATGTGTGGGAATGTGATGAAATACTCTGGTCCCCTGGATCAACAGCTGCTCAAGCTCAATCAGTTTCTCCATCCAAATACATGTAATAATAGGTGAGAGCAACATACAACTCCACGCTTACCATCAACAGGGTAAGCGCCACTTCACTCTCAGAACACTAGCTACTTCAAGAAAATATTGCTTCCACCAGAATGTGGCATTATTTTGGGACTCCCTTCTGACTCCCTTCTCCTTTTTTCATGACCAGTTTGCATTAAACTAACCCTGATCTATAGCTTTCATTGAAAACAATGAATATTTGGACAAACATGCCAAGAAAAAGTGAACTGGCTGGGGAGTCGTGACTGTCTTTGATAAGAAGACACTCACTCTGCTAAACATGTGCTTGCACATTAACTAATGTGTTACAGCCACATCAATCAAAATAAAGAGACATATGAAATAAGTCATTTTCCCCAGTTTCTTCTACCTAAAATACTACTGTCTATACAGATACACACCTCCTCCTCCTCTCCCCTCAGTTTGCTGTATGATGTAATGTTACATAATATCCTTGCTAACCTTTTAGGAATGGCAATCTCCTACACAAAGAATAATTAACCCTCCAGACCTAAATGTCTGCTAATCAGGCCGCATAATGACCAGGTCTAACATAAAGGAAGAAAGGGAACAGAACATGTTGGTAACAAAGCTAAATCACCTAAAGATTCAAACTTACAGATTTAACATGGTCAGAGATCAGTATTCATGCACATAATACCAAGTCATCATTTTTTCCCCTTCAATGTTATGTCAAGTTGTTGCAAAGTATATGTATTTTTTTTCTGTTGTTTATAAATTTGAATGCAATTAATGGAAAAAAGAAAAGAAAATCATGTCACATGCACAGGAGGGTTTTTTTTTTTTTTTTTGGAAATTTTATGCAACAATATGAATCAAAGAAGACAAATATTTCCAAGAGTATGGTGGCATTCACACAGCAAATGAAGAAAGTATAAGCACAAATGTGATAGTTTGGAAAACAGCCTTTGCCTCATCGTTTCTTTCATTCTCCTTCATTTTTTTAAATATTATCATACTGTATATCTTTATTATATTACTAATTCTAGGTTCCTATTGATGAATAATAGCAGGGCAAATTCCATCTGCTCCTTCCAACTTGGCCTCCATAATTACAGTACTTCTTTTTTTCCCAATTTTTTTTGGACAACATAATGAAAAACAGTGAATCAAAATCACTCACATCTTCTGACTTACAAATCTAACCTAGAAGTAACTTCAGGCATCATTCTCTAAACATATCTGCTTTGATTATCATTATCATCATAGTTTCTGCAATTTGATATCAGACATGCTTTTCATCAAAAGGCAGCCTCTTAGCCTTGATGCCAGTCACTTGAACGCAATTATCCCATCAGTCTCAGTGCCCTCACAGTTATCAGCATTAGATATGAAGACTTTTATTGTACATGCATCACTCACATATTATGGTACTTTGATTAGATTTCATTAATCCCTGGATTCTTCTTTAAAAGTCACTATGTTTAAAAGAATGTAAGGTGAGAAGTTTCAGAATAAAACATTGGGAAGTTCAAAAGAGGCTCTAGCATAGTGTTTTCTCACCCATTATGAAAAAAAGACATCTTTAGTCACTGCTCGTCTGTTATCTGTATGGAATGCGTTAACAGCTGACAAAGAGCAAATGTAGTGATTGCTGGAAAAAAATCTGACAGGTTGGAAGTTTACAGAGAGCAGTTCAAATTAATGCTTTTCTCCAAGTCCACATAATGTAAATGACAACATACAAATTTGGCTGTGAGTACAGAGGAGTGATTTTTAGACACTATATTTGTACGCTTCATGAAAAGTAAGAATTGAATTATTCTTGATGAGAACACAACATTATCCATAGCTGGCAGCACTGTCTCCTATCATGAGTCTGAAATGAAAATCAATTGTGGACTTCACAAATTGAATTTAATTGAATAAAGAGTGCCCCAACAATGCTCCAGGAAGACATGAGGGTCTTTGTATATTGACACTACACAGCAGTTTCCAAGCAATATCTAGGCAAACATTTGTCCCTTTCCCCGCTCCGTTCATGGCTCTGTACATATCCAAGCCGTTGTGATTACACAATGCTAACACTGCTGCACACCACTCCTTCCTGCACACCTATCTATGGGGAGGGTGGATTTATGACATCACAACTGCAGTATGACGTCAATGCATCGGATGATATCATCTGATTAGATGCCACAGCCTGCAATCAATCAGCGTAGACAGCCAGGATGGCAAACCTCATCAAATGCAATTTTGTATGCGAACGCCATTTACTGTTTAACCTGGACGACCTATTACTACTTAGCATGATTCAGCTTTTAATATCTAATCCCTTGTATTCCCTGCAGTCATGGCCTAACTTGTTCTCATTTAATATGGAGAAAAAGTGTGACACTGCAACTTTCCACAAGCAATCTGAAATGGAGAATGTCACATTTTATAACATTTCCTTGTGAGGGTCTGTAAAATTTCAATCATTTAAAAATTGATAAGCCTCATCATTGGCACCATGCTATCATCATTTATGTCATATGAAAAAAACATGTTCACATATCTTAACCCATTGAAGACGAGTCCTGAGTATACTTGGGCAGTCGTCTATGGGAAATACGTGTTATAGCAAAAATCAGCCCGTTCTCAACAGGTTAATATTCTACTGGTTACAAATATGTCAATGCATATAAAATATCAAAAATAATTGACATGTTTCTGTAGGCCAGTACAATGTTAGTTAAAGCTCTCAGTGCTTCTGAGAGTGAAGTTTGATACTGTTTTGACAGAGGACTTTAGACTCTCCTCATAATGTCTGCTCTATTACCACCCATCCTGGCTGTCCCTGTCCTGTATTAATAACTCACAGATTATAAAGTCATATTCAATAAGCTTCAAGTGAGTCATTTTCAAGCATTATTTCCATTCCACACCTTTCCTGGTAGGCATTATTAATACAGTGACCTCCACTTAACAGGGATGGGCCAGTAGACAGTACAGTTGGCCCCACCTATCTGAGATGGGTCAGGACGTTGAAGGTCACTCCCTCTTCATGAGTCAGCTAATAAGATACACCTTGTCCCCTCCCCCTCTTCATTTTACTGTGATATAGCTTGTAGGCAAATAATGCATCATTTACTGTGATACAATGAATGGACTGGAAAATAGTAGACACATGTTTGACGGTATCTACACAGAGATTCACACCCTATGAACATTCCTTCCCTAAACTGGATGTGTTTTTTAGTATAAAATGTAGTTCTATACAATCTAACTATCATTTTCTGTTCTCATACACAAATCATGTTTGTCAGCTCAATCCACAAAATATGTGAACAATAATATCTTGAAGGTTATATGCATGCATGATAAATGAGGTTCACAATACATATCATTTTTCTTTGTATCTGATGATGTCAACATTGTTAAACACCCATGCTAGATATGTTGTTGGGGTTACTTTGTAGAAACAAGTGATGAGATCTGTCCTCACACTATCCTGCCTCAGAGTACTGATATGGACCAGTCAAAAAAAAACACAACAACAAAACTTCTGCAGTGATGAATACAGAGTTTAACAGTTGGTAGAGATCAAAAGAGAAACATATAAATTGACATATATATATATAGAGAGAGATTCCTAGGTCTTCCCATGTTGTCTTAAGAAGAATTCCAAACAGCTACTAGTACATTATTGTACGTTCAACACTCAAACAAACAAACAGATTGCGTGAATGAGATGCACAGGAAATAGCAAAAAACAACAACAAAAAAACAAATGAACAAACAAAAACAAAACCAAAAACAAAATTACCCATGATTCTAATTAGATAAAGACATTCATTAATGTGGGGTCTTTTACATACACGTACGTACGTAATGTACATTTGTGGGCAGGGCATTTTAGCATGGGGATTGTGTGCTATGAATCTGCCATGTATGGTAACATCATTTAAGTATTGCTGTCGAATTTTGCTCCCTTTAGCAGGCCTACAAATCCTAATTTAGCCATCCCCCACACATACTCTGAAATGGCAATTCTATGAAGATTTTAATGGACAACCTTTTCAGCAGACTACTTATATCATGAAACAGCTTGATCAAAGTAGCGCTTGGCTCATAAGTAACAGACACCTCTAGAGCTTTAACATGCCTAAGAGGGTCTCTACTATCCAACACCACAATCAGCGAAGCAAGTACCACATTTTTAGGGGAGATATTGTACTCCAGGGCCTTATCTTCATACGCCACACTTTGTCTATTAATATCTAGGAAGAGACGGCTGCATTTGAAGTGGAGTTTGTATCTGAAGTTCCCCTAAATATCCTGTGCCTCTAATAGCGAGTGCTAGTCACGGAGGGTGATAAGCAGTGCTGTGATTCATGTGGCAAGGGGGAGAGATGATATGATACGCTCTCCAGCTGGTGTGCTCATTTTGGAAGCAGACAGGCATTTTTCCCCCTAATCTTGAGTTTGCTCATGGGAATTACAGGGAAAAAGGTGCATGCTAATTTCATTTACCCAGCCTTTTGTCGGCTCTGTCTACTTATTGTATGTAGTTTATGTCTCCACTTTAGCATTATGTCAGGAGGGGGAGAGGCAGGCAGGAAGAGAGCAACTCAGTGCATAGGACGAATATCATCAATGCAGCTGGGTATAATGACTTCACCCCGTGTCATACTTCCTTGGCATACTAATGGCAAGATGTGTACATAAGTAATAACAACGATTATTATTTTTTTGTTTACTCAGGGAAGTGTAAACAGTCATCTCATTATGTATGCAAGGGAACCGTGTTGTCATTATACCCCAGCATTGCCATGAACTCAGGAGTACACCTAAATCCACAGGGACAAGGAGGGTAAAAAATATTTTCTCCACAACCTGAAAAACACAAAAAGCAGTGAAGAAACACTGCTCCATGTAAACAGGAAAGACAGTATTTATTCACATGTCAGCTGGTGGCTACTGGAAGACAGAATTAACTTCATATTGACATGTCTCCATAGATTTTTGTTCCTTCCATTTACACACAGAATTTTCTTCTTAATAGGAACAATGAATTTCTGTAGCATTTTCGCCCACATGAAATACAAAACCACCCTGTTATTTGATCTGCCATAAAGGTGGCAGTGGTGGGTGGGGAGGGGATATCTATGTGTTGTAAACCTCTTCATAAGTATAGTATATGCAAATGCTTCTCATTTTTCTACGCTTCAAAGGGTCAATAGTTTAATCAAATCATGTTAGGGGCAAAAATGACATCTGATTTGACGCAGCTGAAATTGGATATTTTGTGCTTACTTACCGCTGGTAAGGCGAAGAAAGATATTGCAAATATGGAGAAACAGGAAGCTATCATTTTGCCAACCCAGGTGTTTGGGACTTTGTCTCCGTAGCCTATCGTTGTGACAGTCACCTGAAACACAGTGATAAAAACAGAAAAGTGAACAATGAAACACAGTGATAAAAACAGAAAAGTGAACAATGAAACACAGTGATAAAAACAGAAAAGTGAACAATGAAACACAGTGATAAAAACAGAAAAGTGAACAATGAAACACAGTTATAAAAACAGAAAAGTGAACAATGAAACATCTACGTGGACTCATTAGACTGCCTTCATGAAATCAATGAAATCATCTTTACAAGATGACACAAACTTCCTTTAAGAACAATTATCATGAAAAGATCATGGATGTCTCTCTGTGATGGAGCTCTGACTCCCTGAAAGTTAAAATACTACAAACAGCAGAGAGGAAAACTGGTTTGATGTGATAACAAACCTGTGACATTTTCAGCATTCATTTGAGTGATCGTAAAGAGTCAGTGAGGTAAGATAAAAAAAGAAGCTCTGCTTGTACAGCAGAATGTCAAACCGTTACATGATAGAAAACCAACACTGAAAAAATTATCTCAGAATATGACAGGGAAGGGGAAAATATTATTTGGCAGGTTTGTTTTTCTAAAAAAGGGATGGAAAATATGAAGACAAAGCTATGGCATAGAAGAAGACGTGGTGACAGGTTGCAAACATGGAACATGTGGTAAATGCATGTACATGCCTGGATGAGAGAGAGAGAAAGCAAGCATGACACACTGTGTACATGTCATCTATCAGATTTGCCATTGTTTGGTCAGATGCTTGTCTTACAAAGCAGTTGACACAAGAATGTGCCTCTTTTTCTTCTCTTCCTTTTTTTTTCCCTGTCAGCTAGAAGAACATTCCATTCCGCTTGTGTGTTTTTTGCAATAAGAAAAAAAAGTTAAAAAGTAAAAGAAAAAGTCATAGCAGGCGGGCACTACATAAGCAATGAGAGAGAGAGAGAGAGAGAGAGAGAGAGAGAGAGAGGTGGGGCAGGCAGATAAGCTCCTTCTATTTGCCGTATTTAATCATGTTATTTCTTAAATTAGTCACCTTAAAATGTTTGATCTCACAGCACTTACATGAGCAGTTCATCAATAAAGTCATATTTTTAGTTTGCTTGCTGGGGGAGGGGGTGGTATTAATTGAAATAATGCTGTTTTATTTGCAGTTAGAAGCTGAGAAAAGTTTTGCATATACTGTAATAGGAGGAAAGTTTGTGTGCATTTTAATTTCGCAAATTTCGTGACAGCCAAGATTTGTGTAATTAAATTGCACGCGAAAGTTCTTGTACACTATATGCATTGAATGGTAGAAGTAACTCACAAATATTTCATGATGCAAAAAAGGCAGTCGGCTCCAATTCGCAAAAAATTCATGCTGCGAAAATATCATGTTTTACAGTAAGGTACAGACATTTGTAATGTTAATGTCAAGTGAATTCTGTTCTCTCTAAAGCCAAACTGTTGGAAAACATCTAATCATCAGTGCTCAGTTGCTTGTATGGTAAGTTTCATTGGTATGTGTTGCTATTCTTTGAGTTATGATGAAGTAACTAGACTTTTCACAAATGAAATAGAACATAGCATGTAAAAGTTAAAAACATCCACATTTTGTACATTCAGCTGCTAAAATATGAGCTTGGAGAGAATGTTCTTCTGTGTTTACACCATGCTATACCATTGTGCTTGATTTTGCAGCCTTATAAATTGGAGGTTAATACCTTGTGATTAAAATGGAACCTAGATAATGACATCCTTGAATACATCAAAACAAGGAACCCTTATCAAATTATTCATGATTTCAGCATTAGATTCAGCATTCCTTAAAACTTGCACTTATGAAGTAAACTTTAGGACTCCTTAAAAAGGCCTGAAAGGTTAAAAAATAGATCAAAATTTCTTTGAGACTCACATTTATTGACTGAAATTTGACACTATTAAAAAATTGTAATGTACACACCAAAATAGCTCCAATACTCTGTCATACTCAGACTCAGCTATGGCCTGAAATTTGCTACTCTGTAAAAATGCTTCAAATGTTCAAATAACACTTCTAATATTCCAGAAAACTCACTGGTACTGTTTAAAAATACTCACTCTGTATGTTAGATTCAGTCGCTCACAGCATGAAATAATACAGCCTAATACTCTGCTAAACTGCTGTGAAGTTTACGAGTATTTTTGAGTTTAACAGCATAACACATTACCACTGGATTTCACAAGCAGTTTTATAGTACAACAGGGTCACAGTTCTACAAGATTCATTGATAACTTACCACTCCCCACCACAGGGCGTCTGCATATGTCTCAAACTGGTGGATCCCCTTGGCATCTTCATGATCTTTCTCAGCCAGATATACAAAGTAAGATGTGAAGATGAGACCAAGAAAACCTATGTACAGTGTTGTTATCAGCTCCTGGAATGAAAGAAAAAAAAGACAGGAAAAACAAACAAAAGCAGGGTACGATGACTGAGTTTTATATAACAAAAATGGTTGATACTTATTATCTGTATCATGAAAGTTTCACAAGAAGGCTCTCCTTATAGCTTTACTTCAACATACCAACCCAAATGATAGCCTTTATGACTGCCATATAACATATGCACCCTGATGTACAATATCATTTATATATGGCAACTTTGTTAACCTTTGGAATTTTAAACCTCAATATGCATACACTTTCCTGGTATATTCTGGACTTTGTGGTGCACTATATCAATGTGGTGCCTAAGCTGCACACCTGTTTTTCTTGTGAGCCAATTAATATGGTCACTAAAAGGGCTACAATTTCCTATGTTCTCCCTTCTATATAGACCAGGTAGATTTGTGAGTACTATTCAGGGTATACTGCTTTGTTGGATGCAATAATCATTGCTCTCTAATGATTAAGCAAGGAGCCTGATGCCAAAATCTTCATACTCCCAAATCCGTCTCGACAGATTTTTTTTTTTCACAAGGAAACTTCCACCAAATATATAAAACAGGCAGTTTAAAAAAATGTATTGGATGACTTTATCTGATGGTGCAATCAGAGGAAATAATAATATGGAATAGAAGGGAGAATGAGAGGAAGTAAAGTGACTGTGAAGAGGACTGATAGTGAAGTCAAGTTGCTGATGAGCAGCATGTAGAGTTCATTGAGAATCAAGATGCAGGCACTGCCATGCCCCTAGCTGCCATCTGGATATGGGTTGCGGAGACGAGTTCCAAATTCTTCAGAGGCGCTGTTTAAGGGAAACTAATTGTGATCTTTTCTATTTGCTGATTGAATTGCTCTATTTCCTGACTGATCTTCAATTTGACTGTCTGGAAAGTGTTATTACTTCCCTGCACATGTCATACAAAATGTAGTCACCTGCTCTATGAGAGGTAGGGAAGGGAAGAAGTGTGTTCATTATACAAAGACATGCACAGAAAATGTATTGTGTATGTGCATATGTGTGTGTGTGTGTGTGTGTGTGTGTGTGTGTGTGTGTGTGTGTTTGTGTGTTAGTGTGTTTGCATGCCTGAAGGCACAAAGACAGTTCAGCAATTTAGCAAATTTTGACATAGTCCTGAATACTATCGAACAGAAAATAAATCTTCAGTGCATTTATAAGCTCTAGGAAAATTTTTGAACATTTTGTAAGTCAAAGATATGCAACACACTTACAGTTTACGATAAAGAATAATCATAACAACTTAAATTTTGCAGATAAGAAACTGATGGAATTATTTGTTGGACCAAGGAGTTCAACACTGATTTCAAAATGCAGAGAATTTCAGTTTATATCATGACACTGAGTTGTGTATACCAAGGAATAGCTTATGAAATCTAGTTTTGCAGTAGATGATTTCTGTTCTTTTTGTCAGCAGGATCCAGGGACACATTTGCATTTATTTTTGCATTGTGATAGGATTAAATAGGTACGGAAACTCACTTGTGATAGAATATTTTGATACAGCTGAAATGAAAAATATGAATTAGTAATTTCTTTTCTGGAATCCAGGGTAATTCTGATATATCTAAGTGTGCTAATAGTTTATGGATTTTGTTGCAATTTACCATTTATAAACCTAGGCTAGAAAATAATTTGCCAACCAGAGAAAAGATAGTAAGAATAATTTTTGAATTTATAGAGGATGAATGAAAAAAAAAGTAAACAACTTTAGCATCTAAAGCAGGTAGGCTACATTTATTACGAAAATGGGAAAATATTGACCTAGACTGATGATTGATACATTTGCACATACCATATTCTGTTTTCAGTTTTTCCTTGTTTCTTAACACAATCCATACTCGATTTGTATTCTGTGTGTTTATGACTTTGCTAACTGTTCATTCAAATATTCAAGTCAGGAATATGGACAAGAGGGAGTGAGGCTGAGATAATGTAGCAAGAAAAGGTGGAGCTTCATTGGTGTTTTTTAGTGTATGAGAGGATAGCGGTGTATGTGTGTGTGTGAATAGATCTCTAGTGGATAGTGGTGTATGTGTGTGTGTGAATAGATCTCTAGTGGATAGCGGTGTATGTGTCTGTGTGAATAGATCTCTAGTGGATAGTGGTGTATGTGTGCGTGTGTGAATAGATCTCTAGTGGATAGCGGTGTATGTGTGTGTGTGAATAGATCTCTAGTGGATAGTGGTGAATGTGTGCGTGTGTGAATAGATCTCTAGTGGATAGTGGTGTGTGTGTGTGTGTGAATAGATCTCTAGTGGATAGCGGTGTATGTGTGTGTGTGAATAGATCTCTAGTGGATAGTGGTGAATGTGTGCGTGTGTGAATAGATCTCTAGTGGATAGTGGTGTGTGTGTGTGTGAATAGATCTCTCGTGGATAGTGGTGTATGTGTGCGTGAGAATAGATCTCTGGGTATGCTATGACATTGGATTAGTGGGGGGATGCAGGGGGACGCATCGAGTAAATGGAAATAAGGGAGTGGAGATTTAATTATGTTATCGAGATTGTTTAAAGTATGAGATTTATGGTATATAGGTAAGGGGATGATTTTGCAATATTGGTGATATTTCATCAATGATATATAGGCAGATGTTTATAATATGTGGCAACATGTGTGGAACTAGCGGGAGAAGGTAATGGTTAGAATTTGGGCATAGGTGAGCAGGGAGCATTTTATCAGTGTGCTTTTTCACAAAATGGATTCCGTACGGTTTGATGTGTCCACTTTGATTGATTATACGGTATATCCTGATCACGACAATTTAGTATCAAAAGTATGTGAGATATTCTCAGTTATTTCTTTTTAACATAATTAGTTGATTTGTGCATTATAAAGATTAATGGTTCTATTTGTCAACACACTCCAAGTGATTGTGTAATTTCCATATGCATCATATGGAATCAGTAATTAAAGTGTATGTGTGTGTGAGGAGGGAATGAAAGAGGAGAGAGAGGATGAGAGAGAGAGAGAGAGAGAGAGAGAGAGAGAGAAAAGGGAGAGACAGGAAGAGAGAGGGAGAGATGAAGATACTATCAGACAGAAAAGGATGGAAATACTGAACACTGTAAAATTACATGTTACTGCTCCACTTTATGTGAGCACTGCTTCAGAAATGTGTACAGGGCAATGTAGCTGTAAAAAAAACCAATGAAACAAACAAATGTAAAAAAACTAATGGTGAATGCATGTTAGAATTTCACCCTGGCTATGACTTAATAGGAACTGTGAGTAGAAAATCTCCTATATAGTATTCTTCCAAACATTAACAATCAAAACCTTGGGCAATCAAAACTTTTAGTCAATCAAAATCCTTTTGACTCACCAAAATATATGCCAAACATATCTTGGAGAAGACATGCAAATAGGGATGGGAAAGAATATGGGGAGAGAGAAATGTAACCCACCTGCCGATGAATGAAAACGACTGATCCCAGCAATCGCCATGTCCCTCCCTGTCGGTCTATGTGTAGCATCCGTAGAATTTGCAGGAAGCGAACTCCTCTGTAGGGTTAGACAGAGAAGAGACACTGTAATCTAGCAACCTGAACAAGGGACTGATTTGGTCACAAAGTTGGCATATGACCAGCCTACAGGTCATATCACTCACTCAAAAAACCACTCAAAGATTCCATTCAAATTTACATACAGGAGTAAAGGTTGTACTTGAACAGTCCAGGAAAAATCCAAGAATACATACCATCTTTTACACTCACTTCATCCTTCTTCTGTTAAAAAAAGGCTTTTATACAGTTGCTCTGGATTGTTAGTTGTTTTGGTGTGTGTGTGTTTTCTTAATCAATACCTAACTAGATGAGCTCCAGGTAATATCAATCTTAGCTCCAGGTAATATCAATCTTACCTCCATCTGAGAAAAGCCTACACCAATGTGCTTGTTTCTTTGGTCAGTCAGTCAAGTTATAAAACATTTTACAATGGTCACTTACATTCAACAACTGGCTGGGCAGTAACAAATCAACTGCCATGTCAAACTGATTGTCAATCAGTTGCAATCAACTGCCATGGTTAGCACTTGCTTTAAAATCTTTGAGAATGCAAATTTTTGTTCGAAAGGTTCCTAAGTTTAGGGAAATCTTATATGAAATACGTTTAATTTACTATCTCTATTACAGTAAGGGTATCTCAGTACCTGAAACACTGCAATGTATTTTTTACTGCAGTTCTGGTAGTGTTTCACCCAGAGGAGGGGGGGGGGGGGGGGGGGGGACACGTTGAAACAAAGAAGGGCAAAACACACAAACAACAAATATTTCTTTTGAGAGAGGTTCAAGAGTGCATCTTCAAATTCTTCCAAGCATGGAACATGTTAACACAGACCTACACATATCATTATAGCATGCTGTTAAGAGTGCCATATGTCACGGTGTGATAAGAGGTCCCTTTATACTGTTAACACACTAAAGCTTAAAGGCTTGTTTGTTTTTCCTGAGGTATCTGTTTCAAGTAGTACACATAGTGAGGCAGTCACTGCAAGCTAGGCCACGGGGTCAGGCCAAGACTCCAAAGCATTCCATTGAGTTCTTGATTTCATAATATTACTACTGACTGAGATGCAAAAGAGTGTTTACTCCACTGTGTGAGTCCATACTCACACAGTGTGTTAGGCAAAGTGACCTTCTGCCATTCTAGTTCTTCACTGATGGGGTATCAATCTTACAATGTTAGGATGAACATTTCACTTGTGCTAGAAGATTTCTTACACCAACTTTGCAAGCTCATTGATCAAGGACTGTACAAGAGCCATCTACAGATTTTTGATGATCGACATATCACAAGCAGCACTAGCAAGATTGATTATCTCAATTTTGATTAAAACTTATGCAGACAGGATATGCTTACTGATGATAATATATCAGTATGTGTGCTCTTTGTCCAGGGCATCTGGTACTGCAGATATTCCTATTAAACAACAAATCAGCTAAATCCTAAATTCTACATTTGGCCTCTTGCTATACGCAGACGATGTCCATGGAACACGACCTTTGACACGAAGGATTCACATTTATTCCTTTTGGATACATCCCTATTTATTTCTTTACTTTTCCTAGCAGGTCACGTTCCCACTGGACTTTCTAAGCTGAAATTATGACTGAAACACTGTCATGTCAGTTAAATTTCTGTGACCTTTTCCTTGGAATTTTAGATTCTAAGCTATGACTGATATGTCATTTCAGCTGTGTTCAGTCCCCCTTAATTCTGTGGAATTTTACCACCACCTAATTCAGAGTACATCTACATCATGTAGATTATTTGTGTCAAGAGTCCAGTATATCTACCCTACAGGTGTTTTTTTTTTTTTTTAATCAACATAATAGGATCTGTCAAAGGTCAGAAGGACAGAAAGAGAGACAGATAATCTGAAGAATGTAATGCTTCCAGTCCTCCTTCAGGTACAGGCACAGAAACAAAATCCCAAAAGGGAATTATCATTTAGTGGTGTTTATATATCTATGCACCACTTGAGTCAAACCTGAGCTGTGGTACAACAATCACTGTCCATTCATGAAGACCTTAGTGATGCTAGGTAGAGATGCTATTTGAATGATATTTGATTTGGGGCCTCCCAGGTGACTGAACCCTCCCACTCCATGCTTTCCCCTCTCCCCCAACAGTCTTATCACTGTCTGACACTCCACAACCCACTCACATTTATCACCATCAACATGGAGCCGGAGGGGAAAAGTCATAAAAGTCTGATTTTCTCCTTGGGATGAAACAGGCCAATGGATGTCTTTGTTTCACAGACTGGGAACATGACATGTCTCCTGCTCTACTCCCAACACAAAGCATACATTTTAGATGACCCTCCTACACACATGGAATATTTAGAACATTCTCTCCCTCTCTTTTCCTTTCCTCATACAACCAAAGTTCCTTTCAAGTTAAAATAATCTCTTGTCTTGATAGATCACCAAAACTTGACGACATTAACTTTTCCATTATTTATCAATGTAAAGGACACCAGAGGCTATCATCCATACATTAGTTAGTATAAACGATATCTTTCATATCTATACTTGTCATTAATAATTTGATATTAAAGTGTTGGTGTTCTAAACAGAAGACATTCTAGTCCTTACACATATGTTTAAATGTTTATAAAATAAGTGCAAAAATGCCTAAAGGATACCATTAAACAAATGGGTATCAGGAACTAAAATGTACTGACTTCCAAATCCAATTTACAAGAAATTCTTGGACTTATAGTTAATCAGCAATCCTCCACTCTACACACCTCCTATCTGGCCATTCATCATGTTCTGTATGGCTTCATGATGTCCTTGCATACAAAATTTGTCAATCAATCTGATGCCATCCATTTAGGATGGGAAAAAAAATGCTCTCTAAAAATCACCTCATATATCTTCTAGGTCCTGTCATTTGGCAGCTAATATCCAATATTCACAGCTCACAATGCAGTCAGTCCTTCATATCGCACATCAATAAGCAGTTCTCTACATTTTAACCCCGTAAACCAGCATGTCATCTCATTACAACCATTCCTTCCCAACTGGCAAAGTGATCCTTCTGATCTTTTTCTCAAATCTCACTCTTGCCCTGTAGCTGTTGAAAAGTTCTTTGATAGCTCTCACAGGAGCACATCATTCAAATCATTTATAAACTGTAGTTAGTAATTGTACTACTGGGATACCTATATGTATCAAATATTAAGTGTGTGTGTTTTCCCTACAGTACTATGGAAAATGCAGGAGACAGAACATCAAACGCTCACTAACCCTTCCTACGCCAGGAAGTTTTGCCAGTGTGTGTAATCCTATGGGGTTTCTGTGCCAATCAGCACTCAAAAGCACGAAAAGGGTTAAATTACTTCAGAAATTTAACCCAAACGAAATCTCTGTCTGTCATGTATGTTTCAGGCCTGATTTGTCATGGTCCCTTAATTTTAAGTGCAAAGCTGCAGGTGTAGAATTCAATGATTATGTATTGTTTGATTACATTGAAGCTGCCTGTTTCAATGATGTACGTAATATTAACATACTGTCGGCAGTCATCCGAACGGTCGTATATCCTGATTTTTGGTCAAATTTTTGATTTTGAGATTTTCGGTCATTTCAATATTGGACATTCCATTACACATATTGCGATATTTTCAGTTTCTAATTTTTTTGAATTTTTGTGTAATCATTACTTTTGAAGAGCCTTGTCATTTCATTCTGTTCATTTCCCCATAGGCGTGTGTGTTAAAAAAAACCCAGCAATATGCCATCCTCTCCTATGTATATACAGTACGATGGTTCAGATGACTGCAAACACAGTATGCATGGTCAACCAAACCCTTGTATATTGGGCGCATTGACTTTGCACGTAATATTAGTGATATACGATGGTTTAGTGACCGCAAGTACTGTGTGCACGATCAACAAAACTGTTGTATATGTGATAAATGACTACGGTCTTTGCAAACTGAAAAAAAAAAACATACATGTAGCTCTCTTGCGATTTCTCACATAATTCCTAACAATACAATTTGATGAAAACATCACATGTTAGAGTGAAAATTAATGTCTGACGTATTACAAAAGTAATTGGAAATGCCAGACATAAAAGTGTAGCAATCATGACTGAACAAAGAGTAAACTTCAAACAGGTTGATCTCAAAATTCTCATGTGAAAATTGCATAATACAGGTTCAGATGACTACTGACGATATGACACTCTTTATTGAAATCAGAACCTTCAAATCTTCTACTGTGAAAAGTTGAGTGCTACACTGACATGCTCTTATGCAGGTATTAGATATTCGTAGACTTCCTACTATAGACTTGCTGATGATAATTGTTGCAAGTGAAATTTCATACATAGTACACACTGAATTTTGCAATGTACACCATGTATGTCCTACAATTCAATCGCTTTTTTTTTGTGATGCCTGGTTACCATTAACATCATCACAATTATGTTTGTGATTTCCTGCTGAAGTCCACAACCAACTGTTCTGTTTGTATGAGCTCTTTACTCAACTGTGCCAACGTGGCTCAGAACTATCTTAGGAAATTCATCTAAAGTCTTGATGCTGAATAGGAGTAAATGAAATCTTTCAAATCTGGACTGACGAACTAGAAAATCTCATAAATCTTCTCTACTCCCGATACTGTTAAATATTTCCTTCTCCAAATCCGACATCTTTTGATTATGATGCATAATGCATGAAGTGCCTGCCTCATGGGCTTCATAGCGATGCCAAGTTATACATGTCATACTCGTAACGTGCAAGCATCTTGCGTGAGTTGAATGCATTGTATGTCTTATCATCATGATTGTTTGTATCTTTTACATAGGTCCACATGATAACTTGGAATGGCTACAGTGCATCAGAGTTATCACTGTTGTGCTCCATTGATAAATATCTGTTTGAGACTAATGGCATTGATATAATTATTCTTTGTGCTGCTAAATATTTTACCAAGCCTTTAAAAATTTTTTACATTATTTAATTCAATACTAAAATATGTCAGAAATGAATATCAAGGTAATGTTATCACCACAGTTTAATTCCTAGGGCTGCCATGCTCGGGGCAAGTGAAATGCAGTACTTGTACACTTTGAATTTAACAATGTATACCATATACAGTTCAGTGGCTTGGTTGGGGTGTCTTGTTACCAACAGAATAACCCTGTTTGTAAAGTGTATTAAGTGCATGTGGGACCATCCAAGCAAAAAACAAAACAACAACAAAAAAAAAAAAAAAATGGCACTCACTTAAGAGAAAGGGAGGGACAATGAATGACTGAAATTCAATGATCTGGTGCACACCTTGGGTGGAATATATGAAAACTTTTTAACAAAAAAGTCAGATGGTAAGTTGTTTGATCATTGAAATTACAAAAAAGAGAGAAAAGAAACAAACAAAAAAATAAATTACCTTTATATTATTCATGTACTGATCAAATCATTTGAAAAGCTAATACCTACATAGTGCAGCAACTGAATGGAGGAGGGGGTATCTCACTCCTACACAAGGGAGCTTTTGCATATCACTATCTGACATCCCAGGTTGTATCTATTTATGGATTCTTGAAAATCATTTGATTATGTGAGAGTAGATACTTTCAGACAGCAGTTTTGCAAACATTGCTGGAAACGTGTTTCACTAAAATTTGTACTGCACACAATTTCATGGTGGAAAGTAAACTAAAAGAGAGAGAAAAAGAGACTTTGCGCAGAGAACTTAAGGGGACAAGTTGATCCCAACCATGCCTCACTCTGTTCCCTGTGATCACAGAAATTTGATTCCATCAAGATCTTCTTTACTCAGATATATCCCTTGTCACTTGGAAAGACACAACATACAACCTCCTGGTCTACTGCTACAAAGCATATCTATCTGGCCAAAAGTACACTGTGAATATCAACTTCATTACCATCTTTATCACTTTTAAATGTATTTTAAGGGTTTTGTGTATGGATTTAAGGAATATATGATCAGTGCATCCATTACAAACACATTTTTGTACCTTTTTCCCCTTTGGAATATACTCGGTCAGTATTGACCTTGTCACTTTTTTTATGCTTTACATTTGCATTTAAAGTTGTGATTCATGTAAATGCAATAGTTTACAATAACATTTGTACAGTAATATCTATTTACAAATTCGAATATAAATCATTACCAAATTGATTCTACAGAATGATCATGATCATAGTGTGATGTATTTCAGTCAAAATATATACACCAACTGCCATTAACATTCACATTCATACACACACACACACACACACACACACACACACACACACGCACACACACATACACACATGCATGTACACACATCACATGCAACACAAATTTGATTCAGTACAATTTAATGTCATCACTAAAGTCATGTATTTTCAACATATTGATATTATATAAGTTGTATACTGTATGTCCCCTGCGTTCTTATGTAATCTATGTTTTAAATGCACCTTGTACACATCTAGTCTACACAATAATGTACAGCATGTACTGATGTGTTCTATGTTTGCATGCAAACAAAACAAATGTCCAGATATGGACAGAAAATTGAATTGAATTGAATTGAATTGAATTGAACTTTATCTGTATAATTATCTCGATGTATACAAGTCGATACCCAAAAGAATAATGGAAAATACTGAACAATACATGATTGCTTTTGTATTATTTTGCACATTTTCTCCTTTCTGGCGCTATGAAGGAAAAGATGGTAGAAAACCTACCTGATTGCTGATGCAGCAAACACTTGCCCCTCAGACCCAAAGCACATTACGGCAGTTGATGATATCACTACAATTAGATCTGGATTTAAAAGACAAAAACAAATTCAGGAAACTGATGGATAAAATGAATTGCAAAGTAAAATATCAGAACATAAACATAAAAAGTGCTGGAGCACTCTGATATTATGAACTCTCAAACAAAACAACCTGCGAACAATTTCTGCTAGGTTTTACCTCATTAAACAGTTTTCAAAAAATTATTTATTATTATTATTACTATTTTTCTTTTTAAACTCAAGCTGACCCTTGCAACTATTAGGAGTCAGGGTTTCTCGAGGGCAATGGACAATGCTCTCTGGCAAGGCAGTGATAAAACTTTTCAAGCTGCCTGGGAGAAATGACACATCACTGTGAGAATTCACTGCGATTGCAGTACAGTATGTCCCCCCAAAAATTAAATCAAATTTTTGCATTGATAACACACCATATGATTAAACTGGCTAAATGCCACTTCAGGGTCTTAAAATGTAACATCTTAGCTCTATTTTGCAATAAACCCCATTCAATTTGGTGAAGCGGTCACGGAGAAATGTGGAATGTTGTAAAGCATGTGGTGAGTCTGATTCTTCAAAGTTTAGCACTTTGACGCTTTTGTGTGTGAAAACAACAGACAGAACTCGGAGGGAAGAGATTCTTGACATCCTCTACAAAATTCCTCTTTTCTCTTTGACTACTAAAGCAAATCAAATAGGGTTTTCTGTAAGATGCGGGCAATGAGTTATAGTTTCGTACCCTGAAATTGTGTCTGGATGGATTCACTATTTTAAAGATATCATTGCGGAGGGCCTGTTGTAATTTTTTTTGGGACATACGGTATACATGTAGTTCACATTCTGGTCATCCTTGGAAATAAACTCATTTCACACTATGTTACTATATTGCACCCTTCCATTTCATGCTTAAGCTTAAATACGTGTTTTATGGTGACCAATTTGGGTTGCATCAGGGTGACAATACAGGTCTATGGACCAAGTCAGTAGTCACCTTTTCCCATAACACAGCAGCCCAGCCTGATGTACTAAAAGATTGAGTCATCCCTCTTTTGTCTCTCTCATTTATCTGTATCTTCTGATTGGATTGTATCTTCATTTGCTAATGAGTTTGAATTATTTGCATCAAAATTTAGAAAAATAATGATATTGTGGAGGATAAATACTGACAATATGGGCACATTCATAAATAGCAGATGGACAACATAAACTGAATATAAAGGAGCCTTATACTAGAGGAGCTTGATCATCAAATAACAAGTTTGACACAAGTTTTTTCTTCTTTATTTGGAAATATAAATCCGTATCTTGATTGAATTCTAAAAAATGAATATTTGTTGGAACATGAAAGGGATATACTGCAATAATTTCATACTCCAATAAACATAATCTCTTAGCTTGCCATGAACTCATAAAACATTCTTCAATCTTCTCTTCAAATTAGTTTCAAACAAATTTGCTCCATGAGGAGACTGTAAATTACACGGTCTCTCTTCTCAACCCCTAATTCTGCCTATGTTTCTAATTTTGTTTCGCTCCCCCCTGAATCTCTCAGTTTTTCTCTCTCCTAATTGCCATCAAACAAATGGGAAGGATATGATGATCGGTTTCCATCTCCAGTGAAGCATGCACACTTCACACCAGCCGATAATCATCCTGCCGTCTACACTCAAGCAGCCAAGCACATCTGGCAGTCAACTTCAGAGCCTGAGTTTTCTCAGCCTGCACCTGCAAAGCCCAGAAGTCATCAGGCTCTGACATGAGGAAGGCGTTTCAATGGCAAAAAACTAAGACTAGAGTATCCACTGCATTCAATCTTGGTAGCTGCTGCACAAAAGTCACACCATGACTGCAGCTTGCGAATTAAGGTGGAAGCAATTTAGTGAATCTTCAGCCTCAAATGCATTAAAAGTCAGCAATATAAACAAAACAACAACTAAACAGTGATTATAAAAAGCGCCATAATCAAGCAAAAAACAAACAAGCAAAAATACTCTTGATCCATGGTAAAAAAAAAATGAGAGAGTTACACCTAGCAAGCCCATTTACTGACACTACGTAAAGGGATTCCTGGCGTACACTAGACCTGGAATTTGACTTCTGGAGCATAATGTTAATGGTTTGTTCACATTTCACTGGAAGAGAGAGACGGTAAACATTGAAGCCAAGGCATGGCTGATCACCACTAATGAGTTAATGTACATTTACATGAATAATTGTCAGTGCTTGTCCCTCATGACATGCTCTGCACTATATAGCAGCAGGCAATGAGAGCTGAAGTAGGAATGGTTATGGGCTGGACTGAAGTGAGCAGGCACTAGGATAACTAGCTGGGGTGGATGGTTTGACTCTCAATGCTAGTCAAGATGGAAATAATGGCACCCATGGGACTGGCCTGGCTGGGGATGGCTGATTTTCATGACTTTATTATGTATGTGTAATTTTCTGTATCTTCTTCCATCTTCAAACAACATGGTCTCATGATCATACTAATATCATACCTACTACGGAACATATTATGTGACATAAATTATAAGATGTTCTGCCTCAATGAAATACCACATAAAATTCTTGCATCTACCTGTCTGTGTCATTATATTCAGTTACAATTTATCAAAGTGAAATATTCACTTGAATTTTGGATTGCATCTACTCTTTTTTTTCAGGATATTGCACTCCAAGTAACTGGAGATGAACAATAATAGAAAAGCTTCACAAAACATGAATGTAAATGTGTGAATGCCTTTATTAGGAGAATTCTGTACAGAACCTTCAAAGAGAGGAATACCACAACATGGCTATCTACTGTAGATTCAAAGAAGTAATAACAAATTCTAACCAGTAGCAAGTACTGCAGTGATAGTGAGCACTCAAAGAATCTATCAACATTCCATCCAAAGTTTATTTTTTTTTCTCAATGATGGTTTTCAATGTGTACACTATGGCACATCCAACTGGGCACTGCTGTATTGATCCAACTGCTGTATTGCAGTGGGATCAGACAAGAATGTGGGAAATCTTACAAACATAAACCAGAATCAGTAAGCAGTCATTCACAAAAGAGCTTGAGATAAGGATATCATTCCATGAGATATTTCACTATTCTCCTGGAGTGCTCCAGGGCCAGTTGCTCATGACACAGATATCTTAGACCTGGGGTTTACTTGTCTTATTGAGAGAATGATGCAGATTAGATTCCATTCACAGAAGATCCATTTTTCTTGCTACTGCTCATTTGTGCAAGATTTCATCCCTGCATTAGATAGTGGTATCAAAGCAGAGTATTTTCCACAGGGTAAATAATAACGATAATGATGATGATGGTGATGATGATGATGATGATGATAATAATAATGATGATAATAATAATGAAGATAACAATTAGTTGGTACACTCTCCATAGTATAAACTATATCACAACATTTACACAAAATAGTCAAACAACAAGAATGATGAGTAAATAGCATAGAAAATATACAGAAGGACAGGTAAGGAGGTCTCCTTATACAATTTTGCCAGTGGGAATGTACTTTAAGTTCTTCTCAATATACTTGGAGCGTATTAATGACTTTAAAGCCAAAACATAGTTCTGGTACGCCTGCAAAAGTTGTCAAATTTCGCTCCCAAATATGCACGTATGCCTAGGAAATGTGCAGAATAACGCTGTAATATCAAGACATTCGATGGGTAACGACGAAAATGCGAAATATTAACCAAAAAGGTTCAGTCTCAGAACTTACCCAAACGGGGTCAGGCTAAACTCGGACTCAGGGATAACTCGGCCTCGCTTTGACGGCGGGCTGAGTTGTATTGGTTGTCGCTCTGGATTGTACAGTGTTGTACTATGGGAGCGGCCCGTATAAAATAGCGCTTCGGGTTCTGGCTACTCACAGTAATGGTCCGAGTTGTTACAACACGCGCATCAAAAAACCTCTTTGGCACGCATGCAAAAATAGTGTGCGCCTATCAAGCACCTCTAACAACAATCAAAGATGCTTGATAAGCAACAACAAAAACTTCAAAGACAGCGCATCTCAGCAACTGAGGTGATGTGCGTATAGGCTTGAGGACCGCGCGCTGTCCATTTGTTTTGTACAGGATTAGCATGCACTTTCCTGTCTGTTCAGTTAGGCCTCATTTGGTATACAGTAGAATATGGCGATCACGAACTGCGTGTAAATTGTCTGAAATCGGGTCGACTTTTCCCTGAGACCGAGTTAGTCTGGATCCTTCTGGAATAAAAGTTGGTTTTCCGACTTTTATTATTTTTCTCAAAATACTCCAAAACGACTCATCATCCCGGCAAATCGCGTCAGCCAGGTAAGTTTCTTTGTAGACTCTTTCGATATATTGCAGGCAAATATGAAATGGTGCCAGACGGGTTCTCAAACCCTTACCAAAACTATGTTTTCACTTTAAAATGCCAAATTTAAGATTTAAGGGTCAGTTACACCTTAAAATACAGTCACTAACAAAGAGATGATTGAAAGGGATATGAAAGTAAATATATGGATGTTTGATCAGTGATGAGCTGAGGGTATTAAGTGACAGTAGCTGCCTCCTGTGTGGAGGAAAGCCTGATGCCATAGCTGATGCCAGTATTGGTGCTTGCAGTATCTTCTACAGCAGGCAGCTTCACACTGGGTTGACCCCATTAAACTTCATGAACCAATTTATGACACTCTAATAGATTGGCAGTCGAAAACTCAGGGTTGTTAACTGGAAGGCTGTTAACTCCTGACAGAATTATCAGAGCCTTAAGCCATGTCTCACTACAATTTAATGGCTCTGAGCCGCCTCATCCACAAGAGTAATGCTTCTACACAGCAAATGTCTAATTGCCATCATTTTGCATGGTCACTGGATATATTATAAATGAGTGGATATAAATATACCATCTTAGTATATCTCTTGTTTACTTCTAGGATTGATCGCATTTCTTTTGTTTTAAATTGCAGGTTAGGACAAAGAGAATATATCATCAATAAAGCCAAAGATGCGATATCCATACTCACAAAATTGAAAGAAATTTGCTGGAAAATGGTTAAAGAAGTTAACTTTAACAAAGACTAGTCATATACCTTCATGTGGAGAGCCACAATGAGATGGTCAATGAGTCAGGTACTAAAAAGTGGTTAACAGAATTGACCACATTCTCTAATGAAGGTCTGTGGAACTGTCCCCACTAGCTAGTGCAGCAAGATCTCTCTGACCAAATCAGTTTGACAGAGAGAAGGAGACACTGTCATAATATGGCATCAGCTCAACCTTGTGTACCCATCCAACACGATAAGATATTTGACTCAAATTCATTTCAGTGTGCTCCTTTTGATTTCTACCTCAAGCTTTTAGTAGTTATCACACCTGTCCCAAATGTATCCTCAAAGGTTAGAGTTCCGTGGGCATGATATTCTGCGATATTGTACAAGTGTAGCTATATTAATATCCGAATTTTGCCCACTTTTCTGGAGTTATTTATTATCCTTCAGCTAAGCTGAGTATTTCCATTTAAAAATTTGTGTAAATTATGTCTTTGCTGCCCTCAGGGATTTAATTACTGATCAAACACAATGCCCTTATTAACACTTTGAATTACGCGTATGCATTCAAGGTATCTATATTAACACAAAGTTTTGCATTATGTCTAGTCAAACTATTTAAGCAGAAACTGTGTAGGCATTACCACTAATGGAACCCTTTTGATCCTTTATGAATCAAGGCTGTGGTATATTTGATTGTAAACTCACTACTGCCGATGGATGCAAATGGCCCTTCGGTTGGACAATTAAGGTAATTGTCCGAGTAATGGGAGGGATGTGTAGCAGCAGAACAGATTAGGATTGGAACAAGAGCTTGGATAAAGGGCAGGGAGAAACATCCATGGTTGAGAAATCTAAACTTGGACATGGCCGTTGCCCATGGCTGGACAATCTCTCATTAGTCTGAAAGTCATACCAGAGTGGCTTCTTTGTAAATAGATCATTGACAAGTATCAAGGACTAAGGAAGGAGAACAAAAAGTGACATGGTAAAATGGTTATAAATATCACAGAACACAAAACATGCACATTAATGAACTCTGTTCTAAATATCAACAATCCTCCTCAGAGGTGAGATTCTATACACTGCACCTGTGACTTTAAAACTAGAAAAAAGATAAAGGAAGAGGGGTTTATGATAACACCATGTCACATATGTGTAAGTAGTCACTGGAAGGATTGTTGTATGGCAAAAGAAGAACCTAGAAAGAAGAGAGGGAGGAATAGAAGCGACACAGGGAGAGAGAGTGTGTGTAAGGAATGCAGATAGTGACAGTCAATGGGCAGCAGTGAGCTGGATGTTGAAGTTACACTGAGGGAGATAGAAGGCCTGTAAGAGACAAGGACGGTTGTGGGGAGGAACAGAATGAGAGTCACATAAAGGGCTTTAGGAGTTGGTGGGAGAATCAAGGAAGATGAGCCAGAAAGGAGAATTAAAGGTTGGAAAATCATGGAAATAAGAGAGTAAAAGTAATGAGAATGTGAATTTCCAAACAGTGCATCACAAAACAAAATTATTCCATAATAAAGTCACCATAGCCTAATGAAGATGACTTGGGTGTTAGACCATTGTCCTGAATTAAAAGAGATTGGAAACTAAGTCATCAATATACTACATGAAGTTTAACACATAGGCCTTTAGATTACATCATAACTTACATGTACCAGGTACACACCTTATTTCTCCAATAACAAGCTTAGACTATAACTGTACCTACATGAATCTAATGAGGAAAATATTCATCAGTTTTGTGGGCATTTTTTTTTGTACAAGGTTGTAATAGAAATTGATAATGCACAACTGTACACAATGTCACATTCTACCAAATGGTGCTTAGCACTTGTACAGACTATTGTAGTCATACAAAAGTCTTCACAGAAACTCCAATTCTCCCTATCACATATATACATTGTAGCTCTCCGAATCTGAACACGTGTGTGCTCTATTTTTTTCACCATTTATTCCTGGGATATAAACTTCTGGATATGAACACCCGATGTGTAAATGTACGCTTTTATGCACATGGAACACGGAAGGAGTTAGTATTCACAGATTGTATCAAATTCTGTATTGAATAATAGAGTTATTTTCTAATCTGTAACTTTACATTTGATGAATGGGATTCTTCTGCGAAGCGGTCCAATGCTGGGCTGATGATGAAAAACAATGAAATTATGAAAAATATTCATAGATGGAGGACGTGACGTGGGTAAACCACAAAATCGGGAGTCACTTGATATCGGCTATATGCGATAGGGAGAATTCCCTGAATGCAAGATATAGTGGATGTAAGAAAAAAATATTCATACATTGATAGCCCCAATATTGTATGAAAAAAACAGTTAAGGCCTGTGTGTGCTTACTTTACATGCATCATGTACAAAATGTATTTCATGGAAACTATGAAAATAAATTAGGCTTGTTTGGAAAATTCATACCCATTCAACCAAAATGCCTACCCAACCCAAAATACATATAAGCCTGTGTGTCAACTAAGTAGAGTAGCCTATATAAAGTGGTACGGAATTATGCAGAGACTACTGTACAATATGGTTCTTTTGAGTGCTTAACTACCCTCCTGAGTGAGGATTTTGACATACAGCTGACGGCCTACATCATCATTTTCATTTACCTTGTTGACTTAATGCTGTAACAAGAGGCATCTTATCTGCATTTTACCTTTATGTATTACACTTTTATGCATGTAATTCCGATAATTGGTAAGCATCTTTGAATTTGTGTGGTTTCATGTTGTCATAAATTCACAGAAATTTCTTCCTTTACTAAGATGTATTTATACAATGTTTCAATTTTGTATATAAACAATTGATCAGAACATATCTCAATCATTGTCTTGTCACATCAAGAGATACAAATAACATCCTTGAAATGTGCTACAACTCTTATCACCCTGTTATTGAGAAGTGACATGCTCATTCATCCTTGTCCAAACTGAACTGTGTCTGTCTATATATTACCTTTTTGCAGAGGTTGGCCCACTTCATGTTTGGTACTTGAATACATCAAGTAAACTTTGAGTCATCAGATGTCATCAGGGTTATATCATACATGGTATGAATTCATCCTCCTAGAGGAGGAGACCTTGACATATATCAGAGATGACAACAGGTCTACGCCCTCTCCCACTCATCAGTAATCACATGGAGACCAGTGGTACCTACAGTATAACAGTGGGTGTGTGACACTTCTGACTAAATTGATGTGAAGTAGAGAGAGAGAAAACATACTGCTTTGTCATCATCAATCCCACCATGATAAATGCCACTGAATGGTAAAACAAAAAATAAGATTACAAGACATTGATGCATGCTTCCAGAAGAGATCGGCAAAGGTCAGGTTTGGTTTGAGAGCTTTCAGTGTGCTTTATTTGCTTGGTTAGAGAATGTTCATTTTTTAAAATTTTGTTATTATTATTCATTTATTTTTGAGGATGGAGGTTTGCTTGCCAGGCTACATTCAATCAGTGTTACTTTGTTACCTGGTCCTTGATCCCCCTTTCCAGATCCTCATTTTCAACCTGATTCTTTTTTAATACATATAAACAAACATTTTGCCTAAGTAAAGTTATTTCTCCCTGTCAGTACGTTCAATTCTGTTTCTAAAACCTCAATTGCAAAATTACTTTCTAAACAGAATAAAAAAGAATGCTCTGTCACTGATAAGATGTTAATGAAAAATATATTCATATATACATGGTTTCAAGGGACAAACCGATCTGAACCATAGTGTCCTATTCAAATATTTGATGTCTTAATATCTTAAAGTGTAGGATGTACAATGTACGATGGTAGACAATGTGGGCATGAAAGGTTCATCTTCACATGTGAACCTGCATCCTGTGATGTGTAGCATATTAGTTGGTGTAATATGATCAGTAAACTATATGCATTAAGAAACACCACCCATATGGGCAAGTACTTGTTATGTGTGCATGCATACACTTTTATCCAAACCATGCATAATCTACTTACAACTATTGTAGATCACTTGCAAACATGATATTGCATATCTATCTCTCGTAAATCACATGTGTCTCTCCTTGCATACACAAAGTCTGATGGTGAATAGGTATTCATGAAATGATGTAACATATCTGTGTAGGCCTACACCACAACCAATAATCTCCTTGGGCTGAAAATCAAATTCATCTTTCATCTTTTATTCATCTTTTTTTCGAATATTCAGTGTGGTACACAATGTGAGTTATACTTTTCTCAACATGGCATGAACTTCTCACAAGTACAGAATCAAGATCTTGTTCTTGATGTGTTTATTGCTACAGTACAGACAGACAGACATATTATGTATCAGACAAAAAGAGAAACCTACAGAAATGACTGCCTTCATCCAATTACATTTTATTGTTGCTCCTCACTGCTCTCCGCTCTCTATCTCCTTCCATTCTTCTATCATGTTTTTTTTTTTTCTCTCTAAACTTTTGTTGAAATGTACTGAACTGGAATAACATATCTACGATGTTATGCAACATTCTGCCTGAATCACAATCAGGCAGTATTGGATAATTACTCAATTTCCTGCGATTGATGTTGCACAGGTTACTGCCTAATTCCCAGCCGATTCCCAAGCCTGATTCCTTGGAACTGACATGTCTGTATGTCAAGTGCTTTCATCTAAGACTTGCTCTGCTGTGATAAGATCCATGCTCACCCTCATTCCTCCCTCTTGAGACTGTGTGTTCAGGAATCATAAACAAATCTAGGGGCCAGAGATTTACTGGACAAATTTTATCTCGGTTGTCCATTAGAAGAGATAAATAATCACCGATGTGGAATTACTCCACAGAGAAAAGCGTGTTTACATAATCTGCACACACTGTATCATGGCTGTTCATAATGTGCCGCCATGCCTGGGGGTTTCCCACCAATGCCCTTCCCCTTTTTCTGGCCAATATTACCAGGACTACTTGAACCAAAAGCCAAAGTAAAGATCACATTTCTATTTGTGAGTGTGTGTGTGTGTGTGTGTGTGTCAGCTAATTTTGATCATATCAAAGCATGGTCAAAGCCATTTTAGAGCACATCACTGTAAAATTGTCTGAAAAGAGCCCCCTGTTTGTTTCAGTAGTATGTTGCTAATTGATATAAAAATTACTTTGAAAGAAACTTTTCTTGTTAAAGCCACAGAAAATATATGAAAGCAAATATTAACTTTGCACATCCTGATATATAAAGAGTTCATGAACTAAACACAGTCAGTAAGACACACCAGAACTCACATTGTATGTCACCAAGATGTGCATTTCAAATGACTAAAAAGACAGCCAATCGTACTTTGTTATTACAGAAAAGTTCATCATTATCTCTATATTTGTTATTTATTTTGTCTTGACCTGTGAATAAATCAAATCAGGATTGAGTCCTAGGTCAAAAAAAAAATCAAAGTTGCATAATAATGATGGAAGCTTTGAGTAGTTAACAGAAAGTACCATAATCATCATCATGCTGGTTTATGTAAGAGCGCCATGGGCATCATTCTAGATGGACTTCAGCGCATACAAGAGGCCACTATTATTATTATTATTATTATTACAAATACACAAATAAGCTCTTCATCATGTAAGTATAATTTGTCATTCATGTTCATGAAGTTTTTAACAAAGCTGTCTTTTAGACAGACATCTTTTGCTTTGAAGCATGGTGTCCTTAAAGGACAAGTCCACCTTCATATACATGTGGATTAAGTGAATGCAGCAATATTAGTAGAACACATCAGTGAAAGTTTGGGGAAAATCAGACAAACACATGTGACATCCCAAGCTGTATTAATCTTCTCATCCAGTGGTGACTGAGCAGATACTTTAAAAATTCATAACTTTTGAACGGATTGTCAGATTTTCCCCAAACTTTCACTGATGTGTTCTACAAATAGAGCTGTATTCACTCAATCCACATGTCTATGATGGTGGACTTGTCCTTTAAAAATGCCAACATTGCCTGGAGACACTAAACATGACTAAACTGGTGAATGTTGCTGGGATGGTGTGCTGCAATAATGTGTAGCTACAGGCATCTTGTCCAGATCCAAGCAAACAGACAACCTTAGCATTCTCTTTCTGAATAAGATCTGTTCATGTATATACCTTTAGAGAAAAGTACATGAAATGTCCTATGCATGTTATGAATTTCCACTTTAAAAAGTTTCCATTGTCTTCTTAAAGGTAAAACATAGTTCTGGTACGCATGCAGAACCGTCAAATCTTGCTACAAAATGTACATGTATGCCTAAGAAATGTGTGGAATAATGCTGTCATAACAAGATACTTGTTGGGTAATGACGAAAATGTGAAATATTAACCAAAAAGGTTCGCCGGAGTTGCAATCTCAGAACTAACCCGATCAGGGGCAGGCCCACTTGGACTCGGGGGCAACTCACTTTGACGGCGGGGCCGAGTTGTCCCTCTGGATTGTACAGTGTTGTACCATGGGAGCACTTTGCATTCTGGCTGGTTGCAGTTAGGGGCCGAATTGATACAACGTGCACGTGCACGTGCACAAAAAATCAAAGAACCTCTTTGGAGCGACATATAAAATGAATATGCGCCTCTGTATAAAATATGGCGATCACAAACTGCATGTAAATTGTCTGAAAGTGGGCCGAGTTGTCCCTGAGACTGAGTTAGCCTGGATCCTTCTGGAATAAAAGTTGGTATACCAATTTTTATTATTCTACACTTTTGATCTCGAAAAGCTCCAAAATAACTCATCATCCCGGCAAATTGTGTCAGCCAGGTAGGTTTCTTGGTAAACTCTTTTGATATATTGCAAGCAAATATGAAAAGGTTCAGGATGGGTTCTCAATCCCTTACCAGAACTATGTTTTCACTTTAAACTGTATATCCTACAGAAAAAGCATGATCTGTCACATATTTTCAGGATCTATGTGCAAACCACCCAACGTGAAGCCCAGTATGTGGCTATTATTCTAAACCATGCAATGTTATTAAACCCACATTCACAGCAACAGGTATACATGCGCTATGGTACATGGACACAAAATGGCAAAAAAGGACATAAATTGATTTGAAATGAAGAAGGACACACCATATTCTCAGTTTGGGCAAATGCATCCCGAGAACAAATCTTCGTTCATTTGATCCACAAAACAACCTCTTTTCAGAGTTCACAGTACATAACAAGTCACAATACCTATGACTGTGCCAATTTTATAGAGAGGCTATGTTTCTGTTACACCATTCAAGTTAACAACATACACATTAACAAATATTGGCAATGAACATTTTTTTTTCCCGCATTCATCCCTCCTTCTCATGTTGTCTGCCACACACACACACACACAAACATGAACACCAGTCCACAAGTACACAAATTACACATACAGATCATGCACAAAGAGTGTGGGCTGCACATGGGGAAGGTGACTCTGCAAGGGTGGTAAGTCAGGTGCATGAGTAGAAGTTAACAATGCTTGATATCAGCGCCGGCACTATGTCCTAACAAGGAGGCTCTCGTCTCGCACCTCCTTGGTCCTACTGCGTATCGGCAAATGTTTAGACTGTGCAATCTGCAGAATCTATTTGGGATTGGTTACAAAATAACCCTTCTGGTAAAGAAATGAAATCCCTGTTAATATTTCTAGGGATTTACTTATCATTTTAGATATTAATGACAATTAATGGAAGTGTTTCAGCCAAAATTTGTCCAAATAAACTTATGTTTCCACTTAAGAGATGGAAATAATGGACAAAAAATTTGTTATGTCAAATTTTGTTGCACTTAAAATATCATAGAAAAGACATAGGTGTCTCACAAATACAGTGATGAACTCTTGATGCATTGCGAAGTATTCATAACCCTAGCACCCACTGACCATTATCTGGTGTATGTCTCTTCACACAGCCAGACAAGTCTATGCAAACACTATGTAAAAACAAAAAAAAAATAATGTGGTGAGTGCATCAGATAGGGTGACAAAAAAAAACCAATTTGTTTTCTGCTGGCAAGATAGTATAAATCCAAAATACAACAGAACATGCCTCTGCATGAATTTAAACTATCAATCCCAAGAGTCAGTGGGGTTCCAAGGGAGGTTGAAATTGCAAATATGAAAACACACTCAGGTGTACAGACACCAATACTAGTATGGACAAAGATTTTTTGCCTTTTTATGAATGTTTATCATTACATCAGAAGTACATGTATTCCTACCATTAACAGAAAAAAACCCCCAAACTTCTGAACCATGTGAGTCTATCATATCAGGCGAGAAACATCAACTGAGGATAATCTAATTTGGGGATGCATTTCCATCCTTCCAAATACAATTCCTTGCTCAAATATAATGCACACGCACCCTTTAATGACACCACATGAATTTGATTCTTTTTCCTCTGGCATACGGAGAAACACTACTGAGTAACCCAACCAACAGGTCCTCTGTTAAAATTGAGAAGTATTTCTCATACTGACTGAAAGGTTGTCTCTAAAATCTTCCAATGACAAAATCTGTAGCAGTGAGTCATGGTGAAATATAACAGAAAAGTAGCTCTATGAAGTAAAAGAGAATGTGAATGAAAAAAGATGAGAACTAACTCTCCTAATAAATTTCATATTCTTCCTAAACATCTCAAGAGGTAGTGAGCCAGGGCATCTGAGAACATCTCTAAATGTAATATGATGGTCTCACAGCTCTACCTAAACTGGGTTGTGCTGAACTCTCTTATTTTAGTGTACTTAGCATAATAAGCCAAATCAGTGAAAAAGAATGACATAAAATGTAGATTACTATCTTGATGATAGCAACATGACTGTCATGAATTGTAGTTGATGCGTGAAATTCTTTCACTAAATGTATCTCAAGAGGACATACTTTCTTATGAATGTAGAGGGACTACATATCCTGGCAGACATTCAAAAACACATGTAGTCTTCTGCTGCTGATATTAGTGTGCTGTTCAGGGCAACTGAGAAGTACTTTATTTCAATCACCTCCTTCCTCTGGACAATCAGAAAGTGAAATGACTTGGATATTAAACACTGACACTGAATCTCTGTAGTTTTGCTACTAAATGTATGTCTCTGTGAGGAATCAATTTTAATTGTAGAATCAACTGTATTACCAGCAATCCTGATTTATTGTATAGGCAATACATTTTGACTTTTTTTTATCCTTGCAAATTTTGGGAGTCAGGTGCAATTTGCTCATTTAACAGCACACAAAAATATGAACTCTAATCTCACCATAAATGTGACATCCACACATACATTTCCCCCTTAATAACTATACTCAGCGATCATGAAGTTAATCACTTGTGAATTTGTCCATAAGTCTTGATTTGTGAAATATTATACAGTACATTGGATCATGGGATTTGAAGGTCTAAAATGAGTATAAAGCAGAAGAAGTCCTCAACAGCAAAAACTCAGGCACAATTGTAGCACACATAGAAATGGGCTCACTGATCACTGCATGGTAGCTTAGGAGGTAGAAATTTTACAAAATTCAGTTAATGGTAACAATGTAACTTCTTAATGACAAGCCACACCAATTTGAGTGCTGGTAATTGACTGGTACATTTCCTCCAACATTATTCATGACCTTTGACCTCAAGGACTGACATTTCACTTATGATGTTATCGAATTATACTACGGGTTTATGCCACGTTTAAGTGCGTGCATGTGTGTCACACACAAACACACTGGCATATGGCTTCTGACCATCTGGGCATTGAGAATATAGGGTTTCTGGGACAAACACTGAACTAGGGCTTTCTATAGCTCAGTCCGTAGAGCACTGGGCTAGCAATCCAGAGGTCTCTGGTTGGAATCACGATGGAATCCCAAAGTCTTTGCTCATTTTTCCACTAAACACCATCTTGTATGCTTCTTCATTTTTTCTCCCATTATTTACCACTGCACTGTACTTGCTTGAAGGAAATACAGTCCTCTGTGTTTAATCCTTTCTTATGTATACAACAAATGAGATTCTAATTAGACAGTTTAGCTGGAAATGCATCTAAAACAAGGTTCAGTAACCTTTGGCCTTGATGACTTTGCCCAAAGTGCATTCAGCAAAGCTAATACTCGTGTAATTACACTTGAGGCAAATATGAAGAAAAAAATCCATCCAAGGGTTTTTTTTCCCCTCTCCCCCTAAATCACTAACACCGCACACGGGTCAAGCTCTCAAACAACCAGAAAACAATACTTCAGGCATCTTTTGATTGCAGGGGTACAACAGTCCTTCTAGCTGGAAAAGATATCACATACTTTTGAATTAGTGAATATCAACAAAAAAACCTCTGTCATTTCACACGCCAAACAGTTCAGTATTCTGAATTTATCCCATTAATTAACTACATTGGCACAAAACAACATCCTCAACTGACATAGGGTATACTCCAGGGGGGCTTGTCGAGATGCATTCTACCTGTTCCATCCGCAACAATGGAAGAGACCTTTTCGGGGCTTCATACTCCAAATATTTCTTTTGTTGTTGTTGTGAAAATGCAATCTTGACAGATTTATCTTAAATGCAGTCAAGCCCTAGTCAGTACTCTTACATAAGGGAGTCACTGATTTGAGAAGAGCACACACATCTCCAGCGGGGACAAGCTGAGCAAACGTCCCATTCCAAACAGTCTCACATTGCAACCATGGTGAGTGCAATGACATCACCATAAAGGAGAGTGCTAAATTCCCATTTCCCTCACCCCCAAAACTCAATCGTGCCAAATTCCCATTTCCTCCACCTCCAAAACCCAGTCATGCATCCCTTCAAGATGGTTTCTTGCTATAAGCCAACCACAGTACCAACTCTGCTGACATTTTCATGTCTGAAGTCGACTGTCCCTCTAAGCCTTTGTGTCTCTGGGGCCAAACCACACTCACATCACACATTCTGCCTCTGGGCAAAATGTTATTCACGTTTGATACCTCATCACATTCCTCCTCAAAATACTACCACAAATGTGCTGTGAAATAAACTGATCATACAGTGTACAGTCCCAGCATGCTTGCACAGCGGAAAAGACACAGGAGGCAAATGCTGTGTGATGTTTAAGCACTGCAATTCAATCCCAAGCCTGAATGTCTGATCAATTTTTTGTCTGATAGAAGTAGCAATGTAGAGAGATCATCTTTATGAACCATTACAATAAAATCAGCCTAAAGTTGGAAGTGGCCAAAAAACACAGATACTAACATAATATTATTTCCCCATTTCCATACTTTAATTTGATTCATACTACACATTCATACAAATACTCCTGTGCAGAGATATCAAGGTTTTAAGGAGAGCATGTAGAGCAGTCCTAGAAATCAGTTTTTCAAAAAAACAAAACACTTTCTAAGTTTCCATGCCTTTATGTGCACGATCAAGGACAAGTAGAAAGAATTTCATCATGGACAACAAGCAACAAGGGGGTCTTCCCACGAGACCAACACCCTCGAGTCATACAGCAGACTGACACTCACGAGTCTTATAAGCTGTGCTTACACCATGCTCCCGGCAACCACGGCCGCCCCATTTCAGGGCACCGTGGACAAAACGGGATGGACTTAAAATGATGCATTGAGATGGGATAGGCAAACGTGACAGGCCGTGATTGCCGTGGATGCCGTGTCAGATTTTTAGACTGTCAAAAAATTTGCCATCATGGCAGTCCCGCCGCTAATGAGGAATTTTGTATGCCGTAATACAATGGGGTGAACGCAACAAAACGGGGCGGCAAGTAATAGGCTGTAACAAGACTTGGAGGCTGTCCGTAGTGGGACGCGACTGAAAATATTGGTAGTCTAGCCAGACTGAACGTTGTGAGAACACTGTCTGATAGCTATATGTTCACTGTGGTGAGGACTGGAACAAACAAGACTAGAATGCCAAGGGGGAAAAAAACAGAAGAATGTCTCATCTACCCACGGCGTACTGTGTTTTGGGCAAAATGAGGCTACCATGGCCGCCAGGAACACGGTGTAAACGCAGCTATACAGCCCAGGGTTTGACACTAGGCAAAGCAGGCCCATGAGTTTGACACTAGGCAAAACAAGGCCCAGGCCATGACTTTTAGATTAAGCAAGAAAGTCCTTGGAGTTCAACAATAGGTAAAAACCCCTCGCAAGTTTGAAATTGCATCACAGGGCTTAACATATTGGTCTAATGGGCCTTGTTTGCTTAATGTTGAGCTCATGGTCCTTGTTTGCCTAGTGTCAAACTCACGGGCCTTATTTGCTTAGTGTTGAACTCATGGGCTATGTGACTTGTGGGCTGTATAATTCATGGGCTGTATGACTCACGGGCTGTATGACTTGCGGGCTGTATGATTCATGGGTGTCAGACTCGTGACATGCACCCATAGCCAAGTTCACCCTCAGCAACCTCCAGTGTTAATCTATCTAGGCATAAAGCCAGGTGTCTGTGTCAAAAAATGACCACTCAATGACCATGTTGCATAGAGGTCAGAAAAGGAGAGCACTCTGGCCTGTGCATGTGTATTTCAGGTACGCGTTGATTGCAGTCACAAACACGTGTTATTCTCTCGGGTACTGTCGCAACGATTGATCAGTCGTAATACATGAAGCATCACACAGCAGGCAGTAGGATGTGTTAGTTTTGCAAAACTTGTAGGATGTTATTAATTTTCTTTGCTTTCTCTGTAGCTATTACAATTATGTCTATTTCATCTCTCTCTCTATCTATCTACATATATACATATATATATATATATATATATATATATATATATATATATATATATATATATAGATATAGATATTGATATAATATGTTTTATCTGCTTTGCATCTAGTGTCATTTCTCTCTGTTTAAAAAAGAACAATGAGGTATCATATTCATGGACCTACTTCCTTCAGTGTTCCTTCAGACATTCCTTCAGTATCATACACTCTGCATCTTCATCTACCATTTTCCATCTTGTGATTGAGATCAATGTGTCCATTTTCTACTTACTTTGGT
The DNA here is from genome assembly GCF_040938485.1 of Diadema antillarum. Classification (NCBI taxonomy): domain Eukaryota; kingdom Metazoa; phylum Echinodermata; class Echinoidea; order Diadematoida; family Diadematidae; genus Diadema; species Diadema antillarum. The sequence goes on along the minus strand of NW_027271246.1, from coordinate 200,237 downwards.
ATCTTAAGAAGGCAATGATTCCCACAAGGGAAGAAATTACTGTAAAAAAAATGTTTGTCCTGTGGGAAAAAAATACAAACCAAATACTTTGAATGTATTTTATGTTTGATATTCTCCAGTTATGTCTTCCCCCACCCAAATCAGGCATATTAGACACCTGTATGTGTGTAATGGGCCTTGCTGTTTGTATATGGGCATTTCCAAGGTAAAAGGGTGCATTTCAGGGATGTCAGGATATTTTCTGTTTTCATTGTGCATTACCCCAAATACAATATGATATTTGAGAACACTTTAATGAGAGATAAATTTGCACCAAAAATGCTGCAATATATTAGAATTTATGCCAAAATGATTTTGTGCGTGTGTGTGTGTGCGTGTGTGTGTGTGTGTGTGTGTGAATTTATACTGTTCGTTATGCTGGACTGACATCTATGTATTAACACATACAGGTCAAATAACAAATGATCATTGGAAATTTGTTGTTTTGTATCGGAATGGCAGTATATTGACCAGAAAAGATAATAAAAGCCCTTAAATTCTATTGAACACTGTGTTTTATACAATTTCTAGACACAGGGGTGAACGTACTTTACGTGGACCGACAAAAATGTCACGTATTTGTAAGTCCATGTAATGTACATGTACATTCACCCCAAAATTTCAGGGCAAATTTATCTCTCATTAAAGTGTTCCCAAAGATCATGTTGCAGGGAGGGATAATGCGCATTGGAAACAGAAATTAAAGCAACATCCTTGAAATGCAGCCTTTTACCTTGGAAATACCCATTTGCTCTCAGGGCACAACTGGCATGATTATGCAAGCATCTGGTCTCTCTTGTTCAATTGTAAAAGTCTGGTGGCTGGCTACGGTAAGCATAAGCTATCCAAGCCCTTGCCAAAATGTTCAAATTACACATCATTTTCCTTTATCTCAGTAATGTCCATTTCATTTCTCATTTGGCAAAACTTGTGTGAAGTGATATTACATCTTTATAACAAACTTTTTTTCTAACTCACTTTTTGTGTGTATGGCAAATCATAACAATGCTGCATTTGATAGATTTTAAAATGGTCAACTGGCCTTAAAAAATGACAGCATACACTGTAGCAAACCTCACCCAGTTGGGAAGGATCAAAACTCCAACTCTCCCACTTTGGGGCCATTTTTTCCAAAGTCTCCCAATCTCCCTTTTGAGTTTGGATTTCTCCCTCTCTAGATACGTGTCTCTCATTAAAGACATATTTTTTCCCACTTAAAAATGAGCTTTCTCCCACCCAGCTTAGTTTTGTTCATATAACACATTCAAAACTAAGGTTAAGATAGCAACAGAGAGCATCTATAACCCTAGAGATTCCAGGGCCCTTCAGTGACCCCTTGACCTTGGCCGCTATATATGTTATGCTTTTTGCTCATGTGATGGATACACAAAAGAGTGTGCACATCTACCATGATCAGTCTCCAGTTGGCTAGGGGGTCCCATGAGGAGAATCTCTCACTGAAGAGCTATGGTGGGTTGGAGTCTCTGAAGATCTGGAGTTCAGTTCTACTACACAACACATACCATACAGTCCCTACTGACCCATTCCCATCGACTTACATAGTTTCATACACATACATATGGTGACATTAAAAGTAAGATAGATTGGAGACAGCACAACTGCTGCCAATACTTGCTAAACAGTATTTTATACATCCTTAAAATGGAGCAATATGCCAGTTTGCAGCACAATATTACTGTTAGTACGATGGCACCCTATTATTTAGTCCAACAAACTGCATTTTCTGCCACACAACCATATAAGACTCTGCAATCATTGGGCCTGGGATATCATACAAAACGGCTGTCAGGGACAGGGGAAAATATCTGTGAAAATATGTCAGTATCTAGTCATAATTGGATACATCAGTGAAAGATGATGGTATACTATTTCAGCCTGTAAATCACAAAATCAAGCAGGATATTGTCTCAATTGTGCGGTAAATTAGTTTCATTATTTGTTGCAGTTGAGAAGGGTTCTCACCAAAGTGTTTCCAGATTATAAAGTGAGGACTGTAAACATTTAACTTCTTCATTACATGTGACAAGCTTTTGGCTAATGAAAACATTGAAAACAGCTATTTGTCATGAAACTCTAGGTGACCTAAAAATTTTGATGGCTTGTCAAGGCCTAGAGTGAGACAGCTACTTGTCAACAGTAGATGTGAAAGCACCCACACTAATGACTTCAGTACGCAATCAATACTGACTCCATTGACAATCAACATCACAAATCACACTCACACTCACAATGATGTAATGTTCTTCCTTGTTACAGATAATGATGGGTGATGTTGATTATTTTGAAGGTTTGTTTATCCAAAAATGAAATTAGTTTTGTTATAATCGAGGTTCATTATTCCGAAGCACAAAAATGTTGTATACCTAGAGGTTTGTTAATCTTAAAATTTGAAAAAAAGTAAGTTTAATCCAAATATATGTAGTGTTATTCTGAAGGTTTGTTTGGAAAGTTTGACAGCTTGTCAAAGTCTTGAGCCTAGAGTGAGGCAGCTTCTTATCAACAGTAGATGTGAAATCACCCATACTAATGACCTCAGTATGCAATCAATACTGACTCCATTGACCATCAACATCACAAATCACACTCACACTCACAATCACAATGATGTAATGTTCTCATTTGTTAAAGATAAAGATGGGTGATGTTCATTACTCTGAAGGTTTGTTAATCCGAAAATGAAATGAGCTTTGTTATTACCGAGGTTCATTATTCCGAAACACAAAAATTTTGTATATCTAGAGGTTCGTTAAACATAAAATTAAAAAAAGAGCTTATTAATCCAAATATACATGGTGTTATTCTGAAGGTTTGCTCGGAAAAATTTGATGGCTTGTCAAGGCCTAGAGCCTAGAGTGAGGCAGCTACTTGTCAACAGTAGATGTGAAATCACCCATACTAATGGCTTCAGTATGCAATCAACACTGACTCCATTGACAATCAACATCACAAATTGAGTTCCCTGCCAGCTGACATCACCTTGCTTGTGTTTTTTTGATGATGCAATGTTCTCTCTTATTAAGAATAAAGATGGGCGATGTTCACTATTCTGAAGGTTTATTAATCCAAAAATGAAATGAGCTTTGTTATTACCAAGGTTCATTATTCTGAACGTTTGTAATTCCAAAAATGAAATAAATTGTTATTTTGAAGGTTTTTCATCCAAAAATGAAATTTGAAGGTTGTTAATCCAAGAAAAATAAAAAGACGGTGTGTAATAACGAACCATCGGAATTATGAACCTTATGTTTTTCTGAAATAACAAACCTTTGGAATATCTAACCTTCTTTCATTTTCGGCTTAACAAACCTTCTGAAATAATGAATTGTAACTGATAAAGATATTCTATTTCAGAAGGAAACTCTCTGGTAATCATAGTATATTTTATGTACATGTCTGACAGTCATCTTGAACATGAAATTGGAGTTAAATTCAAGATTGCATACTATGATGAATGAAATAAGTATTGGCAAAGCAGCATAGAGAAATGTGAAGTATTTCATTATCTTGAAACAGGGCTAAGATACGGCTCTTTTTTTGTCATTGCATTCTGGAACTTGACACACTCCATGCTTGGTTTACATTGAAGAATTGGTTATCAGCTTAGTTTCACTGTTTGGTATTTGTTCAGCTTTACTTTTGTTCCATTAGTAATATACACAGTTTTGCATTTGACAAGCACAATGTAACCTTAACATCTGTTATCAAGGTTTGTTACCTAATATCACCTCTAGTGACTGGAACATGGCATTTATCAGCGAGAGCCAAAAGGAATCTTCTGTTGACAAGGTCTATATTTGGTATTGAGGAAGTTTGCACATCCATTGCACCAAATCATTTTTATAAGTGCTATAGAAATGAAGGTACACTTTCATAACAAACAATCCAGTAGGGGATAATAATAAACACACACTGATGCACTATATCAAAACTCAACGCTACTCTTAGATGTCATCTGAATCAATACTGCATCTCTTGGGGGATAGCAACAGAGAGAAAGAGAAAGAGAGAGAGAGAGAGTTTGTGTGTGTTTAGGAAAGAAAAAAAAAAGAATGAGCATTTTTTTTCTTAATCTCTATGAGAGGGAGTCGCCATGATGCCACCAGCGCTGGTAGGCCTATTGCTTGGGATCTCACACCAATCAATGATGCTGGGTCACTCAAGCACTATCAAATATGTAGAACACAGCTATCTTAAAGGAGTAAGAAAGATCAATCATTTCATTGCTGACCACAAAGGCATCAGACTGTAACGTACTCGCGACAATGACATTTCATTATAATGAATGGAGTCATCCAAGTTGGAGGGGATTGATGGAGCACTAATGTGGGAGAGTCACAGATGCACCCAATTCACTTCTTTGATAGCATCATACTTGGCTGAATTAGCTGTTAGGCAGAGCAATAAACCAACAGTAGTCATTGCTGTATTTTAGGGTTTCTTCTGCAGATCAGTATGGACAATATTCTGGAAATATTGATTTCTACAAAGGCAAAGTTATATTTCATATTTTTCAGTGTATCTAGAGGAGAGTGAAATGAGAGGTCTGACCACTTCATACTTGAAAGTTCTTGAAAAGAAAGGCCTTATTTAAACTTTATGGTGTGTTAACAGCAAAGGATTCACCTCTGTTTACTTTCCCCTTGTAATATGTATGATTCTAAAGAAGAAAATGGCAAATGCATGAATTTTAGTGACACTGTTTAATATTTGACTAAAAGTTCTTTCCCTCGTTTATCAATACAAATGATTCTAAATGTGCAGTTATGGGTAACAAAGGATACTTTTGGGAGAACCTTTAAGACTGATTTCAATGGCTTACTATACATATCAAAACATATCTGGATCAAAGAAAAAACACATGACAACAAAAAATAGAAAATTTAAATGAGAACTTACCTGTTTGAAATTTAAATTGTATTTTATGAGGAAGGCGAAGGAAGAGACTACGATGCATAAAGAGTAATAATAGGAGAGCCCGCACGCGCGTCCAGCAATATTAGTAGCTCCGAAAAATGTGAATACCAATACCAGCAGTCATCCTACTGCTATTGAGAACTACCTGAGATTATGAAGAAGGGTGGGAGAGGAGGGACTGTAGTCTCTTCCTTCGCCTTCCTCATAAAATACAATTTAAATTTCAAACAGGTAAGTTCTCATTTAAATTTTCTATTTTATTTCGGAAGTCTCGAAAGAGACTACGATGCATAAAGAGTAATAATAGGAGACTTTGAAGCTGGTAGTCACATTTTTTGGCCACACAGAACTGTGCCAATGACCATAATTACCACAAGGGGTACAATGTATGGCTTTACCTTTTACGATAATACTGCATGGCTGAAACCCCTATTCTCATTCCTGAGGGGTTTCGCGTAATATGTTTGAAATGTCTTCTCGTTACTCCAGCCTGCCTGTGCCAAAATCTCATGTACAGGCAGATCTTTCCTCTGGGCAGCAGACGCTGAGGCTGCTCTCGTGGAGTGTGCCGAGAACATGCTGGTGTCAATCCCAGCTTCTGTCATAACTGTCTTAATCCATCGTGACAAAGTTTGGGTAGAAACCCTGTGATACGGTTTACAAAAACTTATTAACAGATACTTTTGGTCGTTCCTAATGATCTGAGTCCTTCTCAGATACTCTCGAAGGTATCGTACAATGCAAACTCGTCTGTCTGGAGGGTACGCTCTTAGGCTAACGACTTGGCCTGTATTACCAGGTCTGTGGTGCTTTAACAAGTCATCAATGACGAAATTGACAGAGTTGTCTTTGAATGTCATCTTGTCTATTCTCAAAGCATTCAATGTCTGCACCCGCTGTGCTGAGAGAAGCGCTAATAACATTGTCACTTTCAACGTTAGCTCTTTCAAACCCAATTCGCCTGCAGGTGATTTCCTCCTCAGATAGTTGAGGACAGTTCTAACGTCCCACACCTCCGTGTAGCGTGGTCTGGGGGGTCGTAAGTGAAAGACTCCCTTCACAAATCTAGTTATTAGAGGATGAGTGCTTATGGAAAACGAACTGTCTGTGAGTGTCAGAAAAGAAGCCAGTGCACTTCTAGCAGAGTTTATAGTACCGTAGCTGGCTCCCTTATGGAACAAGTCGGAAAGAAATTCTAGTGCCCATTCCGATGAGGTCTGGAGATAGTTAATGTTGTTGGCAGTGCAGAAAACTTTCCATTTGCTGATGAAGCTATGATATTGCTGTCGTGTAGATTTCCTCCAAGAAGCTACGATGACCTTGACGGTCCCTGCACTCAATCCCTGCGACCTGAAGGGTTGGCTGAAAGCCTGCAACAGAGCAAATCCAAATGTTTGTGTAAGGGGTGGGGCATAAAAGACACAGGTTGAACAAGAAGTTGTGCATGTCTACATAGGACAAGTGGTTTTTCAGTCAGCATGTCCTGAAGTGCTGGGAACCATGATTGTGTAGGCCAGTTTGGTACTATTAACAACCCTGTGGCTTTATCTGCCCTTATCTTTTGCAGACATTTAGGGATAAGGCAGAAGGGAGGGAAAGCATAGAACCATAATGGACCCCAATCCACTGTAAATGCATCTACATTCTCTGCCGAAGGATCAGGCTGCCAAGTGATATACCTGGGTAGCTGTGCATTAAGTCTGGAAGCGAAAAGATCGATTTCAGGGAGGCCGAAATGTTCTACCACTTCAGTAAATTGGGCTTTGTTAAGCATCCACTCTGTTCGATCATTAAACTTCCTTGACATGAAGTCTGCTGTGGTATTGAGCCGTCCTGGCAAGTAGGCGGCTGTGATCCAAATCTGTCTTTCAATACACCATTCCCAAATATCATGTGCCAAATTGTTGCATTCCTGGGATCTGAAGCCCCCCATATTGTTGATATATGAGACTGCAGTTGTATTATCCATTCTAATGAGAACATGAACATTTCTCAGGTTAGAGCAAAATGACTTCAATGCCAATCCTGCTGCAAGGGTTTCTAGATAATTTATCTCATTGTTAACAGCCTTTTCTCTTTCCACTTCATTCCATCGTCCCCCTATGTTTGTGCACATGTCTGTTGCTCCCCAACCAGACCCACTCGCATCAGTGCACAATTCTATTGTATGCCTGGGTCTGTCGATAGGATTAGAGGTGTACTGTATGTGATCAATCCACCACTTAAGTTCCTGTTTGGCTCTACTAGACAAGCTCATTTTCCTATCAAAATGACCTTTATTGGCCTTCAATGCCAAAATCTTCTCTTTTTCCAAGATTTTGTAGTAGAGGGGCCCATATTGGGCTGCAGGAAAGGTAGCAATCAGTTTCCCTATTACTCTAGCCACTTCTCGGATAGAGGATTCTGTGGCATGCAACAGACTTGTGCACTCAGCAGCGATATCTTCCTTCTTAGATTCAGGAAGAGTAACTGTCATGTTCACAGAGTTAAGGACAAATCCCAAAAAGGTGATTTCTTTAGTGGGTTTTAACACTGATTTAGTCTGATGGACAAGAAACCCCAAGTCTTCGAGAAGATCAGTCGTAGCATCGACTGCTCTTTGAGTGCTAGCCTCACTCTTCCCAATAATGATAGTATCATCAAGGTATCCCACTACCATGTGACCTGCTCTTCTCAGATGAGCAAAAACTGGTTTGAGAAGCTTTGTGAACAAACGCGGTGCTGTACTAAGCCCGTTTGGCAGTGCGCAATATTGCCAAAGTTTGCCCTGCCACACAAATCGCAGGTATTTCCTATCCTGCGGATCAACTGGTACTGAATAGTAAGCATCCTGAAGGTCGACTGAGGCTAGCAAGCAATCTGGTGTAACAAATTGCGTTGCTGTATGGATGGAATCCATTTTGAAATGCTGATAGACTAGGCTTTTGTTCAACTCTGAGAGGTCAAGAATGACCCGAAGGCTGCCATTCTTCTTAGGGCGGGTAAAAATGTTCGAGATGAACTCCCCCACTTCATGTGAACAAGGTTCAATAACATTCTTGGCTGCCAGTGAATCAATTTCAGCTTGGATATTGGCCAAATCTTCATTCTTTACTTTGAACTGAACCAAAGGATTAACCCTTTCAGGTGGAAAACATTCAGGCTTGAATTCAAGTTTATAGCCATTCACAGCTTGTAGTACTGTGGGATCTGAAGTTAACTTCTCCCAATTACATGCATGAAGCCTCAGTCGACCTCCAACTGGATGGTCATTTACACATGAAGTGGTAGGTCTAGATTCTATAGATCTAGTAAATTGAGGAGTAGATCTAGAATACCGTTCTTCTAGATAAGGTAGAAATGCATCATGGTCAGTTACTGACATGTCAAATGAGCAATATGTTGAATCTATATCTCCTACCTCTTCAGAGGCGGGCTGTTGGGTTACTTGTTGTGGGGAGTCTTGCTTCTGGCCTGTGGATGAGCTCTGCTCTGTGGCCGTTGCTGTGGGGGAGGTCGCGACTTCCCCTGGTAGCGCTGGTCTAAAAAAGGACGATTTGCCGTTCCATGCACGAAGCGTGAGGCTGCAGCGCTACGCGAGCCCGTCCAGCCCGCATCGCGAGCCTGCCGGCGAGCTCCGCTGTTGAAGGGCCGTCTGTACGGATGGAAAGAGCCGCTCGGACGAGAAGTATGTTTCTGCTGGGTCCTCATGACCCCAGCAGAGGCCTTATGTTGTTCTTTTAGATCTTTCATCTGTCTTGTGAGATCATCACCAAACAACAGCTGCGTGACTGGTGTAGAAGGCTTACAGAGATGCACGTATTCCGAGTTGATGTCCGGCTTAATCAGCTCCTTTCGCACGCAATTCAGTTCAAAGTGCGCATTACTCAATAGAGCAAGTGCGTCTTGCTGAGACTCGGAGATATCTCGCGCGTCGAGAGAGCGAAGAAGAGCCCCAATACCGCGAGTCAGACATTTCTGCACTCTCTGTAGTTTCAAATCACGATTACGCGTGACGGACTGCAAGTGTTCCCAAATGGGAGCGTTCACTTTAGGTGTATCGAGGTGGGGGCAGTTGCTCGGTGGGGGGTATTTTTCAACCGTTTCCTCAATGGCTTTATCTTCTAGTTTGTTGCCAATAAAGTAGTTCACCGATTTTGCGATTTCCTCGTCAACTGCCTCCCCAATCCCGAGGGGGATAGCATACTTGGCTGCCAACTGTGGTAGCTGTGCAGCAGGGGGAACCTCTTCCACCCCTTCGTCAAAATCGAACGGTCCATCACGCTCTGCGTCTTCAGACGTAGACGTATCAAAATCGTCCCCAACAAAATGGCGGACGTTAGTAGGCAAGCGGGAAAATTCCTCCGCTGTAGATTTCGATGTAGACGCGCCTGTATGTACCACAGCAGCACGGCTAGTGGTTTTATCATGCGATTGGGGAAGGTGTTTCACCACTTCGGCGAGGAGATTTTCAAGTTTGTCTAGACGAGAACTAACGTCCCCGGAGGTAGACGCCCGATCCTCGGAAGGGGCTTTTGATACCGTATGAGGAGCTTTTTTGGGAATTTTCTTCATCGTCTTCTTCCTTGAATCTTGAGCCTTTCCGATGCTCACATTCTTCTGTACGTGCGCCGTACCGGCATCGCCGGAGGGAGGCGCTGGTTGTGGTAACTCTGACTTCGTGGCACAGACCTCCTGTCCACGTGTAGCACGTAAAGCGAAGGATGGATCGTGCTGCTCTTTCGAGCTCATATTTATCGAACCACCGTAACGTTTAGGCTCGAAAGATGCGTCAAAACACTTCTCAGTAGGTTCCGGATGACCGGCGAAGCAAAATTTCTCGCGAGAAGGAAAATTCCGGCGATGAATTTATGGAAAATTTTCAAACCGCGGAGCTATGCAGGAGAACCTCCTGTCGGCTGGAACGAACGCGAACGTATTGCTGGACGCGCGTGCGGGCTCTCCTATTATTACTCTTTATGCATCGTAGTCTCTTTCGAGACTTCCGAAATAAAATTGCATGTGTTTCTTACACTTTGAGCTTTACATATGTACTGTAGAGGGTTGTCCCCTGCAATGACTTATTGTAGTTACATTCACTCTTAAAAATAAGTGCATGTTATTAAAGTAATCTGAAAAAGATGCCAGACTATCAAAGTGATTAGAAAAATTCGTGAATAATGTACAAATCATAATACTTAGGTATAAGCTAATGGTGAATTAATGCATGTATATCACCCGTGTGGCATACGTCCTTTATGCACGCATGCAATGACTGTTGTGTTGGCAATGTTTGGTGTCCAGTAATTCTACTTTGATTCATGAGAAGACTGTACTGCCAATGTGGTACAAAGTCAGTGCTTCTAACTGCCCACAATTGTATAAGCAGTTGTACTATATTATACCTACAATGTATAAAGGGTAGTGAAGCTTGCAGTCAATTAGACATAGCAATACAATGAATTGATGACGTGAGACATGGATGTCTTACACTTATAACCTTTTGGGTAGCTAATGGCTTCAGAGTACTCAGGAAAGTGTATAAATCTATCCACTATAATTAACTCTTTGGTGCCCTCTTCTGTTTTTGAGATTTACACATGATCATTTAACCTCGCCAGGAAAGTGTAATGGTATCGCATGATAATAACTGTAACAATATGTTCACCTTTGCTCTAAGGTTAAAAGTTTTTGGCTTTTTTTCTTATGACGATATCATGTGGTCTTAATAAATGGTGCTCTGGCAAAAATAAATAAAAAAAGACATCCTAGGATTAAAACCAAATTATTGCAGTGTAATGGAAATGTACATGGGATCACGAGATGATGAATAAACGAACAATATAAGGAAGCATAATTTTTCACTTTGTTTCAAGCATGAACAATGACTGTCTAAGGTTTCTTGTGGTTTACAATCACCTCCCAAAGAGAAGACTAATACACACATGCATGAGAATGTCTGGTGAGGGAAACTGCTTGACAATATGTGGCAACCAGAACATCTACAGAAAAGTATCATAGTGTCAAATTAAGAGTGATGTGATGCTTAGCGGTGGGCATACCAATTTCATCCATTTTTTATGCCTAATATCTTTAAAGTGATGAATGATGTCAGAATAAAGGAATGAACATTTGATTCTTTTTCATCTATCCCTGATGCCTCTAATAATTTATAATGATGACTAATGTCAGAATGAGGTAAAAAAAATGATGGTGGTCGCTGTAACATGAAACATTTATTGTAAAATGTAGAGCTACAGGAACATATTTTTCAATGCTGTTTTGACTGCACAACACCAAGAATTCTATGAACAGTAGTGGCTTGCTGTGGTAGCAGTCAACAGAACTTGAAAAAGATGAGCAAAAACATTTCAAAATCCACAATACAAATTGTATATATTCCATTTCAAAATTACATGACCACTTCTTTTTCTTTGTATACTTTGCCCAAAGATCAGTCTGTTGTTGTTAGCTTCTTATGGAGCAACAAAAGTGCCAGTTTGACATTTTTAGAGCTTGGTTCAGCCTCAGCAAAGCATACTATATAGGTCTTCCTGAAGACTTGAGCTGTACACAAGTTGGGATTTTTACTTAGTAAACCCATTAGGTTTTCATGCATTGTAAGCCATTAGTCTCATCTGGGCAGTACGTGATACATCCTAATGTATGCTCACAGGAGAAATTACAATACTTTAGAGAACAACAAGCACTATCAACTAGCTAATGCCACTGAGAATATGTTGCACTTGCTCTGAATAGAGCTTACTTGACTAGGAAAACTAATATGAGCCTTAAAGCATTCTGTCTACCCGCTATAGTCTTTAGTCCAAGTTTTCTAATCTTAATCATGATAAACAAATTATAAACCTAGCATGTGCCCCTCGTATACCATTCTGTGTACTCCCTTTCTGCTATATTTTGCAGGCCTTCACTGAGAGAGCAAAATTGAACAAATTCCATCTAATTTTTCTTGTTTTAGACAACTGTAATTCTGATATCAGATTTATCAAATGAGCTGTTTTAGCACAATTATGAGACATATTCTTTATGTGAAAGTCAGTCCACATTGGAAAAGATGTTATTAAATAAGTCAAGCAGTAGCTTTTAAAATATAACAGCAGTCTTCCCTTTTTTTGTTCTATTCTTATTTTCTCATCAATTACCTGCCTTGTGCCTAAGATGTTTTTATCAGTTTGTCTGTCTTATTTAGACCTTTAACCAATCTATTTCTAGCACAGAGTTTGCCAGAGTTCAATTCAGTCTAGCTCATCAGTGGAAGTTTTGATGGAAAATTAAAGATCTGTATACATGTGGTAACTCTCCTTCCCAGTGTTAGGAGGGCCTCAACCCAGATTAGGGGTTGACATCATAGAGCCCTGGTGCTCATATCCATTCATATCTGCAGCGCCAGCCTCATTGAAGCAGTAATAAACACCTCCCACTCACGTGGGAAGTGGAGGGAAGGGAGATGCAAATGAATAAATGGATTTTGAAATTGAAATAACGACATCAGTGACGCTAACATTTCCACCTACCACAAGTCAGAGGCTTATGGAGCTGGCAAGAGTGTGCAAGAAAATTGTTGCTGGGAAGTATTTATGCAAAGGCTTAGAAACAATGATTATCCCCTCAAACTGCTTTACTGAAATCACTGCCTAGTGTAAATTGATGAAGAAGTGAACACATGTCAAGATCTGCTTATGTTGCCCCCCCCCCCCAACCTTGGAAAAAGGCTTCTCATTCTGGATACTAATCTGCAGTGTACAAATACAATGATTGAAAGGCAACACTTTTTGTAAATTGAACCTCTCAAAAAATAACCTTTCGCAATTCACAAAATGGTATAACTGAAAAGGATTTTATGGCATATGCAGGAATTGTGATTATCAAACACAAATAACATTTCCATCGGATCCCATTGTAGCTGACCACTGTTCTGAATGAACTTTACAAACACATTTGCATAAAAAAATCAACATGCACTTTTCAAATTTTAGAAAAATGACTGCCTCATATCTAGGAAGCTCAAAGAAAATACGCAAAACATGCCTGCTTGGCAACACATTCTCATTTAATATCAAAGTAAACTGCAGCCACATAGAAATAATTGCAGACAAATGGACAGCATTTTAGGATTATATCTACATTAAGTTGGCCTGATAATTGACAACTTTGACACTATACCACTTAAGGAAGTATTCACTTACAGGTGCTTTGAATTTCAGTAATAAGTCACTGATTACAGCCATTAGCATGATTTGCAATAAGACATTAAGAGTCAGTCATTATACCCAAATCTAACTACAAGACAATCTGCCATGATTCTAAAAAATGGGCCAAGTGTGACATATCATGGCTTGATCACTTAAATCTTCTCTGTCTATCTTGCACATTTTTGAAGCGAGAAGGATGGACACCACCATCATGGTCACCACCGAGTTTTGAACATGTCTAAAACTAGCGTGAGGGCAATAGTTTTAGAGTGTGTCACAATTTCCTCATGAGTGTATTAAAAGTGGCATATTTCCAGCTCTAACATGGTAGAAACGGATAAAGGGTAATTCAAATGCATTGAAAGCAACTCCCATCGCCTGAGAAAATTTCCCACTTTTACAGTATCATGGAACAGGGACCAAACAAAAGGAAGCAGTGCACCTGACCAGGAAGATGGAAATGGACAAAAGCGTGGAGAAATTGTTTTCTTCACATACACATGAGTATGAATCTTCTTTGTACGTTGAATCGTCTGTTTTCATTTACTTTTGTTACTCAATGCAAGTAGTTTAAGTTGCAATCATTGCAATATGTCTCCATGAAATTGGCTCTTTGTGCAATACAATTAATAGCTTGCTTGAATGTGCTGGTTCTTTAGTGTAAGTATATTTTATCCTGTTACCGTAAACACTGATATTTTAACGTGATTAATTTTTTCGCACTGGGTGGCTCAAAAACATATTTGCGGGTTCTTGAATTTGTGCTGTGCAATTGTAAACCCATTCAAAACATGCAGATAAAATTGTGAAGATATTTTTGCGGGTTTTAGAATTCGTGCTAGCCAAAAGTAGCGCAAAATATGTGAAAATTAATGGACCGCGACAATTTCTACGTTTACATTAATTGAATGGATGACTTAAATAATGGTGCAATTCTATACCAGGGTCTAACTGGTGTTGCTCTAGAATACTAAGATATAGGAGTGAAACCATATTCTGCACATCCATGCTAGTTTGACACTGGCATCTGACTGAAGAAATTCAACCATGTAAAGCCAATTTACATTCCGATTGATTGAGATCACAGCATGAGACTGGCATCTAACGCATCACAGTCACTCTGCTCACATAACCACTGTAGCAAGGTCTCGATAAGCTTAGGAATAACGCAATATGATCGGTTTGATCGCATCCCTGCAATGCATCTTGTTGCGGCCTGGAAAACTGGCAACAATGTGGCACTATCATTGTCGCACAATTGTGTAAATTGTATCATTGTCGCACAATTGCCATCAGCAGAGGTTGACCATAGAGAAGCGGTAGTGTAATCACATCACAGCCCAAAATGGAGATGGGAAGGAACTCTGTCATGCTTTGTCAATTTTTGGCAGATTGCCATGGTCACCATGATATTGCCTTACTAGCGAGATGAGGGTATTACATAAAAGCTTTCACCTATGTGCATGTGTGAAAAGTTCATTCCAGCAGACTACCATGCTCTTTTAAACACCAATTAAGTATTCATAACCTGCGATGGGACTAGATGCTCCCTTTATGAAATCTGATTCCCTCTGAAAGCCTGGTGCACAAAATGAAATATTCACATCCTTCTGTGGAGGGATGATCACTGGAGAATGATGCCAAGTTGGGTCCTATGCTTGGTGTGCGTGGCAACTCACATAGACAGGTAATCAGGTCATCCATGTTCGCCCTCACACTCTCAATACCACTTGAATGACCTTGTCGAAGGCACAAGGAGTGAAATCTTGCACCAGTCACACAGTTATCATATTCAGTGTACATCCACTTCACCACTGACTACTACTAAGAAAAACACCCCATTCCTTCTTTTTGTGTGCACAAGTGTGTGTTTTATATGGTGGTGCAATTAAATGCCTGGTTAGATCTTACTTGGCAAAAATCTGAAAAGTTACTTCAAGAGACATTGGAATTTTTGCAATCTGATGTCTTGACAAATAAGTAATTCTGCACCATTCCACATACTAAGTGATATATATAGGGCCTACAGTGTAATACTTCTTTGCTGGCTATAGGAACTTAACATAGAAGCTTTGTTTCACTGTATGCAAAACCTTTTACATCAAAAGTATCAGAATGGAAAGGAAGATACACAGCTCTTGTTAATATTTGGGAACCACAGCAGGTTTGGATAGGACTTTTCCACAACAGAAAAGCATTGCTTTCACTTGGCCTTGTGTAGACCTGAAAGTGTGAGGTAGATTGGGTACTAGTCTCACCTGTGTTGAATTTAACACATAAGTGTTAGCCTTCTGAAGAAATCCTTCGATTCATCACTTGCAGTATCCCAAGGCAACTCCACAATTCCCCATTAAGGTAGCTCATTGAAAAGCACCACTAACTCAAAATAGCCTTCATCAATTCTTTTACAAAACATGCCATCGAAACCAATGTGCAAACCACCCCCCCCCCAAAAAAAGATAAGGAAACTAGAAAATGAATGTTGACACCATAACTATAATTCCTGTATTTTAATTTACCACTTCTGACATTAACCTTTGTGGCAGCTTTTGTATTGATATTGTTGTTACTGTCATATAGTCCAGCTTATGATAGAAATTAACCCCTTGATGTCTTTCTTCAGACCTGAGTAAAAATCATCATTAGTAATAATATTACTTTCTATACCGGGTGTCCCCAAAAAAGTGGAACGGTGGATTTTCAGTACCTTGCGGTTTAAAAGTTATATATCTTTTGACATCATTAGAAAGAGCAACTTCCGCAGAAGACTATGATACCAAAATCAATAAATTTGGTTCAGTACTTTTTATTCTACGCCAATTTCTGAAAATGCAGTCATTGTCAAATTTCACTGGATTTTTGCGACTTCTGAGATAATAATTTGAGTGCGACACGCGATCCACACGGTGAATATTGTGTAAGCTCGGTGATCCATGTCAACAAAAGATACAGCTTTCACATTGGGCACGGGCCAGGAAAAAACAGTGTATGTGTGTGTGTGTGTGTGTGTGTGTGTGTGTGTGCACTCCCAATATGAAAGCCATATCTTTTGTTGACATGGATCAACGAGCTTACACAATTCACCGTATGGAACGCGTGTCGCACCCAAATTATTATCTCATAAGTCGCAAAAAATTGAAAATGACCGCATTTACAGAAATTGGCGTAGAATAAAAAGTACTGAACCAAATTTAATGATTTTGGTATCATGGTCTTTTGCGGAAGATGCTCTTTCTAATGATGTCAAAAAATATATCACTTTTAGAACGCAAGGTACTGAAAATCCACCGTTCCACTTTTTTTGGGACACCCGGTATAATGTAAAATGCCTCATTTTCATCTTTGACTTGCAATCAATATTGTTGGTCTCAACAGGATGCACAAGATGAGACACATCTCTTATAGACTCCATGAGGTAAATTTGAACATAGAGGTAGTAATCATCATATGTAAACAGACACACAGACAACTGGAAAACAATGTCTCTGGCATTCAAGGAAACAGGTGGTGCTTTACCGACAAAACTAATATGGATTTATTACTGTGTAAGCTGTTATGAGGTTAATTTGAAGTGAAAGATCCAAATATTGCCCAACAAACCACAATCTGATCCACATCCAAATCCAATATCCAACACAAGGGGGTCAAAATGTTTCATTTAAAAAAAAATCTAATATTGCATTAAGGTTTGGTCAGCCATGTATTATTCATAGACAAAGATCAATTTTATCTTGAACAGTGCACACCTTCAGTTAAAGTTTTACCAATAAATAGAATTTAAAAGAAGGCACAATGCTGATTATTCACTCAGGCACACACTGTAAATGCATCAACATATTGATATGTTTGCTTGGTGCACTAGTCTGGTAATAAATCAACCATGTTTAACATAAAGTACGTTTTTGTCTGCAGTCAGCTTGCATGCTCTAAATTATCATGATGATTTTAAAATGTGAAGTGTAGCATTACCTCCAGAAGTTACCTCCTCTTGAAAACAACAAACAAAAACAAACAAACAAACAAACAAACAAACAAACAAAAACACACACTAAGACTTTATGTTTACAATTAAGGTACAGGATTATTTACTTTCCTACTAGAATATAAAACAGCATAATTTGAACTTCGACGCAAGTGTTTTCTCAAAACTGTCATTTCTGGTGCTATTTCAAGGACAGCATGATCTAGTATTTTCTTGGCGAAAATGCACTGAAAGGTTTGAATCCAAAGGAGAGTTAGGTGAACGTTTTGCTTTTCCATTCATGATTTGAGTGTTTTCACAGCAGGAACTGGGTCTTGGGTTAGGAATGGACACAACTGGTATCCCTGATTTAAATGTCATGCATCCATGGAATGAACGTGCATGTAAGCGAGTACTAGCCACTGGCCAGTATTTGCCTCCTGACAGTCCCATCTTCAATGTTTGCCTACAGGAGATGGATACCGGCTAGTTGCTAAGATATTGACTGGTTGCCAGGATACTGTCGTCCAGTCATTCACCATGATATGCCTCATCACAGAGTACATGTCATCCACACATTATACTCTGTCTCCTCACCAAACTTTGACCAATCAGAAACCTATTTTCTCGCATGTATTTCATTCCCTGTAATACTAACCCTTCCCTCCATCATTCTGAGGAGTCAAATAGTATAGGACACCACAAAACATTTGAAACTAGAGGAATTTAACAATTGCACACAGTTGACTAGGATGCCTCCACTTCAAATGCAATCATTACATGTGCCATAAGACCATCATCCCTCATTGCACATCTTGATGAAGTTCTTTGATCTTGACCTTTAACCCTCTCTACATAAAGATATTTCATATTTATTCACACCCTTTATTTACTTAAAATAATATCATTACTGGCCTAAACTGATGAAATTTATGATCAGAAAAGACATTTTGGTACATTTTGGTGGTCTTCCCCATTCACCTTTCATCTGTCATTTTTGGCAAACAAATGAATTCAAAGCTGATTTCCTCTAACACAAATTCTTTCAATATGAGACACCAGAAAAGTTAATGTAATACAATGCTTTTGAATACACATATTGAAAAGGAAAAACAAGCAAGAAATAATCATCATAATAATAGCTTTAGCAAGAATAATAATAATCATAATAATAAGACAACTTGTCTTGTCGCTGCAATCCCACTCATATTGTTCTACGTGGATGCTGATGTGCTGGAAAGACTCCAGTCACTCACTCATTAGCTATCCCTTAAAGAGGGTCATTTTCTTTTGATGGTCAAACCTTTTATCCTATTGTCTTCCTGAGCAGCTTTGCAAAAATACAAGCTAAAGAGACAACAGGACAATTGTGATGTCTGGCATACATCCCGGATGTCTTATTCATCATGCAACACTGAAGTATCTATTCTGTCTGTTTTACTTCATTGTCTGTTTCCTTCAAACTTTATCTAATTTATGCATAATGATATTACATGGGACTACGCCATCATTTCATCTGTGTCACTGTTTCTATGACGTACTTTTGCCATTGGATGAAACCTCTGGCACTAAAGTTTTATGAGTGCACGGTATATCTCAAGATGCCTGGGCCAGGTACTAAGAAAATTCATAAAATGTTTTTCTATTTCTTGATATCACAACTAGATGTGGGCAGATGGATGAATACATGAAAACCTAAAAGCATTCTGCCTCCTGTACCCTTCCTGAAACATGTGAAACTTTGAATCCCATAAATGTCCAATTCTTTATCTGATTTAGATGGAACTTTTACCATATCAACACTTTTTTTCTCTCTGATAAGATTGAGTGGAATGGCATTTTTAACATACTGAATGATCAGGATTTACACCATAAGAGAAACACAAGCATGGCTATGTTAATGTTTGTTATATGACTATACACATTAACATTACTAAGCTCAAACCATTTTTGAATATTCTGCAATGTTCTCTTTCTAGTGACCAACTGAGACTTGCAAAATGCCAAAAAAAAGAGAGAAATAAATCAGCTTTTAGATGAGCTAGTCCCCATGAAATCTGAGCTACCAGAGACTCACACCAATGCTCACCAAATGTGATATCCATGCCAGAAGAGTCCTATAATGAGGCCTAGAGTTCACCTGTCCTATATGTTCATCATCAGACACACAACAGATTCTCACAGTATGTCAGCTAAATCACAAATATTGAGACACATGGGACTGACTCCACCCTTTTCCAATACCATATAACTCAAACTGTAAATGGAAATGGTGTCCGATGACAAACTAAGTTCTTAGCATAGTTCAGACAATCTTGCCTCATTACATTACTGTATACGCTAAATATTTTGCGAGGATTTTTTTTTTCGTGAATTTCGCGAGTGAGGTGCTATTTGCAAAATTAAAGACACGAAAAATAATGACTCCGATCCTGATATCAATGTGACACGCACGTATAAATTTCTCCGTTCAGTACAGTACTCCACAATTGCAAATTTAACCACTCGCAAAATTGTCGGGGAGTCCAGATTCACAAAAATTCAGACTTGCTAAATGTATGGCATATACAGTACACTTGGTACATCAAATACAGTGACCTGATAGTCTACCAACACAAATCTGATTCATTGGACTGTGTGATACAATAAAATTCAGTGGGTGATCAGAAGAATAAACTTATCTTTTGGTGAATGACCAAAAGCAAAAACTCTGTGAGAGGATTTTTACACAGCTCTACTAGAGGATTCATGGTCACAAACACAAAAGAAGAATGATTAGCAGGATAATGAAGATGAGACTAGGTAACTGAGCATTATAACTTTACAATGTGACAGTAACAGATAACAGGTATTGTTAAACAGAGGACATTCTTCCCACAATGTACTCCTCCATTCCTATTCAAAGAATTTGCCAGGAAAATATTGGTTCCACAGACTTACATTGTTCGATGAACAGTATGGTTGTAATGACACTAATGAAGTGTACCATGCCTGCAAGACATATGTAAAGACAAATAATGAGATGATTGTTTTCTTTTGATCCCAGGATTGGTATTTCTGGCCAAAGCAATGAACATGAACCTTGGTCTGTCAGCAGTCATCTGATTGGAACACACTGTGCATCATTGTAGATCACCCCTCTTCTTATTTCTTCCTCTCTATCTTTTTTTTTTCTTTCTTTCTCTCTCCTCTCATTTCCGTATCTATGAATAGATTGAACGTGCATTATACATTTTTTGAATGATGTTTATGTACATAATATGTACATGTTATCCATACTGGGCATCCCAGTCAAGCTTTTCATAGCTTATGACGATCCACACAAAATGTATAACATATTTCGTGTACAAACTATGTGCATATTTGTGAATAATGTATGTATATATGCAATTTGTGAATATATCAAATCAAATCAAATCAAATCAGCCACTATTTATTAAGATTTAGGTAAAACGCAGAATGGAAGCCTCTTTCAACCATCCAAATACAATCATACAGTATCTAGTCTGTAAATGGCATCTCATATCATTCAAGAACGTGTCACATTGTCATTCAGACTTGCCGCAGGTTTTGCAGTGTGAAATTTCACTTGGAATACCCTTCAATTGCATAAAAAACTTCAAGATACACTATATCTCCAAAAATGTGATATTGCCATGACTGGTGTGTAAGAGTACATGTGAGTGTTGCCACTTTCACTTTAAACTCTCTTGACATTCCATATCCCTTCCCACCCCCACTACTTTGTTGATAATGGCAATATTAGATTCTGATGTCATGATGGTGGATTTGTGGTCCAATGTTGATGGATTTGTATGATATTTGTGTGCAAATATGATTGTCTTCCAACCAGAACACTATTGTGCTACTGAAAATTTATAAATATCTCGGAAGACTCTTTGTGATTTATGAGATGGCCAATTTGAGAAACTAAAACCTTACCTTGTCTACACTTACTGTTCATGATGAAGGGATGGTTCATTAAACATATAATGCCAATGTTTTGCTAAGACTTCATTTTAATTCTTCTGTGTGTATAAGATGCCAATGGATATATTTGAAAAGTAAACTTAAACATAAGGTAAAAAAACAGAATACCAACCATGCAGTCACTTAACCTTTCTACTCAATCAAACAAACAAATAAACATGCCCTGGTCATTGTAGATGCTGTCATATAATTGACAGTAACCGATGTTGACTATAACTCAAAAGGCAAATGATCCTATATGAGCAATAATTGAGAAAGGTCAATGAAAGACATGCATTCACAACACACCATACAAAGGAGAACAATTGCCTTTTCCTCTTGCAGTTCAATGAATGTGCCCTAGTTGTACTATTCAATCAAGTGAAGATAATATGATTATGTGGACAAAGCACAGGCTAGGTGCAAGTTTGAGTGAATGGGAAGTAACCCAGTTACTGACTATCAGTGACTCACAAACCTCACCATTACTGAAAAATAGCAAACCTCATCATCTCTGCAAATGAAATAACAAATACAAAACATAATGCCATTTTTACTTCCTCGCACACTTTATTTCGCACCACTTTGCAACAAGCCAACTGTTTGTCTTCACAGAGTGACACAACATGAGGAAAAGCCAATTGGATCTCGTCACAGACTGTCTTGCTTTAAACTGTTCACTTCATGGGCTGAATTATATTATCCTGATATATTTCAAGTAGCTAAATTTGAAAATGACATTAGGAATAATTCGATTATGAAATATCAAAATAGATTGCATGTCAAAAACGGTATGGGAAAGGTATAGTAAAAATAAACCAGTTAATTGAACATGGATCATGGAAAAGTTGTGAGAAGATAAATGATAAGAATTCAAATTCTTTCTGCTGTACATTCAATAAGTAGAAACTGAAAGCAGCTTTAAAAAGGTTCTGGTTTAATAAGTTGAATGGGAATCAGTTGGAAATTGTGACATTCAAATAATACAAGATGATAGATTGATTCAAATAAAAACTGGTGATTTAATTGACATTGGCATAGAACCATTTTAGGTTTATATCACATATTTATTGACTCTATTGATCATAATATTTTATTGCATAAGCTTAGTCAGTATGGTATACGGGGTACGCCTCTTAAGTGGTTTGACAGTTATTCAGATAATAACTTATGTATGTATATGTATGAATGTATAATATATATGTATACATATGAAGATTGCACCAGATATGGTTTGTAACCATCATATGTATGTTGAAACAGTCATTGATGTTTTGTTGCAATGCCCACAGGTGAACTCATCTCAATATTAACCAATTCAATGAAAACATTAAGATTGATGAGAAAATGTTATTTATTGGTTATGATCTTGAAATGAAGATATGATTCTCCTAATGTAATCCTGATTTTTGTGCAATTCACAATATAGAAAGTGTATATGTTATGTCAACTTACTCAGAACAGTATAAAGAAATAAAAAATTGTAAGCTGTGAAATAAAATCTATAATATATGATGCAGCTATACTATCATATGATTATGGTATTTGACCAGTTTGTATGTTGAATTATTTTAATGGAATAAATACTCTATGAGGAAAAAATATTGCTTAACACTTCCTGTATTAGGCATTTTACATGTAATATTATGGATAAGTCTGATTCTTTGTTTTCTGCTCTGACCACAGATGTGAAAAGGGTTGCTAAGACACAATGCTATGCTTGGATAAAAAAACACAATAGTTCATCTATGCTTTGTGCTTCTAGCAGGGCATATCCATTGTCCTACTGGATATTGTCTCATCTATTCAGTGTCACAAAATGGAAAGGAAATTATTAATGTAAAGAGAAAGTCAACACAACAGCAGACCTTACCATGCTGTGATTGCATTCCAATTTTTCTTGCAATCTTTGCCTTATTCAAGTATCATAAAAATCACTGTCTCTTTAAGCGATAAAAAACAGGAGGTAGCTACTCTGACATTTGTAATAATTTGTCCAAAATACTAGGGGCTTGTGTGGACTGTTCTCTGGCGCTTGCGTGGACTGTTCTCTGGGGCTTGCGTGGACTGTTCTCTGGGGCTTGCGTGGACTGCTATCTGTGAAGTCTTGCTATATCTAAAAGGAGGCAAGAAAGCTTAATTGACAAATCCTTACCTATGATGAGAATGGGTTTTCTTGCAAATCTGAGCCGACCCCTTAGGCCCTGGTACTGCTGCCTGCAGCCTGCTGACCAGAGGCGCACCACGTACTCACAGCTGAAGAATACCACCAGGAAAACTTCCTGTACCAGTTGGGGTGAAATAAAAGGGGGCATGGTTGGGAATAAAATGTAAAGCATAATAACACTGCTCTGACAGATGTTTTCAGGGCTGCAAGAAAAATCATTCATTTATTCAGAATGTTGAGTAAACTTGAATCAGTTGACTGAACTTCAAAAATATACCACAACAGTCTACACACATTGGCATTCCAGAAGAAGAAATAAAACTTGTGAAATGTTTAGAATTGCCTGTACAACAAAAATTGAGATTTCAGATTTTCATCATGATCTTTAAACTTCAAAAGATAAATCTTAAAAAAGAAGTCAAACTCTGCATTACGATGAATGCTTTCACAAAGTTTTAAAATGCTTTTAAATAATTGCTCAAAATCAGAACTTTTGACCTTACAGCTTCAGCCAGTAACTCTTGACCTCATCACCAACATCTTTTCAGGGTTTTTTTTACCTTAGCAATGCAAACTTACACCCCATTCTATAACCCAAAGTGCAATATGCTGCTTTTGCCATAATGACAGAATGCCATAGATAAATACATTTCCATTACTTTAAAATAATTGTGGATTATATAACAAAGAAGCTACAGTTGAGGATCAAGTTGTTCAAATATCCTGTTACCTCTGAGATATTGTAAACTCATATTGGCACAATATAGACCGCATCCATTTCCTATAAGTAAGTTGGCAATAATCACACGGGGGTAAGAGGGATGTGTACGACTGATGTAAGGTTGTGACGCTTGTAATTGCTGGCCTATGAGATTACCACAAAGAACCAAAATTACCACTACTTACTAAAAGTAACCCAAATTGAATATGCATAGTTCAGGCTTATGTCTCAATATACCATGCCCTCTCATTCACCACCCCTTCGCTGCTGTCTCTTATGACATGCCGAAGGACACAATAGTGTTGTTGCCTTGAATATCACATTGACTTACTGACTTGACTTAATTGCACAGGACGTGGTGTCCCCTTGCGCTCCCTCGGGTAACCCTCCTCCATATGCTTCTATCCCTGGCCAGTTCCTCAGCATCCCGTAGGCCTATCCTACTTCTAATCTGGTCACTCCAACGCAATGGGGGGCGACCCGGTGGTCTGGGGGTGTCAAAGTTGTTCCTGTATGCCCTCAGGGGCAATCGGTTCTCTGTCATCCGAATGACATGGCCGAACCATTTGTGTTGCCTTTTTGTTACTTCATCATTGATGGTGTTAGTGATATGGAGCTGGCATATGATGTCACTGTTCTTTACTTTGTCCATAAGGCATACCCCGGCAATAGTTCTCAGGCATCTCATTTCGAAGACCTGCAATCTGTCCCTGTCTCCTTTCTTCAAAGTCCAGCTTTCAGCCCCATATGTTGCAATAGGTCTTATAAGTGCTCTGTATATGCGTACCTTCAGAGATCTGGTAATGTCTTTGTTAGTCCAGATATTTTTCCTTAGTCTTCCAAAGGACCAGGCAGCAAGAGTAGTGCGCCTCTTCACATCCTCTGTTACTGAGGGTATCACACTGCCAAGAAATACAAAGTTCTGCACTTTGTCTACACATGTAGCATTGATTGTTATGTCATCTTCTGAGGGTGTCATAACTTTACACTTGGAGATGTTTATCTTCATACCCCATTTTCCGCAGGCTTCCTCTAACTTGGTAGTTGATATTTGGAGTTTTTCAAAGACTAGCTCGACCAGGGTAGTATCATCTGCATACCTGATGTTGTTGGTACACATACTACCCATCTTCACTCCGCTGTCTAAGTTTTTGACGTCCGTCATTACAAACTCTAGGAAGATGTTGAATAAACTTGGGGATAAAAGACATCCTTGCCTGACTCCTGTCACAACTGTGAACCACTCTGTAACTTTCCCATTAACAAGCACAGCACATTTGGATTGCTCATACATATATCTGATTAGATGAACCAGATCCTTTTCCACTCCTATGGCATAGAGACATTTCCACAGTGCTTCCCTCCATACAGTATCAAAGGCGGCTTTAAAGTCTACAAAGTTCCAGTGTATGGGAATGCGTCTTTCCTTGGCCTTTTCTAGTATCTGGCGGACTACAAATACTGCGTCTGTTGTACCTCTGGAGCTTCTGAATCCACACTGCTCCTCTGAAAGGTGGTTGTCTATTGTAAGTTGGATCCTATTGAGTATCATCCTGCAAAAAACTTTTCCTGGTACAGATAGTAAAACAATAGCTCTGTAATTCACAGGGTCTGATTTGTCTCCTTTTTTATACACCGGTGTGATAAGGCCCTTACTCCAGTCCTCTGGTGTTTTCTTTTGAAGAAGAATCTCATTAACAATCTTTAATATCATTTGTGCCATAGATTGTCCCCCTGCCTTTAATACTTCTGCTGAAATTTTATCAGCTCCAGTAGCTTTGTGGTTTTTCAGGGTCTTAATAGCTGACTCAACCTCTGCCATTGTGAAAGGTTCACTCTCAGGAACTGCAGGAGGTGGATCTGGTATTGATTGCAGGACATTGTCATCTCTTGGGAACTGTGTGTTCAGATGTGTGCTAAAGTGATCTCTCCAGCAGTCCAGCACATCACTAGGGGCAGTTTTCAGGGTCCCTTCCTTGTTCTTTGCTATTGGTTGTATTGTGTCTCTTTCACCAGCCAACTTCCGCACCTTCTTGAAAAGTTCATGGCTATCATTGCGAGCATATGCTGCTTCCATTTCCTCCACTTCCCTCAGTAGATTTTTCCTTTTCCACTTCTTCACTTGGAACTTAACTGATTTATTTAACTTCTTATATCTTTTATTATTAACAGTATTGGGGTGATTTAGTTTGGCGATTCTTGCTTTCCTTCTTTGTTCACATACTTCTCTGACTTCTTCCGGGAGCCCGGTTACTAGTTTAGCTCTTCTGAATCCAACTGTTTCTACCGTGATGGCATTTGTGGTGTCACGGAACTTTGCCCATACCTCTTCTACATCAGTGTCCTCAAGTTGTAGCAGTGGCTCAAAAGCTCCACCAATGCGGGCTCGGAATTCTTCAGCAACAGAGTAATTGCTAAACCTGCTTACATCGAATGGTTTAGGGAGGCTTTTCATTCTTCTTGGCTTAATCGGTCCAAACCTAACATTGGCTATGACTAGGTTATGATCCGATCCAATGTCTGCAGAACAGTATGATCTGCAATTATTGATGAATCTAGCATTGTCCTGATTTGTGATGATGAAGTCGATCTGGTTTTTATAGAGACCATTCGGCGAAATCCAGGTGGCTCTTCTGCAAGTCTTGTGCTGGAAGCGTGTATTGCATACTGTGAGTTTGTGGAGCATACAAAACTCCAGTAACTTCTCCCCTCTACTGTTGATCTGACCCAGCCCATATTTGCCTAGTGTAGGAGCCCAGGTTTGGTAGTCTGTGCCTACTTTGGCATTGAAGTCACCCAGTAGCATCAGTTTCTCATTCCTTGGTATCTTCTGGATCTGCAGCTGCACCAGGTCATAAAACTTGTCACTGTCTTCCTCACTGTAGGTTGTTGTGGGTGCATAGACCTGTACAATGTTCAAGATTCCTTCTCTGAGTCTAAACTTTGCAGTGATAATTCTTGGTGAAACTGCATCGTAATTCATTAAACATTGCAGCATTCTCTGTGAAATCAGGATACCAACTCCGTCACGACTGATGTCTTTTCTGCTAGACAGAAGAATAGTATATTCTTCTTTATTTACAAGTGTCTCTTTGTCGGTAAGGTGGGTTTCACTAATTCCCAGAATATCCAGCTCAAATTTTCTGGCTTCCGCAATCAGTAGGTCCCAGTGACCTGATGTTCTCAAGGTCCGGACATTCCAGGTGCCTATACTAAGTGTTCTGGCATTGTTATTCCTCTCAGACATAGGTGGAGCCCTGGAAGATACCTCCTTTGTCATATCTGGTATGTTTGTCAACGTTGTCATGCTGTGATTACTTACTCTCGATGTTTTACTCCATGGGTAGTCTGGATTTCCTTCAGTCAGATCCTTTCCTTCCTTTAGTGCTTGTGTTTTCTTCCTTAGTTCCTCTGGTGTCATCTTAGTCCCTGCGTTGTTGGATGATGTTTCTCCAGCGATGTGTACCTGTTGGGTTGACAGCTGGGAATCATCTGGCATATTTTTAGCACCCCTGCCGCTCTGCTGTCTACGAGCAGCCACCAGGACTTGGGGCCGTGGCTTAAGGTTGTGATTCATATTGAGGTAGTTTTTTCCCGAAGGAGATTGGCCATTGTGCAAGGCACGTAGAGCTGGGCACTTGGCGAAGGACTTCCCAGCCCGGTGAAGCGATGGTCTGCTGATTTCTAGGAGGGGGGACACCACTACCCCTCCCGACCCAGAGCCCCTGTCTGTTACCCAAGCTGCAAAGCCCAGGCATCCAGTTGGTACCACGGGGAGGTAGGGGTTGAGTTATATGCAGAGAGGCGATTATGGACAGATAGGCTTATGGGTGCTATCTGTACATACAGCATTGAGAGGAGAAACATATAGGGGGACAGGAGGGAAGTTTAAAGCAGAGGGAATATAAGGGATAGCATGCAGTCATACATGCAGTGATACATGCAGGGTGGAAGGGAAGGGATAGGAAATGTGAAAAGGCGACTCAGCTGAAGTTGCGCATCTACACATCTTACCAACCACACTAACATAATTATATGTCATAATCACCTATATTTTTTCAAACAATGTCTATTATTGATCAAAGGACAGCTTGGTCGTCATATTTCATCTTAATAAAACGGTATCAGTCCATAAAAGTGATAGACAGAATATTCAGTCCTCTATGTTTAGCAAAAACAGCAGAATAAAGTAAACTAATTTCTCATTTAACACTGCCACAGCTGAGCCCCCCTTCTACACTATTGATGGTTTTGACACTATCACTACTGCTATAAGGTGCTGTGTGGTAATAAAGGGCCAAGATAGCCATGGCTATTACACCAAGAGACAACTTTGACAGATCATCAATCCTACAGGCCACATGAGTCCACAGGAAGTATCCTTTTGTGTCAATATAGCTACAATTTCAAATTATTTAGCATGATCCCAGTAGTGAGGTTGATAAAATAGTAAGCATGCATGGTAAATACGGTTTATGCAGAACATAGTCCATAACACCCATAGATTTCTGATTCGATTACTTGCCTTCATGTGGCATTCACTGTTTTTACTATGGTGCAGAGTCATGCAATGAGCTCTGTGGATTTTTGTATTGTTCATTTACTATGACCAATGAAGCATGATTTGTCCTGCAGTTCCAGAATGTATGCACTCAAGCAAAATGCATACCGGTATATCAACCCTGGTGCAATTCTATCTCAATGCAGTTGGACTTAGCCCTGCCATGCCTTTTTGGATGGTTGTCTTAAACTTTACCAAGTTTGCAATGGCTGGAGTCAAAACTTTGGCATGATGTATGATTTTCATTGAACATTATTTTACATTTGCACAATAGATAGTTTTCAACCCTACCAGTTTGTCAAAGTTTATTTCAAATTTGCCTCAATACATCAGATTTCACCATACAAGCCTACATCAGATTTCACCATACAAGCCCTCATCCAATTTTTTCAATAGAGACACTGGCAGACACTCTGGTGACTTAATTTCAGAAATTACCCTACCATGTTGACTAAGCTGTATGGCATTGACTACATGAAACAACATTCCAACATCAAAAGTTTTGAGAAAAAAATACCATGCTGATAAAATGTTAATTAAATATCTTATTCTAATACCACTAACTTCAAGAAATATGAGATATGGTAAATCTGGTTACCCACAGATTCTTTGGAGGCATATATTGGTATATAATTTTCAAACCTATTTACTTATAGCTTTATGTTTTTATGATATCAAAGATTGTAGTAGCATCTATAACCATACAGCTCAGTTTGTTAGTTAGTTAGTTAGTTAGTTAGTTAGTTAGTTAGTTTGTTTGTTTGTTTGTTTGTTTTTAATAGCAAGCTCTATGTGTCATGATAAAATGTAGAGGGGCAATGGGAGTGAGTTGCTTGTTTTGTCATTTTAAACTGATTTGATACTCAATCTTCACAATCTTAATATGGATGACTTTGAACTGATTGTAACTGCTGAGCTCCACCCTGTGTGTAGTCACTGAAAGGCTAGAATTAATGCTTCAAAATCACGGATTACATGCAATTTTGCAAATAGATAACAGAAAAAAAAATGAGGAGAACAATACTGATGATTACTTTCCTAAAGAGACATTATAAAGCCCTGTAAGGATTCAGTCAAATTGAACATCTGAATATGATCTTCAACCCTCTAATATGTAAGGACTCTATGACTTTGAAGATAACATGTGAACATGCATCTAATTATATAAATATGCATACATATTGTCACATACACATTCTAATATGCATGCATATTGTCATGTAAACATTTTAATATGCATGCATATATGCATACAAAATCTCTTGTACCATACCGTAACAATGTAACGGTACCCAAGCCAGTGCTGCATACTTGTGCATACATCACTGTGTGCTGCATTGTACTTTCATAAAAAACTTGCGCAGGAACTGCATATAGGCATATATTCTGTGTAGAAACAAAACTGTAGTTCCAACAACAGTCGTTGTGACAGGCATTTTTCTACTTGATTTCTGAATAAAACGATGTAATGTCATCCTCTAAATTGTTCTTTTAAAAAATGACCATAAAATCATTGAGACCATATCGTTCAATTCTAAATTTCTGACCATATTTTGCGTAGTTGCATGGACCTCACTTTTTTCTTGTTGATTATGAAATGAATGAAGTCTTAATGAACAAAAGAACCATGGAAATTGGTCAAATCACTTTTACCGTGCAAAATCTGACCAAGCATTTTTAAGAGTGTATGTCAGATGAGTGGGTGATCTTTACTGCTTGTTTTTATAATGCATACAAAATTCTGATTTCATTCCAGTGATTTCTAAACATTTTTTTGTTATCTATAAGATAACACATGGGCAATCACTGAGTCAAGATTGAATCTCTTTCATAACACAAATCTGCAAAGCTTGTTTCCGTTAAAAACAAAAATTGATGCAATTTCTCAGAAAATGGCAGGGCTGCTACAAATTGTAGGTGACTGGTTTCAACCAACAATTTGGCAGACAATCAATGCCAGCAACCTCTGTGTTTCTAAATAACTCAGAGAAGCCCAATATTAAGTTCATTTGTACCCTAATTTTAGTACAAGCTTAGCTGTGGACTGATATTGAATGGGGAAAACATACAATAGAATGAAGAATCCATACAAGTTCCCCTGAGTTAAATCAAGGCTGTTTGTGATATATGCTTGTATGCTTGTGCATGTCCCTATGAAGCATCAGCTTGACTTGACTGATAGAATGTACTCCATTTTCTTCAGTTATTCAATAAGATTTCTGACATACTCCAACATATCCTCTGATCTTTGACTTTTGACACAATCAGCCACAAATTTAAAAGAGGTGATATCCTGTCACAAAAATACTTTAATAATGCTTTTACTTCATCTAATCCAGTATTTTCAAATGTCTTAGGCCCTATTTATCTACAACAGCTGATAACAAAATATCGTCCAGCAAGAAATCTTCGCTCTCAGTCCAAACTTCTGCTGTACACCCCCACAATATCAACACAGTTTTACGGTGCAAGATCTTTTCAACTGGCAGCAGCAGAGTTATGGAACGCATTACCCACGTATCTCAAGCAAACCAACACAGTAGATGATTTTAAGCGTTTGTTGAAAACACATTTCTTTAATGTGTCCTTGGACTAGGCTTAACACTGTACAATGTTTGTCGCTGCTCTGTCACTTTTCGTCTTGTTGTGTCTCCTATCTCTCTCCAGTCTCTCCCTCTCTCTCTCTCTCATTTCTATTTTCCCAATTTCTATTAGCTCCTTCCTTCAATGTGCATAGAGACATTAATCTATTTTTTGTGATATGCACTATACAAATACGGTTCATCATAATTATTATACAGAGAGGCATCCTTGATCTTGAAATTTGACTAACAGATCCCCCTGCACAATAAATTCCACAAACTGTTCCATTGTAGCTGTCTTTGCACAACAATTGCTTAGAAGTTAATGAGAGACTCATAAATCTTTGTTCAATCAACATAATATCAATTTTTGACACAAGACTTTGCAAAGTATGAATTATACAAGTCTGTCCTTGTGTGCTACCTAATCAATGGTATATGCACCAAGTTTCTACAAGATATCCCATGTAATTCTCCAATTATCAGATGACTGCAAGAGGTTGGTACACTGACTGACAGACATAAGACTCTCAGAATGTCAATGTCTTTGGTACCATGGGGTGGTGCTAAAACAGAAATAATAGTCGCAATCACACACTGTGGTTATTGGTTTTTGTATTGTGATAGAAAAACATTTGCCACCATTCACAATTGCTGTGTAGGAAAAATTATCAATATGTTTTATCAAAACAAAAAAATCAGAAATTACTGAAACGTGATCCTTGGCAACCGAGTGTACATACCTACTGCGGCGAGTTGCATTATGGGATTTAAAAAAAGATGATATAGTCTCCGTGTGCCATTCACACACACACTGTACAGGTCAAATTATTGAGATTCTTTAAAAAAAAGAATCAAGTGGGACTGATTTTTACATCACGATGCAGACTGCAATAACTAATATCTATTTATTTTTTCTCCACACACACAAATGAACAGTTTTTGCATCAAACTGGAAAACTCAAGCTTCAGAAAGCATCAATTTTTGGTGTGTGTGAACGCAGCTCTTGTTGTAAACACTCTAGACAAGGAAATGATGAGTCATGCTGATTAAAAACCAACCATCAAGCCACACACTTCCATGATTCCTATCCTGAGGCCAATCCCACCTAATTTCACCATGGGACATCACAGGTATCAAACATGCTACATTGAAAGGTGGTAAATTCTTCTCTCATAGCATTATGGGTTGAAGATACCTCGGAGAGATGGATGAAGTGTGATCTGCAAAAGCTGGCGCAAAATTTGTTAGAATGTAATCTAGGTTATCAATGCATTTTACTATCATTTTGTTTGTTGTTCCATAAATAGAAGCAATAACTTTGCTGTGGAACTGGAGGACTCAAATGTGATATGTTCCTGTCCATTGAGGAGGGATAACAGACAAGTGCAATGCATATTTCCTTTTTTAAAACACTCTTTTCCCTCTATTGGTGTGACATTGAACAGTATTTCCTTCCCTATTTCATGCAAGAATCTTGGTGGTCATGTTCTTCAACTCTTTACTTAAACAAGATCACATTAAAGCCATGTTTTCTTTTCTATTGATTATTTAATAGGCAATTTTTCTGTGATTGTTTCTTTCTTTTCCGTGTATGTATTACAAACAATACTATACTTTGTTTTGAGTAATACAATGTATGCATGCAAGTAAATTCAATACCGGTACTTTTCATTTTCTATACTCACTACTTCCATTCATTTGTACTCACTAGTTCTGAATACCATTTGTACTTTCATGTATATGTCCTCACACCATGTACATCAAGCTATGTTCTGCCATATCATGTCATGTTCACATGTATTCACTGCCTTCATCAATTTATTCATGTCAAATGTAGTGATCAAATATAATTTAGTAATCTAATTTTCTGAAGATTCTTGAACACAACAGTATAGAATATTTCATGAATTTCAGCAGACAAACAGACAAAAACAAAACAAAACAAAAACAAAACAAACTAATGTGCTTGAGATAGAAGTCATTTCTTGTTGTAAATTCAAGAAGAAATACAACATTTCTTCCTGGTGCTAATAACAATTAAAAGTAAAGATTACGATACATTTGAGCCCCGTTTTATCAAAAGATAAAATCAATTTCAAATTTCCTTACCACACAGTCTGCCATAGATTTACAGTTGAAATCAACTTTATCATCAATTTTACCTCTTCATAAAATAGGGCCCAGATTCATAACATTTTCAACTTTGAAAGGATAGCTTCCTGTTCATAGCTTTTTTTAGCTGTGAAGGTTACAAATCCCCAGCATAAACTAAGGTGACCCATCTAAGCTCAGCAGGCTGAATGACTAGAACAACATGTAACCTTTCTGGCAGACAGCAGCCAACATGCTCCTTATGCATCACATGTTTATCCTTCAGTGAAAACTCTTGGAGTTGATACAAGGATGACGATTGATCACTCACACTCCTTCTCAAACGAGTTCCCAAATATCAAAGTGGTTACTCCCTCCCCCTTCATCTATAGACCCACGACAAATTTATCATCATGGCAGCACACACAGTCTGGCTGTCTCATTCACTGCATCATGGGTCGGATATCAGTTGCCATCTCAGGATATTTTTTTTTTTTCACTGAGTGACATCTAAACTATGCTTTAGTGTCTGCAGATCCACACAATTTGAGAAGCAAGCTCAAAGAAGAATTTTCTGCTTCTTGCTGACATCTTTTTTAAATGAAATCACTTAGACTTGTATGACTGTACAATACATTTGATCATTAGCAAAGGTTGTACTCTTTTATGTAGAATGAATATTCAATCAGTCGTCACGGCATGCGAATCTCGCACAGAGCGCGGAGGACGTATGCACGCTCGGAGCGGTCATGAATACATAATTAGCTGTGCAGTGTTCTTTTTAAACTATCATTGTGCAGTCCCAGCATAATATTTACAGCTCATTTTTGCATTAAATGAAAGAAGAAAGCTCAAGGTCTAATTTAATGACAATGACTTGATAATACTGGAAAGGGAATTAGGGTAAAAATACAAGTGATTTCACACATTGAAAATATAAAATCTAAACACGAAAGAAGTGGGTCAAATATGTTCTTAACCACCTTGCATCTCTTTCAAACTAAATAAGTACGATACTTGATTATCTTATTTTCAAAATATGGAAAAATCAAGTCACTCTATCTTTTATACCTCATGGGATCCAGCAAATTACAATAGTATGTCACATCGCTCTTTGTTTGAAATCGTCCATTAGCACCTTCGTACAATGCTGGATCGTGATTGTTCAGAAACGACGGTCGCATAACGTCATCACATCGTCTGCTACTGTGGTTTTTTTACTTCCTGTGTTGGGTCTCGAAGACTGAAACTCAGCTTAAACATGTAATAGGTTTATTCTGTCATATTCTGTCAAAATTTCGTAGATAATTATTTAAGGATTCGTTATCGCCACTTTGTGTTTATATGGATTTGTCATTTGTTTGACTACTTGCAGATACGAGCACATCAGCAATTTCACACGTTGTAAAAAAAAAAACACTTGGGTTTAGTCCCGTATACTAATATTTGTGTTACGATGTTTCTCATGCCTTTTCTTTTCTGAAATGTTCCATTGTGATTTTCTTTTCATGTTTAGTTTCACATCAAGTTGTCTTGCAAGTTACAGTTTGATAAATAAAATAACCTTGTGTCTGTTTTTTTCCTTGGACATTCTCACTCCTTCAAATTATATATCTGGTTTTGATGATATGTCTGCTAGATTATGATTTATCCATTTATTTTTTTATTTTAATTGTTATTATTTTTTTAACTGGAACTTGGAAGCTGCAGCTGGGGACTACTGGTGATTTGCATGAATGTAAATCTTAAATAATCTGATGAACCATTAATCATGCCACATGTTTTTATTATTATTAATATTATATTATTATCATTATTATTATTATTATTATTATTATTATTATTATTATTATTACTGATATTATATCATTATCATTATTATCATAATCATTATTATTATTATTATTATTATCATTATTATTATTATTATCATTATTATTATTATCATTATTATTATTATTATTATTATTATTATTATTATTATTATTATTATTATTATTATTATTATTATTATTATTATTATTATTCTAGGGCCCGAAGGCCTGGATTCATGAAGCAAGCAGTTTCGTTTTCTTTTCAGGGTGATTATCTAAAATGTTAATTTCCCCTTCTTTTTTTTGGGGGGGGGGGGGGGGGGGACTCCCGATTCCACAGAAGACTCTCTGGAAATGAACAATTATGAACCAGCATAGAATCAGAAGCATGTCATTGAACAATCTCCCTGATAATTGCATTTCAATGTTGGCAGCTCTATATTATGAATGCAAACAACCCCCCCCCCCAAAAAAAAAAACCCAACAAAACAAAACAAAAACAAAAACAAACACACACACACACACACACACACATCTCAGAGAGAGAGAGAAAGGGAGAAGGAACGTGAACAAACACTCCCCTCACACAGCAACAAACATTAGTGAATATATTTGACTACACAATCAGGCTAAAGAGGAAGAAACCTATATATGATAATAAACTCGAGAGGCAGAGTTTACAAAAAAAAACAAGTTTTTATTTGTGGACAATACCACCACAGAAGTACACAGGAATACATGGAATGTAAAAGAGGTACACAATGACGTCGTGAGAAAATACTTTCAAGGACACGCCAAGCTTCGCGCCATATGTAGGAAAAATCTTGACTTCGGCGATCGCAACTTCCACTGCAAGTCTCTTTTTAGTCAGTTTTTTAACGAATTTTTAAGTAACTTACAGATATTGCATCTTTTCGATTTTTAAAACAAGTATCGGTACATGCTTTCTCTGCCGAATTAAAAAAGAATTAGAGTATGAAAAGTTTTATACCAGCCAGGATCCAGCAAAATAGAGGTTTATGTTTCGAATACATCAAAACTACGCGCAAAATATAAGGTAAATTTAACGAGAGATTAAACATTGAAAATATTTTTAAGTATGGACAAATTTTATATCAAAATGAAGAGTACGAAACGGGTAATTGGACTCACCCTACCATGTCGAAATCGTATACACTAGCGCTAACTGCATGGTAATTGTACTGGAGCTTGTACAGAGTCTTGCAAAATCCTGTGAAACCTCAAATTCGCGAGACGGTCATGCGCATCGAGTAAACACTGGCACATGGAACCTCATTATGCCGAATTTGCAAACGGCGTGATGACTGACTGTATTATCTTTTAGTGATCATGAATTCTGTAGTCTCATTGGTCAATCACGTAATTCATAAAATCCTGTATTACCTGTGTTACTCAGACCAACCACTGAATATTTCCTGTATTCCGTGAATAAGGTCATATTGTGCGCATGCGCTAAGTCCGCCACTGAATATTTCCCGTATTCCGTGATATGACGTCATATTACACAGCTAGCTGCGCGTGTATGTATGCGCGCATAATCAGCTCACAAGACGTAAGTCAACATGGCTGACAGCCGGCGATTTCAACATCATTCATGAGAGGAAATCAGTAAGAAGAAGATAAGCCTGTGTAACTTTACCAATGAAATTACACTACAGAATTCATGTAGATCTACACTTAAAAAGATAAATCGTTACCCCCTGCTTGTTCTTACGAAATACGGGACATATCTACGGTATGGTGCCATATTCCATGAGGCCGAATATGGCACCAGACCATAGATATTTGCCCACAATGTGAACAAGCAGGGGGTAACTGATATCATTATGCAATTCTAGTAACACACCACACAGATATGAAACTCGCCACATGAAGACAAGTTAGGTGATACACTGGAGGGGGGGGGGGGGGTCATCAGATATTGGTCATCCGTGATCGACAATGAAAAGAATGTGATATAGTGACTTGAAGTTATATCGA
Source organism: Diadema antillarum (assembly GCF_040938485.1). NCBI lineage: Eukaryota > Metazoa > Echinodermata > Echinoidea > Diadematoida > Diadematidae > Diadema > Diadema antillarum. The sequence continues at coordinate 163,200 of NW_027271246.1, read as the reverse complement.
GATACATTTGTGTAGTCAAGTTCTATGTACTTACATAATTCACACAAAATTGTTTCTGTAATGCAGACCAAAGGGAAATTCCGTGCACGTGTATGCGTGTGCGAGTAAGTCGATTTTACAGGCTGTCTTACTGTGTATTTACCAAGAGGTCTTTGACACGAACGAATTAAAGACTTGAAAATAAGTGTTTTAAGGGTTATCTTGACTTTAACATTAGCCTTTTTAAATATGAACTTTGAACCATATTTGCATAGCAAAGATGACTATAATGCTGCCTAATCTTGCCACTATTATATATGATCAGTTGGGAGAGTTCTAAAAGCCTACAAAATTTTGCAGCAGTCGAAACAATGCAGCCTTCAATACAAAAGAAAGGGAAATTGCATGTGTGTGTGCGTGTGGGTGCAATTACATGACAATGTGATTTCTACCTCGATGAAAGCAGAATTACCTAAATTGCAAAAAAAAAACAAAACAAAAAGAAACTACAAGAAAAAGCACTTTTGTTCTGCGTCCTGTGAGGTTCGAACCTGCACTAGTCCAAATTTATGTCTCTGGCACCAGAGGCAACATCTTTAATCATGCAGCTATACATCTCCATGAGCAAAGCGTGTGGAATGTGATACATGTAAGATGAATCAAGAATTTCATGTTAATTAATCATGTCACTGTTGAGATATTGTGTTCACAAAATCCATCAGAAAGAAAGAAGAATACAAAAAAGAGGAAAATTCTGTACAGACACAATAGGTGATACGCTAACAGCGTATCACCTGATGATGAACAAGGAGGCTGGAAGAATTTGATGCACCGCTGTCATGGACTGATGTACCCTGGTATAAATAATAGGTGTATTCTCACTGGAATTACCATGGTACTATATAGATACTGCAGTCATTCGTTGTCACTGTTCTTATTGGCAAAATACCACAGTAACAGATACTATGGTATTTCAGTTGGTACCATTCTGTACACCTCTCTGAGCTACAAGCACAGCACATACCCATAGTTATCTATCTTCAACTGGGATAAAACATGCAGTATGTCAAGGTGACATGACATATACATTGCAGTACAAAGAGTGGTATTTCATGACAGAATTCACACTCAATTGACGCATGCATAACTCGCATGAACTTTGAAATGCAACCCCATATACCACTTTATTTCAAGCATCTGTGTTCATATTATGAAATACTGTAAGAAATAACACAGTGGGTATTTCAACAAAAATGTGAATGGCTCTTATGTTAGACAGCTTAATGAGATCACTGTCCTCTCATCCACTCAGTTACAAAAAAAGTTAAGTGCGACCCCTGGCTGACCTGCATGCATACACCTGGTTTGCACCAGTATTAAGGGTATATACTGTGGGAATTTGTTACTGATTGAATGCAATGTTGAATTATCAGGAAAATAATTTGTGATAAAGAATGTTTGCTAAATATTTACAGAATGGTCATATTCTTCTTTGGGAGACTGGGGAATAATTTATGGGTAACTGAATGGTGTCGGGTCAAAAAGTGTGACATGACAGTGGAAACATAAACTATTGTAAAAATCAGATTTAGCCTTCTTTCCTGACTTCTTCCTTTTATTCTGCAACTAATTCTACCTAAAATAAGTTATCATACTTTCATTCAGTATGGGTTGACAGGTACTTCAGATTATGTTACGTAGACTTCAATTTATAATTTCCTTGCATATTTTGCATTCTGAAGTGATAACAATGTACATTTGTATACTATCCTGGTTTTTACATCAACTGTAAAACATTGAGATGTCATCTCACAGGCACATTCTTTTGATTTCTATATTACTTGCTCTGATAACAATTAAAAAACACATTCTTAAATATGTCTTCTTTTACAGGAGGGTTACATATTTCCTAAAAGGCTGAACTTATCCCCAACAGTAGCACATGAACGATATTCTTAAAATGTCAACACTTCAGGGGAGCTCAAGACAAGGATATTCAAGTGACAAAATAATCAATTTTTTGTTTAATCTTTTTTTTTAATACATCAAACCTTGCCCAAGAACATGTTACCTATGCTACACTGACATTGTGTCTCAGTTACATGCAAACTTGTTTTTCTTCCTTCAGGGAATGTGTTTTTTCAGTCCTTTATACTGAACATCCTATGATCATCACCTTCATCATCCCATGACCATCAACTACATCATTCCATGACCATCAACTACATAATTCCATGACCATCATCACATTAGCCCATGATCATCACCTCCATCATCCCATGGGCATCATCACATTAGCCCATGACCATCACCTTCATCATCCCATGACCATCACCTTCATCATCCCACAACCATTGCCTCCCTCATCCCATGACCATTGCTTCCCTCATCCCATGACCATCACCTCATCATCCCATGACCATCACCTTCATCATCCCATGACTATCACCTTCATCATCCCAAGACCATCACTTCCCTCATCCCATGACCATCGCCTCAATCATCCCATGGCCATCACCTTCATCATCCCATGAAAATCACTTTCATCATCCCATGACCATCGCTTCCCTCATCCCATGACCATCGCCGCCGTCATCCCATGACCATCACCTCCATCATCCCATGACCATCACCTTCATCACCCCATGACCATCACTTCCCTCATCCCATGACCATCGCCTCCCTCATCCCATGACCATCGCTTCCCTCATCCCATGACCATCATCTCATCATCCCATGACATCACCTCATCATCCCATGACCATCACCTTCATCATCCCATGACCATCGCTTCCCTCATCCCATGACCATCGTTTCCCTCATCCCATGGCCATCACCTCATCATCCCATGACCATCACCTCCATCATCCCATGACCATCACCTTCATCATCCCATGACCATCACTTCCCTCATCCCATGACCATCGCTTCCCTCATCCCATGACCATCGCCTCCCTCATCCCATGACCATCGCTTCCCTCATCCCATGACCATCCCCTCCCTCAACCCATGACCATCGCTTCCCTCATCCCATGACCATCACCTCATCATCCCATGGCCATCACCTCCTTCATCCCATGGCCATCACCTTCATCATCCCATGACCATCGCTTCCCTCATCCCATGACCATCACCTTCATCATCCCATGACCATCACCTTCATCATTCCATGACCATCACTTCCCTCATCCCATGACCATCACCTCATCATCCATGACCATCGCCTCCCTCATCCCATGACCATCGCTTCCCTCATCCCATGACCATCGCTTCCCTCATCCCATGACCATCACCTTCATCATCCCATGACCATCGCCTCCCTCATCCCATGACCATCGCTTCCCTCATCCCATGACCATCACCTTCATCATCCCATGACCATCACCTCATCATCCCGTGGCCATCACCTCCATCATCCCATGGCCATCACCTTCATCATCCCATGACCATCACCATCATCATCCCATGACCATCACCTTCATCATCCCATGACCATCATCTCACTATCCCATGACCATCACTTTCATCACTCCATGACAATTGCTTCGATCCCAGAGTCTGATTTGACCCTCTCAACACCTTCATTCTATTTTCCATTATTCTTGTACACAAACAAGTCATAAAGGGTTGATGGTAGAGTTACATGTCAGGCACTCAACCTGGGAGTGGGAGAACATTTCAATTGAAGCACTTATTGACAGGCAGCAAACAGGCCAACTGGAGACAGCCATAGTATTTGAACAAACTGCCAAGTGCCAATATGAATAAGAGTCAGGCTGGAATGAAAATGACCTAAAACACATGATATCAGGTGCTGGCAGAAGGGCTTGCTCTCCTACCTAACGTAGATGTAATACACATAAAGTGCACTTGAAATTCAGGGGTTCATATCAGGAGAGTCAAGCTAGAAACCCTCCAAGGCCTTCCCTCCATTGTGAAAGTCTTTCTTCTTCCCCGTTAGCACTCTTATCATCACTGATCTCATACTGAAGCCAAGGCTTCTCAAGAAACTAAACTGATAAGTTGTATATGTCTATATGTGCCCTCATATATCTACATGATCTTATATTTGGAGTCAAAAGGGGCCTGAGCTTTAGATACTAGTAGAATCTTCATCTTGAAAATGCAAAATGACAAACATATAAAGTTAAAATGCATTTATATGGACTACAGACATATATCAACAAAACATGATAACTGGAAGTTGCTATAGGGACACATAACAATGGGAACAAATGGAGTAGGTTGAGTGTCATAAGCAAGGAGCCAATCAGGCATGGACAGGAAGATTAAAGTAATGGAGTGAGCAAACTAAAAGTGATACAGGGCCAGTGATGATCCCTATTAAAACTCATGGGTAGGCAACCAGTGAAGGATAAAGATGAATGGGTTATGCATCATCAAAGAAGTTCAGGAACAACACAGAGGCTTAACAGGGAGCTATTCCATTGATTAACATCCTCTCTGAACAGTGAACTGCATCACTTTTTTTTCAGTTGACATCAACAGATTGGAAAATAAACTATGCTTTTGCATGAATCATTGTTTTTCTTTAATCATTGCACTGAATGAATCCCCCTTCTATACCTGATTGGCTCACTACTTTTGACACCCAACTTACCCCCTTTTGTTTTCATCATTCTTTGCCCTTACCCACTCCCAGTTGGTGCATGTTATGTTGTTATATATATCTGCAGTCCACGTAAGTGTATTTTTACTTTTTATGTTGTCATTTTGCCTCTGACAAAGATTCTGCTAGGATAGAAAGCTCTGGCCCCTTTTGACTCAAGTATTTATTTTCACAGATAAATGTTATATATCTGAAATCCATAATAAGTATCACTGAACAGATTTTCATGTTATGTGAAAAAGTCAATCCTGTGCCACTAATATACCCTGACGGTCTTGTAAAAGAAACTAGAAATGTCGCTATGGCGACTGATGCCTCCGCCATAATGCATGATTCTCCCAATAGGTGTATAGTACAATGTCTTCACAATGTGTGATGACAGTTTCACATAACTGGCAAAATATCGAAATGACAGGTTTGTCAGAAATATCTTGAATGTTCACTTTCAATGATCTGGGTTTGCTAAAAACATATGGGGTTCCAAAAGTGGTAAGCAGGGGGAAAAGAGGGGATTCCCCTAATTTGTGTGTATTCATGACTCAGAATGTGCTTTGGCTGCAAAGCAAAAAGACATTCTCCCTTCCAGACAATCGATCATACTTGCATGACCTGTGTGTTGGCAGCATGTTCCACTAACTGAATTCTTATTTGAGAGCATAATGTAATTCGAAGCAAGTCATTTGAGGTAGATTATGGATGCTAAATAGACAATTTTGTCACTTAACTTTTAAGTGAGGATCAAGAGACAAAAACAAAACAAAACAAAGACTGTCTGCACGATTTGATTAATTTTTCTTCCCCAAAGAGAAAGTAAACTCTCATAAGCAAGGATGTAGTCTCTAGAATCTATTTATAAGCATGATGTATATTCTCCATGATTCTGATATGTAAGACATAAAAGGGATTACTGAAAAAGTGGATATTTTCGGGCGACTAATTTTTCGCGCTCGGCTGGGTAAGAAGAGTTTCGCATGTTTTTAATTCCACTGAATCCAGACATCAACTACTGGAACATAGGGCAAGCAAAAAATATTTGCGTGCTTTTATTTTTGCACTGGTTTTGGATTGTGCGAAATGCATGAAAATTTCAACACCGCAAAAATTTCCACTTTTACAGTAATGTTTTGTTTGTGCGACCTGGATTTGCAACAGCAATTCTTGTGAAAAAAATGCCTCATCTGCTTCAACTTTCCTGAGCTTGGTCATATACTTGAGAGATGGATTTGATCTCCTGGATACGGAGAACTGGAAAGGTGGTTCATTCATGAAATAGCATTGTGAATAACATGATATACAGAGCATTTTAATGGCTCAAATTATTGGTATGATTAAGCACACACATCCTAGTGATGTTTAATGAATCCATGTATGGTCCAATTCGTCTGGCTCGTGACAATTCTACATGAACATTTGTTTTTGTCACAAAGTAAATACCTAGGGAAAAAACAACACCTTGTTGTGGGTCTTTTTGCACATAACATTTGAAATATTAATCTCTATAATCATCACCTTTCTAAAAACTAGAAGTATTTCTCAACCAAGACTGGAGTATATTTTTACAAAATACATCACAACATGTAGTTTTCATGCAATCAAGCATTCGGATCCATTGTCGTTTATCATTTGTCTTCTCTGACAGTAGTGGCAATGTTGTCCCCTAACCTACTGACAGGAGGCCCATAAGTTCTGTTATGTGGTGCATGGCTTTGTGATTGCATAAACGATCTCTCATATCGGTGGGAGCTCCCCTTCCATTTCAACAATGTTGTCATGACAACAACAGTGTAATTTAAAGTGCATGAGTTCTTCATTACACAAACCTGGCATGAGGTCGTGCAAATAAATTGATAGAATGAGGCAAGCTCATGATCAATCAAGTCAAGCGTGAAGGGATTTACCGTTCTGATCCACGCACACAGGCGCTGTCAGATACTATGACCTCCAAAAGGTTCTCTGGGCTATGAGATTTGTAATGTTTCCATTGTTCATATCCCCTGACACACTTTCATTGAATCTACACACCTCATCATATATAGAAAATACATAGATACACTCTCAGAAGAAAGAAGCATCAAAAGCAGCTGGATTTCCCACTTTATTCAGCAGAAGCTACGTATGAATCAATATACACTGACACACACTTTTTGTCTTCTCCAACATTTATCTTATTTGCTTATTCATTTCAAGCTATGGGTGGACAGCCCTTTCAGCACGGCTGATTTTCAAAGGGGTCCACTTAACAAACATAAGAATCCACATAAAACAAAAGCGATAAATGCACGATAAGAACTTATACAGTCGTGGGTATAAATTAACTGGAAAACAAAATGTTGCTATGGTGACTGGTATGCCTCCGCCATAATGCATGGTTCTCCTAATGGGTCTATAGTACAATGTCTTGATAATGTGTGATGAGTTTCACACAATTGCCAAAATATTAAAATGACATGTTTGTCACAAATGTGTTGAATGTTCACTTCAATTGAACTAGGCTTAATTGGATGAATGGCTATAATCTAAGAGTGCATGTATTTGAAGATTTGGGGATGTTTACTTGACTTTTGACCCTTTTATAAGTCTAAGGAAGAAATGAAACTTAGCACTTTCACTTGACCTTTGAACTTTTGACCTTTGACCTTTCAGCAAAAAATTCCAAGAGAATCTCTATTGGGTAATACATGCATACACGATACATGCATTTTCTGAAAAATCCTGAAGGCATTGCATAGATACGAGGGAAATAGTGAAATTTGGAGGAGTTGACCTTGAACTTTGAACCTTGACCTTTGACCCATGACTCCTAAATTACCTAGATAATCACTGCCAGTCAGTACATGCATATGTACTAAGTTCCATGAAGATACATTGAACCATTTGTGAGATATGGGGAAAAATGTGAAATTTTAACATTTTCACTTGACCTTTGACCTTTCACCTTCGACCTCATGACCCGAAACTCTCTCAGGAGAATCTTTGTTTGGTAGTTCATGTATACACTAAGTTTCAAGAAAATACCTTCAGGCATAGCATAGATATGGGGGAAATAGTGAAATTTTGAGTATTTGACCTTGACCTTTTGACCTTTGACCTTGAGCATGTGCACCCAAAAGTTGATAGGCACAACTTCGCCAACTCATTGATATACATGCCAAGTTTCATTGTGATACCTCAAATAGTTTTTTAGTTACGCTATCCACAAAATTGATTACGGACGGAAGGACGGACTGACGGAAGGACGGACGGACAGACAACCCGAAAACATAATGCCTCCGGCGACATTTCGTGGTGGAAGCATAAAAAATGTTTAAAAATATACTCAGAATACTAACTATACACAACTAAATACCTAACCAACATAGTAATCAGCAAAATAAGAGAGCGTGTTTCTGTGTGTGTGTGTGTGTGGGGGGGGGGGGGTGGTTGGGTAAAATTATATAAACAACTTATATCTTTAGTGTTCTGCGTATTTCCCTGAAAAATAATACCAAAATCATAACTTCTTCCTTGAACTAAAAATCATATATTCTGTTTCACCTGCATTCAAAATCAGATTATCTGCAGTCAACCACACACACACACACACACACACACAAATCTCACTCAAATCTTGATTTATACATGTTGCCATTTCAACAGGGTCATTAGAAGGAAAATACATACATGTATATCATTTGCACAAAAATATAAATCACAATGTTGACCATGCGGGTAATATCATTTATAAAAAGCAGAAATAATACTGGCCCAAATATAGAGCCCTTTGGCATCCCATACACAACTACAGCAGGATTAGACATGGTACCATATACTTCTACTCTTTGCATTGTTCCTTTTAAATAATTTGTAAACCACAACAAACTTGCTTGGTCAAATCCATATCAACTTAACTTTCCAACCATTATTGTGTGATAAACCATGTCAAAAGCTTTTTTTTTCAAATCTAGCATTACAAGCCCAGAAACCAGGCCTTTATCAAAACTACACAATAAATTTTCAGTGACGTTTAATAGGGCTGTGGTAGTGGAGTGACCGCGTCAAAACCCTGACTACTTTGGAGACAGAACTGAGTATTTAGAAAGGTATTTGGTGACTTCTATGTGAATAAGTGGTAAAAGAATATAATGGCATTGCCAATTTAACAAATCTCGCAGATATTCCATCCAAACCTGTAGCTTTAATCACAAATGTATTATCAAATACATTACAAACATCATTTTCAATCACTTAGAATCAAGCTCCATCTTCATATACTGTCAAAAATCAACTTGAAACATTGTATCTTCATTTGTCTGTTGAACTATACTAAAAAAATAATTATCAAACACATTTGCCAATTCTGAAAAAAAAATCATTAAATTTAATCATTAATCATTAAATTATCTACTTTAACATCATACACATTTACGTTTTTAACTTTAGTGGGTAATACTTTTTGTAAGGTTTTCCACACTTTTCTACTATTTCTTGAGTTTTCATTAATGCAATTTTGTACATAAACCTGTTTGAATTTTGTCATAAACACTGTTACTTCATTTTTCAACCTTGTATAATCATTCCAATCTATACTACTATCAGTCATTCTAGCATTCTTTTCAGTTTTATCTCTCTTACACATCATATCTTTTACTTCAGCTGTTATCGAGGGTACGTTATTTTGTTTTACCTTTCTTTTCCTAAGTCGTGCATGTTTATCAAACTTTCCTAAACCTTGTTATCCACTTCAGGTAGGCCTCCTCAACATCACTTTCTTCTAACACGTCATCCCACAGTTCATTAGAACATGTAACAATCAAATGGAATAAGCTTGGTTGTCAGATGGTTGTGGGACTCAAGTGCTGTACTCTATCAAGATCACTTTCATCTGTGATATTATCTTAACTTATCATTGTCAATGGAATACATGATGTGTAATAGAGCAATTCCACAGTTGCACACAGCCAAATGAGATGTCTCCACTTCTCAAGCAATATTTGCAATAAATATCTGGTACCTCAATTACATTACAAAGTTCAATGATCTTGCTCACTGACTGAGGAATGGCATTAATACTATTCCTGCATGAAGGAAACATTTTTTTTAAAAAATTTGTATCCATTACGGCAAATGAATCTGTTGAACATTAAACTAGTGGAATACAAGACCATAGGATGACATTTTAGTAACCTTGATCTTTCACCCCTATCATTTCATGCAATAGTTTATTATTCATGGCTACCCTTCATATCACATTCTAAATGAAGTTGCAGCTGAAAATGTCACATTAAACCAAAGTATATGTGGCATTTGACCTTGAATATCCCCACCATATCATTAATGAATCTACAACTCATACAGCATGTCTGTGATAGGCATTAAGAAAATGCACTGAGTATATTTCCTGAATGAGATATGGGAAGGACAACCACAAAACATAATGCCTCCCACACCCTCCAGACAGAGGTATAAAGATGTATCACCGAGGGTCTGGATGAAATACTATGAAAAGCCCTTTAGTCTAGATAAGAAATTTAAGCCTTGTTTGTACATTTTTTTCTTTTCAAAACAGTCAAATCATATACAAAATAAACAGTGTTGAACATGACATCATTGAGACATGAATCAAGAGTGAAGCATCAAAACACAATCAAAAGAAATTGACGTGTAACAATGATATCAATCTACATAACGGAGGGTAGCCCATTTCAGATCTATCTACATGATAGATTTGTTCTTTCATGGGGTCCAATGTCCAAGATTTATCAAAAATTTATCCAAGATTTAGGCCCAAGTATATCAATGTATAGATGGTATGCTGGGCTCCATTTGCTATATCACACTGCTTGCAAATTGACCTGAGCAATGTACAGGAGACTGGGCTAGCTGATCCCAACCAGCCAGTGACAGGTGGTCCTTCTGTTATACTGGTATAGAAGGAACATCCCAAATTTCATGAATTTCACAATGCAGAGAGAAAGAAAAAAAAAATGTGCCTTTACAATACTAGTAGAAGAGAGTCCCATATGACAGGTGCTAGGCCCTAGTCTTTTAGAACATACAATAAGTCTGTATGGTTGACATTTAAATCATCCTAGTAACTTACAGTAGTACCATATCTGGCACTTGTCTTCCTGTCAACAGTTCTTTGCTCACTATGCAATGTATGAACACTAGGTTGAGTGAACTTTTGCCACAGGGCATGCTATGCTGCTGACAGCTATATGATTTGTCAGCTATACTGCAAAAGTGACCAAAGGCTGGATCCATGAATGTTTACACTTCTCAAAGAGTTTGCTAGGATTATCCTTCACTCTGCAGGAACAGCAGCCAAGTTGGATTTGACAAACCAACATGGGTTAGGATTTTGCCACATATACGTAGTGGGCAACCTTTGGGTTTAACAGGTAGACTCCTCTGGGCACTGAACTAGGAACTCACCAAGTCTTTTTAATAGCCCGGTCACACAGCGCTTTGCAGCTTAATCACGGCCAAAACATGTCAAAAAATTGGTCTCTTGTGAAGCAGACGATCGTTTGCATTGATGTCGAGTTTAAGACAAGCTACAGTCAATTTATAGAGGTGGCAGGACGCGGGGAAAAATCGGAACGGCGTCTAAAAGATTTGAACTGCTCAAAACTTTATTCCGCGGACAACCAAGGGCGGCACACGTGGTAGGACGTGCAAAGCATGTGAAACACACGTGATAATCCATGTTCCGGCAGTGATTAAAACTTGGGGAGATGCAGTAAGACGCGGTAAGATGTGGGTAAGACGCAAAAGTTTAGCGGTCTGTCACAGGCAGAGCACGGTCATCTATGACGCGTGTTACACGTTGGTATCACGGGAAATAGCATGTGTTTAGTGGCTTATCACTGACAAATGGATTTATAATGGCTTCATTAATACCCCGGTCACACAGCACTCCAGTGATTAAAACTTGGGGAGACGCAGAAAGACGCGGTAAGATGTGGGTAAGACGCAAAAGTTTAGCGGTCTGTCACAGGCAGAGCACGGTCATCTATGACGCGTGTTACACGTTGGTATCACGGGAAATAGCATGTGTTTAGTGGCTTATCACTGACAAATGGATTTATAATGGCTTAATACCCCGGTCACACAGCACTCCACGTCTAAACCACGTACAAAAAGTTATGAAAATCTGGTGGACGTGGTTGTAAGTGGTAATTTTTTGGTCAATTTTGGTTTGGCCGTTCTTTGTACAGGGTATGGCCATTGGCGGCTGTTCCACTGCTGAAGCGCTACCTAAGCACGGCTAACCACGTCCAGCCACGTGTATGTACAAGGAAAAATCAATTTGTCAGTGATAAGCCGCTAAACACATGCTATTTCCAGTGATACCAACGCGTAACACACGTCAGATGACCGTGCATCTGCCCCCTAAATTTTCGCGTCTAACCGCGTCTCCCCAATTGTTAATCACTGCCGGAACACGGATTATCACGTGTGTTTCACATGTGTTGCACGTCTTTACCACATGTGCCACCCGTGATTGTCAACGGAGTAAAATTCTGAGCAGTTCAAAACTTTTTGCCACGTCTTTAAATCGACCGTAGCTTGTCTTAAACTTGACACCAAGGCGAACAACATCGTCTGCTTCACGGGAGACCACTTTTAGACGGGTTTTGGCCGTGATTAAGCCGTAAAGCGCTGTGTGACCGGGGCTTAAGACACACTACGAACTTTACATGCTGTGAAGCAAAGACAGATTTTCTCCTCTCTTTTATGGTACTTACCATGTAGAAGAGAGTTTCTTCAAACGTCCCAGAGTAATTCTGTATGGTTGATAAGACACTGAAGATGAGACACACTAGCACCATGATAAACCTAGAGGAATGAGATATAAAAAGGGAAGCCATAACATAGATAAAACTACAGTCATGAAGTTCATTTGTTTGATTTTGAAAGCTCCTGGAGAACTTTTGTACATAAAGAGATGCTCCCTAAGACTTGTACTAGACCATAGACCTCCTCTTAACCCGTTGAGAACAAGTCCAGAGTATACTCGGGCAAGTGTCTATGGGAAATGTGTGTCATAGCAAAATCAGCCTGTCCTCAATGGGTTAACCCATTGACGACAAGCTGATTTTGCTATAGCACACATTTCCCACTGACACAGGCCTAGTCTTCACTGGGTTAATCAGTCACTTAGAAAAACAAATATTCTTTATTCACAAAATGTGTTTAGATGTCACAAAGATTCATCATGACATTATATTGGCATGTATGACCAAAATCATTCCACACAGGTAATATTCTATGACATATAACATCAAATATTCCAAATACTGCTCATTGATGATGAATTCTAGGCTTGTTCATACATATTTACGAATGGAAAGGGGATCCTGTCTTGAACTCCAACATTTGTTTTTGTTTTTTCCCCAGAAAACATACTGTACACTGATTAATCTTTCACAGCAGTGTGTTAACAACAACATAATGGTTTCAGCATCCTGCATTACTACACATCAAGCGCCAATATTATTTTGAAGTCATACAAGAGCTGAACATGTGACATTTCGAGTTATAACTCTAATCAAATCAAGGTACTAATCAAGATGGATAGCAGGCTCCATTAGGTGTAACTAGAAACAAGAAGCAATAGAGGAGCTTGTGGGAAGTGAGTTTGCACAATGACTGCACACTTCATTACACCATACCACCCTCTTAACGTTTCCATCGGCTCTTGAGCATTTCACATACAGTGGCAGGGTCCAAAGAAAGGAAGAGAGAGAGAGGGAAAAAAGTGAAAAGAAAACAAAATTCTTCCTCACAGTATATTTCAGGTAGCAAAGCAGCTAATAAATATTTGCCCTTCTGCTCAACTATGAATCTGAAATTCAATAAAATACATTAAATTGTCACTATATGTACTATTGAGGATTAAACATAAGGACATGAAGTGCCAAATGTAAGAAATGGAAGTATAGTAAGCAAAGGGACTGTCTGATTTCAAGACAAGGTCTATGTTTTTTATGACATGTGACACAGAATTTGTGATTGTGATATGATTGCTTTCTTGTTTCTGCTATCTATACATTGTGATATTGTTAACCCATGCATTCATCATGATCTACTTTGTACACTGGACTGTAAAGTGACATTTTGACATTACATAAATGTCCTAAATACCTGTTTTTTGCCTTGTATTTGAGATGATAATCTGTGTGCACATATACATGTACTAGAATCTCTAGTTAGCCATACTTAATATAACAAGTATTATAATATCACCACTTCTAATATGTCCCTTCCAGTATTTATCATCATGCCAATGCACCAAACCTCATCCCGCCAACCTCATTCCACTGATTCATTGCCCCTTCATATCTTGGGCATATCTACATGTCAACTAGATTAATTGCTTCCCCCACATTCCAACCTATCCCTGCCAGCTCAACATGAATCCTATTCATTAAATTAATTGCCCTTTTGCATTGCAATTTTGCACCAAATCTCATCATGCTGCTAACCTGTCCCCTCTCCATTATATTACCTTAATGTTGATAAAGATAGCAAATTTTATATAGCATATTAACAGATCTGTAATGAATCTGAATGTACTTTGTAAAAAAAAAATATAAGATAATACAAAATATATCAAGGAAAATTACAACACAAACTACAAAATATAATCCTAGAATGATTATTTCAGGTATAAGTAATGGCTCAAAGTTTTCAATATGTCTAACATAGTCATGTGGATGAATTCAAATTAAGTAAACATATGCAAGTTTGTACAAATGAGTTATTGAATATGAAATCATTGACAGACATGAGACTTCTGGGCCTGGTAGAGAGTTCTGAAGTGTTTGTGAAGCATGAATCAAAGTCTTTTCCCCATAAGACTTGAGTTGACTTGAGAGGACCAGAGACATTTAGAGAAATTTTACAGAATTCTGAGTTCTGAGATGTAACACTGATATATTTCCTCATCCCCATCCATTCTACGTTCATTCCAACAGTTTATTTTCCTTCTCTAAATACAACAGAGCTCAAGTCAGTTCTCATTCCTAAAAAAAAAAAAAAAAAAAAAATCTCCATTTAGGTAACTTTGGAACAGTGATGTGATGCTGTGATAATGATTAAATTAAATATGAAGTTGATTGTGTGTTCATTTAAAGAGACTGTACAGTACTGGTTGAGGTGAGGATTCAGGTTTATAACATTTTTTGGTGAGATAATGAGAAACCTCTTATGAAATATGAAATAGCATGTAATCTCAAGAAGGATTCAACAATTATTTGATGAAAATTGGCCTCGAAATGGCTGACATATCCAAAAAATGCGATCCAAATAAAATTGACAGGCCACGACTTTTATTAGGATCTCTTTGTTTTACCTTGTTTTTAGATATCTCGGTCATTTCAAAACCGATTTTCATCAAATAAACTTTTGATTCCCCTTAGAATTGAATGCTCTTTAACATTTCATAGAATGATTTCTAAATATCTTGTAAAACATTACAAGCTGAATCCTCACCTCAACCAGTACTGTACATTCCTTTAAGTTCAGATATCAACATTTCATAAAGAAGCTTTACCTGATTATAACATAATCAAATTCCCTGAGAAAAGCAGTGATTCATGATGAATGGAACCTTGTTACAATGAGTTAGATATAGTGAGATACCTGGGGGCATTTCATGAAGCTTTTTGTCAGATATTCTTTTCTGACAAACTGTTAAAAGCTACTGAAATCCTTGTACCTGATTGGGTGAGAGCATATGTCAAATATATACATTTATCTTACAAAACGCTTCATGACATGCCAGCTCCCCATCCCTGATAATAACAAGGAAATTCTGCAAGTCCAATTCCTTTTATATTTTTTGTTTTTATCCCTGATATTAATCCGTTCTGTGCCAATGAGTTTTATGTGCACAAATTTCACACACAAATCTATGGACAGTTAATCAATGTGGCATGTAAAGGGTTAAGAGATATCCGATATAACTAGGAAATTTTAGTGGTCCCAAGGAGCTGATTGTTACAAGGTTTTCAACACTATTCATTAATGATTTAATTCATTGTAGAAACCATGTGTTATGTGATGGCTGATAAAAAAATATGTGGTTCTCTCATTTTCTGGTAATCTGTTCATATCTTCCTCTGATAATTCTTATACTATAGTTTGAAGTGGGTACTGGTAACAAAGGCAATTTATTAATTCTTATACTATAATTTGAAGTGGGTACTGTTAACAAAGGCAATTTATTAAGTTTGAAAATCAAAAGCTTCTAATGTAAAGGACACCAGTGAAAGCCTTGTTATGCAGTACTTAGTATAAGTTGTGTTTCTTTAAGTGAGATTCCTAACAGAACCAGGCCATGGCATTTCTCTGCCATTCTTTTCATTCATTGGCAGCAACAAAATGGTTACCTCTTATGATCCAGATTTAATTTTTATTACCATTCATGGTATAGTGCACTATATTATGAATGCCATCATGATATGGCACATTTGGCTCCACTGGCATTTTTTTTCTCAACATTATCAACATCATAGCAATGTTATGTTTGGTCATGTGATGCTACAATGATAGACCAATCATTTAATAGGATTTTATTAACGAGAGATAAGATAATAGTGACAATCTTTAGCTTTGTTACCTCTCCTCAGTAGTGGCTTACAAATTGGGATAATGACAATATACCTCCCAAATTATATTATCTTATTCAAGTTGTATTCCATGTTCTTGCTTTCAAAACTTAACAACATAATGACTGATCAATAGGGAGACAACGGAACTGTTAATGTGAATCATTCTAAATTTCATATGTGCCGAGCAAATTTCATCATGGGTGAATGATTGCGTAACTAATTCTCCATTACCTAGATATGGACTCTCTCTGATAAAATATTCAACCTTTCATGCAAATCTCAGGTGATGAGTCAGGGTGTGTTTTTCTTTTCAGCCTCCTTGAGTCTCGGAGAAAGGAACCTTTTGACGTGTCAATCAATGCATTGGAATCTTAATGGAATAGCTGAGAGGCATCTAGCTGTCAGAAAGGAGTCATGATTTATCTCACTCCCCTATGTTCACTGATGGCTTGTGTGCATGGACACAATGAAGTAGAGAAATGAGAGGTGTTACAAGGACGTTTCTTGCCTCCTGTTTTTGGAATTACTGGAACCAAGCTTGAAGTAGACAATATGATGCCACTGTCTAGTCAGCCAGGGCTACTTAAAAGTCAAGAGTGGGAGTGAGTGAGAGAAGAGAGGATGGTCACCCTGTTACCCTGAGAGATAAGCTGGATGATAGTTGTGGAGCTAGTCAAACCTGGAATGGAAAACAATGCGCTGTGACCACATCAGCATGAGGTTGGTGGTTGTGACTACATCCACCAAGAATTGTCTGCCATGTATCTCCAACTGACAATGCCTTCTGGGAAGCAGAGATTTCCTTGAGGCAACCTTCTTGAGATGGCACATTCTGCAATTCTGATATTCTTCATTTGACAAATAATGATTGTTTATAGCATCTTTCATAGAAAGAAAGGGAACAGCAAGAACTACTGAGGGGAGGCTACCATTTACACCTTACTTGTACAAATAAGAGTTCCTCAATTCTCTAGCAAAACATCAATAAAGGAAAAGTATTAACATAGGTATTAGGTGTCAAACAGGAATATTCCCATTCTGCTTAAAGACTTATAGACTGAAAACATCAACAGCTTCAATATCATGTGTAAATATCTTCGAAGCTGAATTCTATAAGCGTTATTTTATTCATTTTATAAATTAAAACAAATCAAAAGCTTGATTTCACTGCATCACAGATGCGTAAGTCATGCAGCATCATGGGTGTTATGAATGTATCCTATGCTACTCATTATGCTATAGAATGGCGTCATTGACAGAAAGAAGTACATCCACCCATTGTAATGGTAAACCGAATACAAGTACATTGGATTAAAACAGACACCACATTAATCTCTCTCTCCCTCTCATCAATTCTCTCTGGAGAAAATCACCTCTAGGATCAGGTGTAGCACCAACTGCCTTCATTCAGTTGTAGCATCACTGGCATTTTCCTTTCACAGTCAACTGCCCTACTTCTATGCCACTGTTACCTCACAGCCTGTGAATTGTACAAAGTGCAATGCAAAAAAGACTGATACAGCCGGGACAAATTGGGTTAGGAGAATTTGTGCTACTGCTAGACAGTCAGACATGGCCAGAATTCAAGGCCCTTCATCTTGATGACACAGGGACAGAGGCAGAATTGGATGTGAAGGTTATGAGAGTTATTAAGTTTCCATCACATACCAAGTGATGCCATAAAAAAAAAAAAAAACATGAAAGAGGCATATAGACTAGTCTCCAGCCGTCTACTGGCAGTAAGCACAGCTCTGGTAAATAATGGATCAGGGAAACATTCTCACAGCAAGGCTGGCAACAAAAATCCTCAACTTTTTGGTAAAGATATGGAAGCAAGGGAAGCAGAATGAGTATTCTGCATTAATTGCTAAAACAATCAAAATGGAGAAGAAATAGAGTTGATTATCACAGCAAAGTGGTCCTATGCAAGCTTATTTCCTTTGAAAGAATTTTGAAATAAGAAATATATGAATATTGGACTCATGCTAAGCAGGAATGAATACAGGACAGAAGTAAGATTATGATCTCTTATATTATATCATTCGAAAGATAATGCAGCCCAATTTATTTTGCAGTTTGGTTAAGGCCTATTTCGTGGATCGCTGAAAACTGGATGCTCCTGCTTAACTTTAGAAATAGTCTAAAATCAACTTGCTGCGTTTGTGGGTTTAAACAGTTTCAAAGTTAAATTCATGCATCCAATTCTCATCAATCCACTCTGTACGGTGCGTCATTTGTATAACAATACATCTCATTATAAGTGCATATGTAAATCTTAACCCATAGACGAGCTGATTTTGCACCTACCCTACTATACTTGGGACTATAGTCTTTAATGGGTTAAGATGATTACTCAACAAGTGTACTCTACTCTGTATTGTATGGCAAAACAAGAAGCAAGTTTTTTATTCCGTTTTATGCTATTCTGTTCCAATAATGGACAACATTTGTCCCCCCCCCCAAAAAAAAAAAAAAAGAAGCCCTCTAGCTTCCAAGGACCAACTTACAGCCATACTGGGATGGCACATGAAGAATCTATAATGTATATCAAGGTACCTACAAATCCTTCAGGTAAGAAACATCCATATAAATCTGGCTACAAAAAACAAACAAACATTAGTTTGAGTCCATCAGTTATTGAATATATTTAGAAATTATTCCTTTTTTTCAATTTTATTCCTGTGATACTAAGTTATATATTGATTTGACCAACAGTAATTTCACCATCACATTCTAGCACTGATCTTCTGTCTCTCAGGCTATTAACCTCACACACATCAGAGAGACTGACTTTGTTGACTCACTTGCGGTCTAGTTACCCACTGCTTGCCACACATGTATTGATTGATTCAGTCCTGAATAGACAGAACACACATTATATCCGGATCAAAATTTTCCTGTGAACAAATATGACTCGGAACAAATTACAGCAAAACTGGCAAACCTGTAGTCATACAACCTTTGGTCCTAACTGTGTGAATGTATTTTTAGATCAAGAAATTAACTGATGGAAAAAATGAGTGTCTGGTGTCTGAAACCACAATACAAATTAGGTGCTACAGCACCATAAGCCTCATTGTGCCCATAAAGTGCTGAGAATCCTAATGGGAATAAACAGAATATGTCATTTTGCCGCTATCAGTCTGGCATTGCGTATCAATACTGCCAACGTGAAATGTCAAAGTTGAATAGCCGTCCTGTTTGTGAGTGACTGCATGGTAGTAACACCTCCATTATAGATGAGGTGAGTGGACTGACAGAAGAATCCCACAATAGAACAAACCCTCCTCAATAATGGCCCACTTTGATAAGTTTGAGGATGAATATAACAATACAACTCAGAAATGAAGGAAGAAAATTATATCTCTACTGCATACCAGGTAGATAGAAGACTTCCACACTGACTTTATATCAGGCAATAAAAGTGATGAAGGGCACAGAGTTACAGGTAACCCTGGTGTGCTGAAGAAAGAGCTATGATGCATGATTGATAAAAGGGGGCATTTATTGTGTCTTCATGAAGAAATATCACAAAATAGATGAATTGTACATATATTTGTACAGAAAGCTTATACTGATCAGAACACAAATCTTTTGTCTTGTAAAGTCAATGAACATGATAAAAAGGTTTTTACCAGACCTTTCTCAGCTAAAACCTCCTTGCTTGAAAACAAAAAATTAATAAGCACAGAATAATGATGTTACAAGTAGGGCCTAGGGCAATATCTAATCTTGAGCCTAGCTTGAGACTTGGCGTACAATGATAATATGCAAGTGTGTATTATCCAGACGTCATATGACTTGGATCTAGGCCCCAGCTGATGACTTTAAAATTGTGGAATAACAATCTCTAAAAATTAGGTACTGTAAAACAAGGAATGTTCGTGTGCATTTTAATTTCGTGAATTTCGCGAACGCCAAGATTCGCGGAATTAAAATGCACGCAAAATTTCTTATCTACACTATTATGTTTTGAACGCCAGTGGCAATTCGCGAAAATTTCATGCCACGAAAAAGGCCGTCGGCTTCAATTCGCGAAAATTTCGTGCCGCGAATATATCATGTTTTACAGTATTTACATTTTTGCATGTTAAGCACATGATGTGTGACTGAACCTGCTAATAGATTTGTCCATATATCCCTCTTTTTTGTATAATTTACTGGAATGTTTTTGTATAACTGGGTAAGGTCTTGTACCTTGAGCTGGCTGGCATAAGTTAGTGCTATTGATAGTGTTCAGTTTGGAGACCATAACAGTGAATTGCAAGCATCCCTTCACACATATTTCTGATGTCATGCAGTTCCATTTACAGTGACTACATCTAATCGTTATTCCCAAGATATGATCTCACATTTAATCATCTACATTGTATACCAGTTAAAATGTGTTGAAATAACCCTTCGCATACCCAAAAAAAAAAAAAAAATGACCCAAATTTTATGTCTTGCCATGTTTGCTTACAGCTTACCGCCAATGTGCATGGCAGATTCGTCAATTCAGCAGTATGGTAGCTCAGTGTCTCAGCCTGGATCAGCTGGCTCAACATAGCCATTGCACTTAGTGCAGGCCCCTGCAGGGCCAGAATTGGCATGAATTCAGTTCAGCCAGAGCCCTGACCAATGGGCCAGTGCCAGCACAATTATGCAGCATTAATAATATATGAGTGGTGATTGATTTCATAATTCACACAATTTGAAGAAAAATGAGCATATTGGCAGCTTGAATATCTCAACCATCCAATTATCTGAATTAGATGGATCTGTCTGATTTCATTAATTTGAATAGGTGGATCGAGTCTTGTAAAAATTGAGCTTCTCCATCATGATCTGACTAGCAGGTACACCATTGTCATCTTCTTCCATCTCCCCTACATCATCATCATTGTCAATATCATTATCACTAACAATGTCACTACAATTTTGGAGCTGCTTTTGTCAACTTTGATGTCTAAATTCAGTAAAAGTTCTTCCTCGATATTGGATGTCATGAAATATTTGGCATTCAAGAGGCATGAACACATACACAGCACTCTCATGGAACACGATTACCCTTATACTTGCTAAATCACAAATCATACCAGCACAAAGTGCCGTCTGCTCAAGTGCAAAAAACAAAACAAAACAAAACAAAACAAAACAAAGCAGCAATGCCATCAAGTTTGATAGCAGATTAGTCAATTCTGTGTTAATTTTTGAAAAAATAAATGAATTTAGAAGATTGCAACATTCCCTTTGCAGTAATGCTAACACTATCAATGTTAAAAGCATCTTAAATCTTCAAACAGGTAGTTATCCCATGAAGTCCAAGGTTCATCATCTTTCCCTCCTCAATTTGGCAACTCTGAACTTTACTGCATATACCATATTATTCTTGAATGGTTTCCATGGCTAAAGGCATAGCCTTGGTGATTTCATGTCCATCATCTATGAAATTCTTTCTTTGAGTAAGAGGTGCTCCTGAAAAGGACCAACTCAACTAATGTTTTGATCTGTCTGTTCTGATCTTTGTCAAGATGTATATAACATGAATTGTGGAAAAAGATTTGAGGAAACTGATCGAGTTCACTAAATCTGAAAAAAAAATCAGAAAAATATCATAGTTTACCACAAAAACATCAAACTGTAACCTTGATAACTTTGTTGCCAAGTTAAAAGGGAACAGTCCTGACATCATTTGAAAAAAGGGTGGAATATGATGTCAATTTCATATGGTATTCAGACCTCATTTGTGGAAAAGAAATTTTATTTCAGTCCAGTTTGAAAGAGAGTTCATCAAAAGAAAAATATGACTCTATATAGTGTTCATATGCATATCCCTTAACATTTAACACTGCAGGATGATACAATGTTGCAATGATTTTCAAGATAGTTTTAGACAAACATATTTTGCTGAATTCCCTGTGTTCTGTAACATAGCTCCGCTTCCATTCATCATTATGGCACTAAATTTTTCTGACAGATCAGTGACTGCATAGCAACAGACACAGTTGATGTCATATGCCATGCACTGGTAGTGCAAACATGTGCACCATTAGTCTTCTGACTGAGCATGACGAGGTCTGGCAGATCAGTCAGTGGCTGTTGCTGGGTATCGTCAACTATGCATCCTACACTATTATAGACTCCCCTCACTCACAGACAGATTTAAAGTTCTTCTCAGACATGATATCTCTTCTTTTGCAACGGGCTGGTGGAAAATCATATCTTACAGGTCTCCTGCTATGATAATCTTCTGCTTTTAATCCACTGCTCCAACACAAATTGTTGCTAAAACTTAATAGAATATGTGTTTAGTGGAAGTCAGAGCTCATATGACTGTATATAATGAAACTAAAAATTTCCAGCTGGCTTTGTACAGTATGTTTAAGTCCTCATAACTGTAGCAATTTAAGCTATTCTTTTCTTTTTTTTTGGTGAAAAGTCAATATTGTCAAACAGAGTGGTTTACAAATCTGGGTAAGGGGTAGTACTGAGGTTTTATATGACACCTGTAATTAACAGAAAAGTGTTACTTGTCAAGACCGGTCCCTTCTAGGGATCAATCACTTTAAAAAAGTGAGCAAGAGGCTTTGAATCAAGAGAAGCATACTTTATAACACACACTCATGAGGAAGAAGAGTATTTCAACCTTTGTGCACAGTCAACTAAGATGCTTACGCTTCTCAAAACACCACCATATCAGCCATAAGAACATGGCCCTTCATTTATACATGCATTGTATCAGAGCTGTATGAATCATTTCCATGTCAAAGTCACTGTTCTATGAATTGAATATACTGCCAGTATTTTTACTTGATGAATATCAAGTAATTCGTTTCATGCATTCATATCATAAAAATGTTACCAGAAGTATTTGATAATTTGTGTGCATGAAACAAGTCCTTTAATAATCATAATACAACATGTGCAAATGATTTTTGTGTGCAATATGGGAAATCTTCTCTTACAAATTCTAATAACTTATGAGGAGGACCTAAATCGTGGAATACATTACCTGAGAACTTTAGACGATGCAGCTCTGTTGAAAGTTTTATATCAAAGCTGAAAAAATATTTGATACAAAAGTTTATATCATGTAATTACATACAATCTTCGTATTCAGGCCGATTTATTCCTTTTCTGTGTAATGTAACGTCTCTGCGGTTCTTCATGTACATGTATATGTTTGTCATGCTCTTTGAAAACTTGTACTTTATGATTGTTGTAGGATCTTTAAATTATAAGCTACCTCATTACTTTCTGAAGTTCCATACATTTTCCATTTGTCATTGTCATATTTTTTTAACTGTTAATGTAATTTGTATCTTTATTTGTATGTCAATGTTGCGTATCATGTTTATTGTACAAATATGTAAACATCTTTTACTGTGGAAGTGGAAAATCAATTCAATTCAATATTTTGATGAAATAAATTGATCTTGACCATAGACCAAGAATCAACCTTTAAATAACCCTTTCTGCATAAAAAAAAAACAAACTCCAATGTGTTTTTACTACATCAAATGACATTTTTATCAAACTTATGTCAAGTACAAATTATGGCCAGAAAATGACATTTTAACTAAACCAATCATTTTGATGACCTTTCACATGCACCTTCAATCCTGACCCCTGTCATTTTAGGCAAATAATTGTTGACTTTATTGCTATGAGACATTCCTAGTTGAAGTTATCACTTGAATGTAACATTTCTGGTCATACAGAAGTAACCATTGACCTTGAACTTTCACTGCTATCATGCTTATGTGAATAGTTGTCAACCTACTTCTACCTTGTCCCCTTACTTACATAATCAACACACATTTCTAGCAGAAGTACTGACAAGATTTTTTCAGGGGTGGGGAACATACAGTGAACTTTCACCTTGAATGTAGACCTTTTACCACTATCAATTTACAGAAATGATTGCCTATTCATTATCCCCCCCCCCCAGCATTGTTAAGGGCAGAAGCATAAATAGAATGATAATAGAAAGGCACAGCACAGAACTGCAGAAATTTGATTTGCAGGAAACATTGACTGATATACACCAGTAGGCATTAACAACTATATTTTGTTCACCTGCACCAAGTATGTGAATGCAGGGTAGATTTAGCATGTTATCTTAAGTGCATGTTTTCAACATATCTTTGCTTACAAAATGTGAACAATATGCACTCTGGTCATTTTCCAATACAATTCTATAACAAACACAAAGATTTTATCTGGATTTCATACATTCAAACCTGTATCATGACTAAGAGACATGAGAAAGTCAACATCTACCCAAGATTTCACCAAGTATGCACAACTAGATATGCAGACTGCATTGTGATAAGAGCATCAAGCAAAAAGTATGATGTTACAGTCACGTGCAGGTGAAGATAACGACAGATGCTTTGTCATTTGATGGGATACCACTAATGCTTAACATGATAAAAAGTTTGCAATTTTACTTCTTTCTAATATATGAGAAGATCAAACATCTGAGGAAAAAACTGATCTACACTCACTTTTGGCTTTGCAGATCTGAGGTACAAACTACACAGTCTACATAGATAAGTTATATGGCTATCTCCATACTAATCCACCCATTGTTTTCTTTTTTTCTCCAAAGGAGTTGTTGCACCACAGTCCTTGATGCAATTTTTAAGACAGATTTCTACCAGCTATGGAGACTTGATTGATCATGTATAAAGTCTAAGCAGATTTCAGAATTTTTTAGATAACACACAAGTCACAAACTTAGAGAGGGCTTTGAGAAAGACCAGTGACAATTACCTCCACAGTAATAAAAGACTTTACAAAATTTTCACCAATGTCTAAGGTTGGGGCTATATGACAGTTTAAATGATTTATATCCACATAAGCAGGTTCTGAGACTACAGATCTTAGGGCTTTACACCCCCTTTTTTCTTGGGGGAATACAAAACTTAAAACCTGGAATTATCTTTAGTATGAGAAACACAAAATAATCTTGGGTGAGCAGAGGTATGATCTTAAGAGATGGACACAAGGGGAAGTGGCTGCTTCTAAAAGGAAAGAAGTCATTTACAAAGATGACCACTCTCTTCTCATAAATGTCAAAAAGGGCAGTTGGCCAGCCTTAACGAGATGCACCTGCCCAACCAGCCAGTGGTGCTCTCTTACCAAAGAATACCAATGTCACACTGGACGACAGAAGACGATGGTGATGAAATGCTCTGTACACAACAAGCCTCGTCAGGACTGATCAGCTTCCCTCTTCACACCCATGTTTATACATGCCTGGTGAAAAACTGCTTCATTACCCCAGTGTCTCTGCTGCACAGGCTGGGAGATGGGGGAAAAAATGTATCAACATCAAGTGTACTGCGGCTGCAACTTTCCAAATGTTCTTCATTGCCCATTGTAGTATAACTACATGATAACAATCTCCTGATGAAATTTTAAAAAACCCCATATACATGTTTACATGAAATCACAATGAACCTCCTGAATGTGCTATGTTTCATAACATATTATACAAATATCAACTGCTTCAAAGGGGGATGGTTAAACTATTTTGCACCGAGGTGATTTCTCACACAGTGCTATGCCCCGAGACAAAGTCAAGGGGCATGGCACTGTTGAGAAATCAGAGGGCAAATAGTTTAACCATGACCCAAAAGAAAGCAGTCGATATTTAATTTGTTTTATATCCCCCACTAGCATTTTACTAGAATGATGAAGAATTTTTCTCTTAGAAATGTATAACATTAGTTCTAACTGTTAGGCCATAGCCATGCAGCGCATGCAGTGAGCGAAAGGTCTGTGTACTAATGTAATAGGCCTCCGTAGTTACCACGTACTGTATACGGTATATGTACAAGGAATTCACTGCTGTTGATTCCTCCAAGCTATAGCATAGAACTGCAAGAGAAGGGGGCCTAGGACTAGAAGTAGGCCTAAAAAGGCTGTGTTACCAGATTACCATAAAAATTGGTTTTAGTTTCATGAAATAATCCATACGCTGTACCTTATTATGTTGTACTTCTGCTGCAAATTTACAAATATTCCTTCTTTACTTGAAGCAGCCATTTTGTCAATTGAGTTGAAGTACATTGATCATACACTCACCACACACACCATTACACCACAGATTTCTGTACATGGCATGGCAGGGGCATTGTGTTGTTAGCTAGCTAAATAGGGAGCTTTAGATTTTCGCGGCGGGGACGTTCAGAGGAAAAAAACATGTTCTGAGCATGCGCAGGAACGCGCATTAAGTCGATCTATTTATAGCTCACGGTGTCTGAGTTTTTCACTACTCGTTCTGGGCTATTTTTACATCCGCTCAATTTACGACGCAGAGAGCTACTTGATGCACTGATCATATGGGGGCGCCATTTCATTTTTTATACATTGCGTCCCAGCGTAATCTAAAGCTACTTTTCAGCACGATGAAGGGATGAAGGGAGAGAAGAGAACGTCCTATGCACTCGTCGTCTCAAACGTCCGCGCCGCAAATCTAAAGCTCATTAATAGCTAGCTACCGTACTATGCGCACTGCAAAAATGTGACAAATTTAGATATCAATCGCAAAATCGCGATTGCGTGCAGATCGTGGATTTCCAAACGTACTATATCACGCTAGATAGTACCGTAAGTCATTGCACCGCTCTCAGCTGCTCATAAATTGCTAGTAAATCTTAGAGCCCCTTTTGGTGCTCCGTACAATCATAATGCAAGAAACTTTACATGAAGGATATATAATAAACATTAGTCAGCAATCCACCCAGAATACAGACAATGCAATCTATTCAATAGGAACATACCTCTGCCATGAGAATATGTATACATGAATGAACCTTGAAAATGAATACATTTGACAAAATCTTATTTCCATGCCATATCTGCAATTTCCACCACCTCCCTGCTCACATTTATAACCCTATTTTTTTTTGACATTCGATGAGAAATGTGATTATCTGTAATCCATGCCCTAGTAGGCTTAATATAATGTGAATCTGAAAAGATCGTAAGCAGCTTTGATGATGTAACCCTCTAAACACTAGCTAAACCAAGATGACAAACAAACAAACACACACACACACACACACACACACACTATCATGTGCACAAATGAAATCAGCATGGGTCAATTCACACCACTGACATTGCAATTAAGTGTTAATTACATTGCACACTATTGAAAGGCTCCCCTTTGTCTACAATGCCATTGTGTCAAGGGAAAAAAAAAAACATACAAGATTGTAGTAGCATGCATTCACCACGTCTCGTTCATTTCCAGCGTGTAGAAGTAATCACATTATCATTTTTCACTAAAAAGAGTTGACTGCATTTTTTCTTTACAACGTGAGCCTGAATTAACATTTTAAA
Organism: Diadema antillarum; assembly: GCF_040938485.1. NCBI lineage: Eukaryota > Metazoa > Echinodermata > Echinoidea > Diadematoida > Diadematidae > Diadema > Diadema antillarum. Next base: position 135,651 of record NW_027271246.1, on the reverse strand, counting down.
AAGAGAAGTCAAGTTACAGCAATATTGGTCTCAAATTAGACCAATGAAATTACAATAACAATGTCCAAACTGTGTAAGAAAGCAAATGCGAGAAAGCCATGACCATTTGACTGTCCATTGTCATTTACCAATTTGCAGTGAGCAGCTCAAAATAATCATTAAAACAATGTGATTGTGTTATAACTGGCATGGAAATCTTTATAACATGATTATAATTGTGCTTGCATGTACAGTACCACTCAGTTCACTACTCACAGGAAACATTTCTCTCTGACTTTACTCAACATGTGTTTTGAGAGTTGTTTTCTATAGTGTTTTTTTCCTTTTAAGACAGAAGTTAGTACCTCGTGTATCAATGCCAATGAAAAATTATCCTGTCTATTTTGTTTGAACAGTAAACAATAATTAAAATTGAACAGCAATGTTAGATGGAATAAGTCATATGTCTTGCAAAGCCAGACCTTAAGGAACATTATTTTGAGTTGTAAGTAGAGAAATTTGTTTGGCTGTGATTGAAAGTGTTTATTTGGTTTAACTCAGATTTTCTTTTTCTGAATTACTATGACAGATATACCAACAATTTCCTTTGAATACAATTTCTCAGTATCACCCATTCAGTCAGAGCACTTGGTACAGTACTACTCTTTTCTTCCATGATATCAACCATTTCATAAACTATCACAGTAGGAAAATATGATGTTCACATCATTATCACACAATTATGACATTTATACTAGATGTTAATTATAAATCTATGAATTTATGATTTGTTGTGTTTTGGAAGTATATGTCCCTTACAGTGTGTTTTCTTGTAGATTACACATCTTTTGTACTTCTTTAAGATCATCATCAGTATAGTACCATTAGTAAAACAGAAAATAGGGGTAAGTATAAACTTTAAAGGGGATGGCTAGTAACTAATCAGTGGGAATCAGTGGGAATGCTGGGGGATGAGTGTTCCAATCCTTGTGGGATTCATTTAAGAGTACATTATATATCTATTGTTGTGTGAAAATTATTTGCTTCAGAACGGTCTCATATTCAAGTAATGTGCAGTTTAATGCCCCATCACTGTACAGGCATGCTAACCTGGAAACATTAAACTGCACATTACTTGAATATGAGACCACATGAAGCAAATAATTTTCACACAACAATAGATATATAATGTACTCTTAAATGAATCCTACAAGGATTGGAACAATTATCCCCCAGCATTCCCACTGATTCCCACTGATCAGTTACTAGCCATCCCCTTTAACCCGTCGAAGACGAGTCTGGAGTACATTTAGTTGTACTCGGGCAGGTGTCTATGAGAAATGCGTGTTGAAGCAAAATCAGCCCGTCCTCAACAGGTTAAGAGATAAACACAAAACAAAGTGCATGACTATAATCCACACAATTAACAACATCTTCAGGCTCACAAGGGACAAATTTGAAATATATGTCATTCAAAATTGTAACAAAAGCATTATATGAAAGAGAAAGTTCACCAACAGGAAGCAGATGAAAAAAGTAATGCTTTGAATAGAATGAAGAACAGATCTCTAATAATTACGAGATGACATCCAGGTTTCTCCTTCATTCGACCTGTTGTGCAAGTTACATACAAGAATGATGCAAGTCCACTGGTGATTTGAAATCCCTATTGATATCTCTATTATTATAAATTGTCTAGGTGACAGCAAAGGAAGGTTACAATGTATGAAGTCATCACAGGGAGCCCCTCTCCCAAATATCATTCCTGAGCTCTCAGTGTGTGTATACTATGGTCTTTCACTATTCCTGACTTAGTCCACTTTTACACTGCACACATTTTTTGTTTGTATAATATTCCCACTGCTGAAGAGTGTTTACATCATGTATGGAATCACAAACTGTTCAGTTCCAAGTCTCAAACTGACTGCAAACTATGAGCTGCATGCCATAAAAGAGTTATGTTGCAAATTTTATAACCAGTTAATCAAACCCTATCTCTGAGTGCACATATATATGCAAGAGTATGACATGAACATTCACAACACACTATGTCTAAAGAGTACTGTTAACCCTAAAATGCCTGTATTTTGATTTTGTAAATTTTGTGAGAGCCAAATGTCACGAAATTAAAATGCACATGAAAGTTCTTGTCTGCACTATATATAGTAATAAATGCCACTGGCAATTCGCGAAAATTTCATGCCAAGAAAAAGGTTGCTGGCTCTATTATGTGTTAAATTTCATGTCACGAAAATTTGTTTCACAGTATGCAGTTCATGTGTAGAAATGTATAGATGCTGTTTAGAGGTCAAACTATTCAGATTACAATGTGCATCCGGAACTGAGCAGAGCCTGATTTGGAAAACACCTCAGTCCGCAACTTGCATTTGCAAACTGAAAAGCATGTCTTGGATAAAGAAAATTCAAGTTTGCTTTCAGGCAAATTTTCCATGTAACTAATTAATCATGATGAATGTTGCTAAGATATTAGATGTGCTTTTTAAAATGTACCAGATCAAAGGGGCTCATACCCACTCAGTCTTTCTGTCTGCATATGTCTTTGTCTTTCAGTTATATTTATAGCACAAGCTTAAAGACCTATTGTATATGTGGAACATGTTCTGGAAAAAAAAGAAATCTGCTATTGTTATGTCAAAATAAATAATGCTGAGAAGTATACTTATAGAAGTAGAATTCAAGAAAACCATGTCCGCTAGTTGTGAGCCACATGAATGAATTTATTTTCAATACACTGATAAATATCCTTAATAATAATTATACATCTTACTCATTAATCAGTCTTACACAATTTCTACATTTAATCACTGCACATATTTCAATAAATCAAGACCTTTTCAACTGATTAGCAAATAAAGACAAAAAAACATTCACATATTATGCTGGGTGACATAGTCACATTTATACCCTCATATAGCATGCATCTACAGTGTATATGAATGAAATAGTCATATTACACCAATGTACATAGTTGTTCCTTAGAAGAAATAGTCTTTGTCATAAAAATCATGTACTCTCTTTCAATACCTCCCAATCTTATCATTATTCTACATGAAGGGGAGAGAAAATGGTGGTCTGGTCTCATATGTTGCAAGTAGCTCACTACAGCATAAGAATTAATGAAATAAACTTATGTCACCAAAGGCCTATAAACCATCTGAATACAGATGGAAAGTTTTATTAAAGAGAAGGAAAATACTCTTATGTACAATATAAGACTAGCAACACTAAAAAAAAAAAAAAATGATTCCCTGCCTAGCTAATGCAAAAATCTATGTATGAAAGCATTTGAATTATAAATGGACCGTACATACTCCTGGTATTCTAGTTACCAATTTTGCTGTCCTAAATCTTCTTAAATCCATTTAAATCACATACCTCTATATGTATTCATTAATTCAGCAGCAGCTTAAGTAAAAATCCATTGATTTGAAACCAATAGAAGGGAGCAGTTGCAGGTAAACACAGGTAGGAAAGAAAATAGATTTTAAAATAATGTGACAAAATTCAGCAATGTGGCTGTGTGTGGAAGCTGTCAAAAACACATATAACTCGAACCTTTGAGAAGCCTCAGAAGAAAGCTGGCACTCTCATCCATAATACCCATTCCAATTTCACAAATTGGAAAGTGTTACCTGGTCTTGAGACAAACGAATATGCCAGTGCACTATTGGAGGAGAAAAAAAAAGGGAGGTTGGGGGAGAATGCAAAGCAATAAAGTGATGGTGATGGTTGCGCTTTCTGATCTCTTGTCCAGAACCAGAGCATGTACACATCCCCGCCACCTTTAAGCTCAGAAATATGGCCGGTGGCATATCGCTCAGAGCCGCATCCAATTACGCCACAATAGAAACTGGAATCATGTTCTCTGCCCAGCAATTGATCTCATAACAGACATCCTCCCTACCCCTCCCCCACCTTCTACTTCCCACACACACAAAAAGGTGTTGGCAGCCTGTGCTATTTAATATCAATGACAGTATGTGTGTGTTGACACAGCACCTTAGAAACTAAGCTTAAAGGGTCCTTCAGCAAAGATAGGCTTGTGTTGTTCCCACACTGTAGCAGGCTCAAAATATCCCTACATTCAAACGAGGCATGAACATAAAGTCTTGAAACACACGTCTGCTCATTGCACTGTAATTTTTGTTAACTCTTCAAAAGTGGTTAAACAAATCGAAATACATGTTCACATTTGTAGAAATAATGAATTTCAAGCAATTTTCTCAGATGGACACTATACAATTTAAAATAAGTAGTCTAGATTCCCTTAACCCGTTGAGGACAAGTCCCGAGTATACTCGGGCAGGTGTCTATGGAAAATGATTGTTGTAGCAAAATCAGTCTGTCCTCAACGGGTTAATTAACTTAATGATTTATAGTTTGTGCCAGTGACTCATCTTTCACAGTAGCATGAAATAAACAATAGAATGTGTGCGCACTACTCAACAAAACAATAAATGGAAGATTTTGAAATGAGAATCAGGAGAGTATAGAAATAATGCAGTCCAGAGTGAGTTAGTGCAAAGTCAGTGCACATGAGGTTCCTTTAGATTGGAGCTGCTTCTGTGCACAAGTCACTAGTAAACCAGTGATCCTGACTTTACACCAAATTCCATGAATTGCATTTCATATGAGTTTATTACAGTGTTCCGACAGTCTCATGAAACTTTGACTCTTCACTTTAATAATGCTGATTACTGAAAATCCAACATATACATGAACATCACATGAACATTTGCTGTAGATAGTTTGGTATAAATACCTTAGATTAAGTACAAATAGATATCAGATCAAGACTGCACTTACCTAATTGCAATACAGATTACTCATCTATGATTACCTGTGCAACACAGATCTCCATGTGCACATGGGTAAAAAATTACCTATGAGAGGTCTCGATCTGTAGACATTCAATCTTTCTATTTATTCAGCTCTCTGGAAAACACACACTGCACTCCAACAGTTAAATGTATATTGGCTGAAAGATGACTGTGTTTTTATTAAGTCTGTAAAAGTGCCTTGGACTCATCCAGAAACATTTTTTTTTTTTAGATTAGGTAAGAGTGTGTGTTTTGAGTTTGTCTTTTTTAATAAACCATGGCAGCCAGAGATTTAGTATTGGTGTGTGCATGCATGCATACTGTATGTACAATTTATCATATGCCTAAACCTCAAAAACTATAGTGTATAACTGTGCCTTATTTGTGAGCATATCATTTTGTTGAAGAGTGTCACGTGGGTTTACTCAAATAAGGATAACTTCACACATGCCATGTACAGTTACCTCTCAAGGTTTATTTCCAATAAAATTCGATTCACATACAAAAGATTATTTGACTAGTCAATCCATTTCTATAACAAACTCGTCCGGTCAAATCTCTAAATTCCAAAAATTGACCCAATGTAAGAGTCAATATCAAAATCTCACTTTTACTGTTTAAAATGGCATCAACCCCTTAGAAAATAAACGCATCAGTTGACACTGTCTTGACTTCAAACCATTCCACTCAAAGGTCACTGACCTAACCTCAATTATCCTCACTTAAGGAATTTCAAACTTAATTCACAAATTGACTTCCCTTTGCTTAAATTCCGTCTCATGTGTACAGGTCATATGCGACGCTGTTTCTGTTAAACAAATAAGTTTGGCTTTACCTCTGGTCCACAGCAAGTCCTGAGCTGACTTGACTCTGTGCGACCTCTCTGATTCTGAGTCAATCCAAATTTACCAAAATGTCCAGGTCCTAATCTCACCTGACATCTCAAACTCTATCTCTTCACGTCCACTCTCTAAATCGTGCCCACCCAACAGGGCTACCACAACTCAATTGACAGTCCTGAATTGACTTGTCCTGAAAATTTGCTAATTGTGGCTCAGAATCACTGCCACATCTTACTTCATAATCTCATTTAGACTTGTAAGACAACTTTACAAGTGGTTATTCTCACATTTTCACAAAACTACAACCTTACAGATGAGATACACAGCATGTTGTATTACATGACGCAATATTTTGGCCATATTTTGCCAATTCAGAAAAATTGCAAGTGTAAAATCATCTAGAAATGTGTGGCAAACTGTATTGCACCTTCAGGTTTTATGTACTTGTGCAAGTATGTTCGTGATTTAATAGAGAAAAAAAAAAACAAGCAAAAGAAGTATCCTCTCCTGTCGAGGCAGAAAATTTTGCTGAAACATCTTTTCAATGACAAATCATGCGCACAAATTCCAACACGCAAAGATTTGGGTGAGACTATTAGTCTGTTACAGCTAGAAGGGCGACTGAACACAGAGCCTTTAACTGGCAGTAAACACCCTGGGAATTTGAAGTTCCATGCCTGCTAATTCAATTAGGGTTGCTCCCATCCTACAGAAACTTTCATCTCTGACTAAACTCTGACCGGCCCTATAAGACAGTCACCTCATCAATGAGTGTGACTCACAACCTAGACAGATTAGTGCAGTTTTTTCTAAACTTTTACTAGAAAGGTTATAGGCAAGAAAGGCTTCAATATATATCTGATCAATGCAACCGCAATCAACAGAATGAGGATATCTACTATAGACAGTAAACTATTTGCTCTTTTAACTCTTTATGTGCCACATTCACATGCCTAACTCAGTTTATGGCGTGCTTTTTTCTATTTTGCGTATTTTGCTCAAATGCACAAACCCGCCCAAACCGATTGATTATTCATCAAATGCCACAGTGGGTGATTTCAAGTTCGGAGCTATTGCTATCGCTAGCAATATATATAAAACTGAATTTGAAATCATGTTGGTGGTGGGAGTTGACCTCAAGATTATGACATATTTCCTGTTGCTGGTGCTGTATGGCCTTGGTGTTGAATGTTAACTGCTGAACAGAGCTCTGTCGTTTGTGTTAGCAATTTATGTGCTTTTTCCCCATCGACTAACACTAGCCCCTAGGGATTACTGTAAAACATGATATATTCGCGGCATGAATTTTTCACGAATTGGAGCCGACGGCCTTTTTTGCGGCATGAAATTTTCGCGAACTGCCACTGGCATTCAATGCATATATAGTGTAGACAAGGACTTTCGCATGCATTTTAATTTCGCGAATCTTGGTGCTCGCGAAATTCGCGAATCTTGGTGCTCGCGAAATTCGCGAAATTAAAATGCACGCGAAAATTCCTCGTTTTACAGTATCCTCTTCGTCATTTCAAGTTTGGTGCTGGTGTTAGCGACGCCGTGTGAGACCCGCATTCACTTCTATAACAGATGCATGTTTTACATGCAAAGTCTATGCTAAAATACAATGGTCGCCCACGTAGCGTACACGAACGCTCTAGACATGGCTACATAAATCTGAAACTGGGAGCAAAATTATGATCGTTTTATTTTGTTGAAGGGATGAAATTTGTGGCATTTTATACTGTCTTCCTCATTGTGTATCTGTGACTAAGCAGTCATGGCTGCATCTTGTAACATTTGACTGTGATCATGCGCAATAATTGTTTTTGTCGCACAATTCCCGCGGACTTCACGGTGGTGGTGCGATGCTAGCACCTAGTGCTGAGATTGATAATTTTGATCGGTATCGCTTCGTTAATCTGGCTATCAGTGTTGGAACTCAATTTAAGGCAGTTGGATGGGAGATGGCACTAGCACTAGCACCGGGGTTGAAATCACCTAGTGAATGATGAAGATAAAAAACATAATTTTTCCCACAGCATACCTGCGTTGTCATCTAAGAATAATGTGGCACGTACACAGGGGGTCTACAACGTGGCGCATAAAGAGTTAACAAAAGCTTATTCACTGATTGCTTGACATTATTGTTGAGATTCATACTTTGTAATAACATGCACAACATTTAATTTGGAAACTTGTATAAAGCATGTATGTCAGGCTAGCCTACATAACATGAACATATTGAGCTGCCAGTTTGCTGGTTTCTATGTCGTGCTCACAAGCTTCAGGTCATAAGAGTGTTGGTAATGTATTTACATAGGCTGCTAATATGCACCACAGCAGGTATCCCTTATAAACAAGCTCTCCATGACTAACTTCAAGAAATCTTGTAGTTAAAAAGTGTTGAGTTAACTTTAAAATAAGTCCAAGTTGGGAAACTACAAGAGGTATCACTCAGATACCAAGCTAATGCCAATCTCATTTGACGGTATCTTTTGCTGATATGTACACTGTAGGTCTTCATATCACAAATTAAGGAATTGTTTGATTAAAATATGAACTGAGATTTTTAAATATCTAATTTGCCCTTTTTTCATTTTTTTCATTGAAACTTCTTTATGTCTTTTTCTATGAATGCTTATACTTGCAAAATTTGGGAAATGATTCTTTCTTTGACTAAGTGTTGAAGAAGAAGCAGTGAGAGGAAGAACCAATAGGAAGGTATTGATGTGTGACCAGGGTTAGTCTTCCTCCCCTCTACAATGGCCAATACTTCAAAACTTTCTTGTAATTATCAAGAAAGTATGATGTGTCACACACCAACATATTCCTGTTCTTTCTGCAACTTTCATAAAACAACACAGAATGAAAACTTACCTGATTATTGCACGACATACGAATCTAATAGATGAGACCAGTGTTCCTTCTTAGAAAAGGTAATAAACCTGGTATTTGAGCCATATTACATGGCATGATATCTTCCTTTTTTTTGAAAGCCACAAAGAATACGATAAGGAGAGAGCTGATAAGATGATTTTCTTGTACTCTGGTCATGACTGGACCAATTGGAAGTAAAATACTCTTGTACAGAATACCAGGAACAACTAATGGGCAAAACTGAACATAAAGAACAATTCAAATGTCAGTGTTCTCAATGATGGCCATGAATCATTATGTAACATAGACATTTTATAAAATAGCACACAGACTGCAATATGAACTGGGTGTTTGCAAAACAACATGCATTTGAAGTGTCAGAAATTACTTCAATCTTCTGCTCTCTCTTAACATAATAGATGAAGTAAAACAACATAAGGCCCCTTTTAAGAATTCATAATGTGATAAATCTGTTTTGATTTTTTGTTGATCAAAGTATGGTTTGAAAGCAGGCACAATACCACCAGTGAACTGATACTATGTTGCAATTTTGTGTGCTATACGCAACTTGTATGTCTTATTCTTCCTATTTTATGGGTTGTTTTTGTTTTTGTTTTGACTAATCTGATTTCAGCAGCTTCAGAGGAAATATGTAATGAATTAGTGCACTTTCTGCGTGGGTCACTAACTTAGGTAGATTAAAATTTAATCTTGTACCTGTGCATATCATTTAATATCAACATGTGATTAATACTTCATGTACTGTCCTTGGCTATTTGATATGAGTAGTAGGCCTACATTGTAATTCAACACTCAAGGTATATGAAGGCAGTCACATGAGAGCAATCTTTTACAAGGCATCATAAGGGGCAGGCTGAAAAGCCTGGAGGGATGTGTGTTGCCAAGGAGAGATCTCCAACTTCAGCTGTTTATGAGGAATTTGCCATTTTTTTCCAAATGAATTTGACTTCTATTTATTATTGTTTGCATAGGAAATGATAATTAGTATAGGAGTATCCAACACATCGAACTGATAAGTATGCCATAATGTTTTCAGGTCGTCTTTTCCTACTTTTATCCATCCATCCATTCTACATCCCCTTATTACCTTTTTAGAAAGTTGGATTTTGTTAATACTTGATTCAGGTGGGCTACAAGAAAATATGTAGATGTGCTGATGAAATTATTGGGAAAAATCCCCCCAGGTCAAAGGTCAATGGAAAGTGAGCTTTAGACAAAATGACATTTTTCAGTTGTGACCTCATCTGGAAATGTCCAGTGGTCATACAAGTAGGGAAGGAAAGATGTAAATAGATAAACAATCATTTTAAGCATGGACATGATATTGTTAGTAGCTCAATATCAATATAAATTGTCAATACACTTTGGTTTAAATGTCATTCTCAAGGTGTAACTTCAGATAGGAATGTTCACTTGGTAATGTCAACATGTAATTGCATGAAATGACACTGAGATAAAGACTTTGAATGCATGAATTGAATATTTGTTTTGCTGTCTACCTTCCCATTCATTGTGCAGAGAAATAGAATCTGACACCTGAACAAACCTAACACAAATTTCTCTATTGGTGGATCATAAAAATTTACTTAGCATGCAAGTAAAAGCTTCTCCTTCTTTCCTTTTCTTTCTTCTTCTTCTCTTGAGCTCTCACTTCACTCCTGTAGCATGCACTTTATTCTGAGAGAGCAAATCTTTCATAAATGAAGGCTGACAATGTAACTGAGACAGGTCTTACGATGTAAGCTGGAAAATTCTTCTCCTGTCTTATCTATGCCAAAGTTCCAATCTACTCACTGAATAATGCATTGATTGGTTATGATAGGTTTTGACTCAATGAATTCTCCAACCACTACCTTTCAGGCCACTGGAGGATTTACCTGCCAAGGGGACTACAGTGGGGGAGAGAATGGTTCCATCAGTGATCTCCTAAATTTGAGGTGATCAAAACATCTACACATACAGAGACACACTCTCCCCTATTCTTAAAGATGTGCTCCTCAATCTGCCATCTCTCATATGACACACAGCCGCACGCTAGAGCTCATCTCATCACTCAACAGCTATCACATTCCGGTCCACCTTGCATTTTGCTAACAGAAAAGATGAGTCCCTAAGCAAGACTGGAAGAAGTAAGACCCCTCCATCCTGTCTCTTTGCTCACTAGACACATGGAATATCGTGCTTGGTATCTTGGTATTTGACTCAATGTTAAAAGTTTACATGCCACATCATCTACAATGTATTACTATACCATCCATTAAAAAAATAGAAAAAAAAACCTACCATATGCTGGTATTTTTGTTTCAACTTGTCTCCTTTAGAATACTGCACATGCATTGCATGGTTTATACTTTTAGTACTTCAAGAATAATATACAAATAGTGAATGGTCACGAGTGCAATTCGCCTTGTTGAATAGAGCGCCTCTATCTTTCACCTCATGCGAAATCTCGTTCCATTGCACGAGTAAAGACCATACGCTGTTTGTTTTATACAACGTCCAAGTAGATCTTTTTGGTTGGAGGATTGTTGGGTAGGTCTAAGTAGGCCTAGAAGTCTATATATATGAAAAATACAGCCACACTTACAATTTTTTACATGTGGATCCACTGCGATTCTCTTTCTGGCAGGCTTATGCAATCAGTGTAGATACAGGTCGCTCATACACATACACTAGCACTACGTAGGCCTACATACGTGCATGCATGTACCACACACGTACACTGCGCTAGCTGCATGCGATCCTCAATATGCAACACACAGTCATGCAGTACCGTAAAATTTCTCGAACCCTGGAATAGAACGAAAAAATCGAACCCAGTTGCACGCAAAAATAGAACCAAAATTGCACAGCGCGTTGAATGGAGTAGTTATTGAATATCACGTCACCAACAATCCTCCAATCAAATTACAAGGATCTACTTGGATGTTGTATAATATACAAGCTTTCAGCTTTCACCTGGCCAGTGATGTTTTCTGAAAGTGCGTCATAAGAGCCTGCCACATATGACAACACAAGTCTAGATAATTTTACACAACTTTGCTTTGTGTTACAAGCTTAAACCAAGTAGTCATATTTTCAAAGACTCACAAGATAAATCACATGATCCCAAAGCACCAGGTGGATTAAATTGGCCTTCACATGTGCCAACCATTTTCTGCTAGATGACTACTGCAAGCATCTACTTTTCCTCAATATCAAGGCCTCTACTAAGACTAATATACCATATATAGATGTCATCCCTGGGAATCAATCTCACAACCAATCAGGTATGGCAGAGGCCTCCAATAATGTCACTTTTGGGCTTATTCTGCTCCACTCAATTCATTTGGTTACATAAATGTGAGTCACAAATAAATCTTTCTCCACAAACAGAGAAAATCACCAGAAAGAGAGAGAGAGAGAAAAAAAGAAACAAACAAACAGTACAAGTACAAAGAAAATAGCAATCTATCTGTAATAAAAATAACGACTCAGATGTTGAGAAAGATGGAAATGAATCTAAGTGCTTTGACATACATATCACTAAAGAGATTACTCTCTTGTGCTATATGATTGAGTTAGAGGAGATGTGATTAGAATATTTATATAAAAAGAAAGATAATAGAACAGATATTTAGAATATATACTCCTGTAAAAAATCATGCGTGACATGACAAGATTACATACATTTATATACAAATGATGCACAGGATAGAGTGCGTTAGTGGAGATGTAGCGCACTCGAGAGTATTTACAATTGTGAAACATGCACAAGGCGAAGCCGAGTGCATGTTGCACTACATTGTAAATACCCGAGAGTGAGCTACATCTCCACTAATGCCATGAAATAATCCTGTGGATCATTTGTTTTATAAAATGGGTCGAAAACTAACAGCATTTTTCACGTACCTTTGTGGGTCAATACCAGTCAGCTACATGTAGCACTCGCTCAAGTCAAAAAGTCAAGATGTCCGAAGATGTTTGTCCCAAACATTTACGCACGTCATACTCGGAAATCCCGCACATATAAGTACTGTACGTGTAAGAGTATACGTACGCCACATGTTATGCACAAGAAAGGCCGACCGGCAGCCCAAACTAGACGTTCTATACAGGATTGACAGCGTGTATAGTAGCGCGCGACGCACTTGTAACAACTGATTGAGTGCGCACTGCTAGTGTAAACATTGCGATGTCAGGCTGTGCATGTTAGTGAGAAATTAATGCACGCACACGTGACTCATTTCAGCGCTTCCAATTGGCTACATTCTTGAACCCATTTTATAACGTACATTAATGTACATTAGATGATTGATTACACCTGTTATCATGAGAATGACATGTACAATGTACTCTATATTGCAGGAAGAAATGCTTCCTGTTTTATTTTGTCTATCCTGTGATTGCATTTGTCACTTTTAACTTTGATGCCCCATCGGGACAGAGTCTCTGCAAATGTCACTATTTTCCCCACTGCTATACTGATGTAAGACCATTCCAAACTATAAACTGATGTACAATTTTTTTCTTCTTATTATTATTGTCATTTTAGATGTACATGTAAGACATCAAAATAGTGAAAGCCTGTGACTATTCAATCAAAGATAGCATTGACAAATCATCTAAAAAAATTGAAATTATACAAAATCTGAAACTGATGAAATTGATTTCAGGGTAGACATATTAATTACAAAGTAAAGGTACAAAATTCAATCATTGCATGTGGACTTACTGTTTTAAATTCTGAAGATGGTTCACGTCCATTCCTGGATGCTTCATCAGTTTGTCAGACATGAAACCGTCTTTGAAATGTAAAACAAAAATTCTTTGCAAGTCCTGATGCAATGATTTATTAAATTTTGTACCTTCATTGAATGTTACCTGAATAAATCAGAACTTATATCAATTATAAAGTACCTATTTTGCACAAAGGAACTAAAAAAGGTCAATTTTCAAGAATTACTTTTATTGTGTTTGCTATCATTGCATTATATTGATTAACTTTCATTTCAAATATTATGAAAGGAATGAGAACTGTGAAAACTGCATGGCAAAAAACAAAAAAAAAGATAGAAGGCTTCAGTATTATGCCAGCAATACATAACAGTTTAACTCCTATCGAGAAAACTAATTTCTCGTATGTATATGAAAAGAATAAATGAGAATTTGAATAATTGATATCAGCATTGCCACTTCCATATGAAGCTATGCCATTATGAATTCTCAAATTTTACCATGTTCAGTATGCCAATGAACAAAATTTCAAACATTTTCTTGAAGACCAAGCATCTCCTATGTGTAAGGAATAGATCTGAAATGTTCAGAAATAAAAAGACTGTGGATGTCTGCTAAAGATAATGCAGTTGTGACTTATGATTGTTTCTTACTACAAAGCAGTCAATGTCTTAACACTTTTATTGAAACTCAATACTACTTTAATAGCTATCATATGGTCAGGAATCCAATGGAAACAAAAACTATAACCTCCCCAAAGTCCATTGTTTTTATTTGTCACATTTGCTGCACATTGTATTGGTCTGCAAGTGTTAGATATTTGGTAGAGAACTGCCATTTGACCTCTGTGAATGTCTGCAATCCCACTGGATGGCATTGATTAAACAGATTGCTGTAGCATGACTTCCCAATAAACTCTGGGAAGTTACCCTCAAAGTTACAACCCTGGGAAAGGAATTATAATGGGGCAGCTGTTAGCTTTATCCATCAAGATCATCTCCGCTGGGTGAACTTGGTTTCTCTGGGCAGTCTGGTGCAGCTGAGCTGTTAATACATGTCTGCAAACATAGCCTCTGGGCAGATCAGTGCAGAGTTGACACAGGTATCTTTATCTGGACTTAAAGGGCTTTTACATCTAAAAATATCTCATTTGTCCAGTTCAAAATCTGAATGCATTCCATTCTCATCAGGATTTTTTTTTTATTAAATCTGAATTCATATTTGAATTCCTATGTAATATGGGATATCAAATCAATACTGTCAACTGCTATCCCAAGATTCCAGAGATCCTTTTCTTTTTTTGCCCAATTGTACATACTGTCCATATATCCTGAATTGTATAACCACTATAACTTGATTGGGGAGGAAGAACCTGGTACGACCTAATAGTAACTTCAGTCATGGTAAAATGTACTCTTGCGTGTAAGCAAATCTAGATGTATTTGTTTGATTGACAGACTTTGGAGTTTGTGACACAACTGGTAAAATCAAATGTTGTTTGCAATAAGTCATCAGTGAGGAAAAATATCTTTGCATCAAAATCCTCAGCAATTCCTAGGCATTGTGAATTACAAGTACTTTCAGGGACATGCTTACACGCTTGTAAAGTGTGAAACCCATTTGTGCTGCCACAATGATCGTTGGAGGGTATGACAACTTGCATCAGGTTTGCAGATACATTTTGCACAATAAAGCAGTTTTTTTTTTTTAAATTCTCTTCCTGCCCTATGCCAGTGTGTATCCACCAAATATTTGCAATAATTCAGACCGCAAACAAGACTCTTTAGCTGCATTCACACACAACTAGGAGTCATTGGTTTTTTGCAACCCGACACAAAAATTGATTTTATTTGCCACCGTTCACACAAATTGTCAAGAGAGTTTATATTAAAAAAAAAAAAAATCAACAGTGATCAGAACATGACGGCATGGCATCCACAATCTACTGTGGCAAGTTGCATTATGGAATTAAAAAGATGAATAAAGTTTCTGCATGCATGCTGTTCACACAAACAAATCATGACTGATTTTTGCATCATCATATGGATTGGGATAATTAACAACTTTTGGAGTCCATACACACAAATCATGGTTTTTTAAATTGATTCTCAAAAACAATTGATTTTGAGTGTGTGTGATTGCGGCTTTTGTGTGAGTTTGAATGACATCATCAAAGAACACATGGAATTATCCAATTTATTGTATCATTAAAGGTAGTCAGTGCTACTTGGCAAGTATATTCAATGTCAATAATATTTGGTATATATCCACTCGTCATACATTTTAAATCACATTTCTCCTCCCTTGGCAAAAAGAAATTTGTAAAAATTCAGTGACTTTTGTAGGAATTTTTTTCATGAGGAGCCCTATTATCTTCAAATCACAATCGGGTTTGTGCCCACATGAACAAACTGAAATTCTATCATATTAGGGATGTTAGCTGCCAAGTTTGGTGAAAATCTGTCGTTTAATGAGGAAGTTGAATGTGTAAAAAGATTATGCACGACGTACAACAGGTGCAGGAAAATGACGTCAATAGCACCTTGAGTTTTTGGCTCTGGTGATCTAGCAATAATACCAAACAAGATAGGCCTACCTGGCAAGCTAAAGAAATTTACTACTACATCAGAATATTTTGTTGTTATTGTCATTGAGTATGTATTACCAAATTTCTTACAAAACACCAACGGTATTAACTTGTTTGATTAGTCTTTACATTACAAATGATGTTATCATCATTTATGGCTTACATTAACCCTTGTTAGAATTTGACACAGAGTGCTTGTTACAAAGGTAAAAAAATACAGATATGGCACACACAAAAAAAAGAAAAGAAAAGAAAGGAAGCTTTAAAGCTATATTTGCTTATGACATACTTACAAAACAATGCAACATCACTGCATGCCTGACGTGGTGGTTGCTATTAAAGTGGTGTCAAAAAATGGAAAACAAAAATAGACAGGCACCAGCCTGTAGATAGACTGATAGACAGGCTCTAGCATGGGATTGCCTTCTAATCTCTCCAAAGGAGAGAAAAAAGTCAACTCAACAAAATGCAGCCATCAATCCCATACACACATCGAAGATAAAATGAAGGCGAGTGTTTTTCATCTATTTGTGTATATCAAGGCAACCCCCTCCAACTGCCTGGGTCCCATTAATGGGTTAATGAGCCATTTTAATGGCTTGGCTTGGATACTCTAGTGGTTACCACATGGCCTAGGAGGCATTCCCAGTAAGACAGGGGAAAAGGGAAGAAGGCATATGATCTTTTTCTGGTACAACTTACTGCCTTTTAACAGTCCATGTGGCCTTACTCTGCCCCTTTCAGTCATACAGAAATACTTTGCAAATGACACCAATTAGGCATTTCTGTCCAGACACCAACCCACTTCACACATTTCATCCTCACATTTTCCTTCCAAAGGAAAAGATGAACACAACTTCATAGAAGAATCAGTTTTCTTATGGCAGCATTTGCTGAATGTGTGTCCAACTGAACATAAGAAGCAAACTGTGTATGAACACATGCTTTCTTAGATCAATGTAGGAGTGAACACTGACCACATGATGTGGTAGGTCATAGGTACATTGACCTTATGTGACATCCACAACTGGGATTAATACCAGATGGAAATAACTTGTGTCTATGTGTTCGAAATAACAATTGAATGAATATGCATGATTACACAATAAATCTATCACATTTCAGTCATATCTATGTCAAGTAGGGCAATTTGTACTCTTATCTAATCTCTTTCTGGTAATATTCACCTAATTACTCATCATAAATTTTCAACAGGATTTTTTTCCTAGTTTTAAGTCAGTATATTCTCTTGGGGCTTCATCCTGCAGTGGGCATTTACAAAAATGTCAAGGAAAGGTTTGGAAGTGAGAAAATGGAAATTTTTTTATATGGGTCGCTATATTTCATTTCTTTAGTCATAAGATGCATGCCTTTCATTGTGTAGGACATCTTTCTTTCATTATTTGTGATAATCCACATAATTTTGGCTACATCGTTGGTTCGTTTCTTTTTGTTTTATATCTGTTATAAACATACATAGAGATATAAAAGAATTCAAAAGGTACAAGGAAAATGATACATGCATTGTAAAAATGAAACATATAGCAAATGAAAAGTATCCTCGACACATCATTGATATACGAAAAAGAATAGAATGCAGGATTAGAAAATGATAATGGAAGGATAGCCCACACTGAGCTGCACTTTTCTCTTGCTGCTTGTCTTCCATGGGGTCCAGTTATAAAGGGGCAAGGAAGAAAATAGATTGTAAAGGTTACATATAAAAATACAAAATTATAATATTCTCATGAAATATTTTTATTGCAATATTGTAGAAGATCTCAATGCAATATGACTAGCAGATCTTTGTTAGATATGAGTGTTGTGGTCAGATCATCACATGCATAATGACATTACACATTTTACATTTAACAGACTAGGTGGGATGGATTGAGTTCTAAATTGATATATCAACTACATGTTGAATTGAATAAACACACAGTCACAAAAACACACTTAGTCAGCACACATACTTACAAATCTTTAAGGCGAATGAAACCAAAGTATACATGACAATAGATACAGTGAATGTAGCAATATTAGTAAAGCACATCAATGGAATTTGAAGAAAATCAGACAATCCATTAAAAAGTTATGAATTTTTAGTTTTGATGCAACAATTGCTTTATGAAAAGACTACTACAGTTTGTGTGTATCTAAATGAAAATATAAAGTGAATTCCACAAAATTTAATTTCTTATCAAAAGTACACATCCCTTTGACTTGTCAGTAACATAATGTTAATTGGGAAATATTATTCCCTCTGCTTCCTGATAGAAGAAAGTCAAGTGCTCTTTCACTATGCTAGAAAGGTGCAAATATGTGGAATTTTCTTCATGTTTTTTCTATATATTGTTGTACGTATGTGATTCATGAAACTGTAGTAGTCTTCTCATCCAGTGATGTAAAATTATGACTTGTATGTTGTGTTCCACTAATATTGCTGCATTCCCTCACTTTACATACTGGTATATATTTGCTTTTCATTCTCCTTTAACTTTGTGGTCTTTCCTACTAGTGATGGGAGGATTTCAAAGAGTGAATGGATAGAGGAAAATGCAAAAAGGGAAAATCTGTTCTTCAAAAGTACATTACTGAATTCCTCATTATGAAGACAAAGAAAATCAGGGGATAGATGAGTGCATATTGTACTCATATCACTAGTACTCTAATTCCTAAGATTCAATCATACTGATCATTGAAACCAATCAGCTATCGAAGATATTTGTGGTTTTTTAACTGCGTTATATCAACAAGTAAGGATTTGATTTAGACAAGGAAACACACATACGGTTCAGAGAGAGAATTGGACAGAAGGCTAGATTCATGCTTGTGTGAATGTAAGTTAGTCTGCAATTAGGGAAAGGGGCTTGCAGGGTAGACTAGGCAGCTTTCAAGGTCCACACATGTCATTACTACTATTACTGTGTCTGTGTGTGTGTGTGTGTGTGTGTGTGTGTGTGTGTGTGTGTATTTGCATCTCTTCTCAACGAGCGAACAGTCTTCTCAGCGTCAAATTACTGTTACAAACATTCTGCACTCACACATAAGTGCGCACAAACACACAGACACACATAATACACAAACACATTCAACACTTCCTTACATTGGTTTTAACTGATTCATGATACACATTTCATTAACTACGCATTTAATCTAAATGCCTATGAGACAGGACACCTTTAGAAGCAGCGTTCATTTAGAAAGTAGATTCAACATGAAAGTCTTTTTTCTCGATAGTGGTTTTGGCATGCATGACTATTATACCATAATGTAAAAAAAAAAATGCTTCTCTGATTGTATAATCACAGAAAAATAGTTGATTATCCTTGCAAAATAAAGTAAATTTATGAACTTATGCAATTTGATCTTTATTGCCCTTTTATTCATTGAAGCAACATTGGAATAGATGGATCACTTTCATATATTACATTCAGTTGTCACTGATGAATGGCATACAGCCAATCCCCTTCACTATGGCAGTCCATCCTCTAGGGAGATCCACTCTGCTGTGGTGATTCCGAGCCCTCCTGAAAAACCCAGAAATGGATAGGTGGGACTAATGAGGCCTGACACTATTAGATTTGGCCACACTACAGAGGCTGGAGGGGCTATTAGCCTCTCAGGAAGAAAAAAAAAGTAAAGAGAGAGAGAAAAAATCCCCCTTGATCCTTGCACCTTGCACTGAAGAATTTATGGAGACATCCATTCTGCAGTCAAAGCAAGAGCCATGCCACTGAGAACAGCTGACCGAAAATAATCCCAATGACATTCTTTCAAACCCCTTGAATCAATTCAGATATATATTTGCTTCCCTAAAGACTCACACACAAATGGCTAGTGCGTGCCCAGTAAAGATGTAAGTTAATGTACAACTGTACATTGTAGATAAGGGCAGATTATTTGCATATGACATGAACAAGAGCCGATATTTTTGCACAATAAAATCTTTGCGATGAGCAGCTCAAAAGCATATTTGCGGGTTCTTGAATTCACACTGCACAACTCCTTTCTCATATGATTTCTGCCATATCACAGAAAGACAGAAATTGATATGACATAATTTCCATGCATGAATATCAGTGTTATGCACTGTGCACAATGCATTAACTCACTCTAGACAATTACATATTTAGTTGATTACATTGTACACACAAACGACCCATTGTACAGCCTGCACAGTGAAAGCTACTGGCAAACACACATGCTGTCAAATAGATATAGGACACAAACACACCCACACACAGAAACACACATGTGCTACTAATGAAGTACTTTATCAGCTGGTGAAGAACATGATTCAACCCATTCAAAATGTGTAAAAAATAAAGAAGATGTTTTGAATGCTTTAAAATTCACTACCGTGGTACATGCAAGTGTTAAGGTAGTGCGAAATTGGGAAAATGAATGTACCGCAAATATTTCTGTATTCACAGTACATGACAGTGCATAAGAGGTCAAAGGCTAGGGTCAGCGTTAACTGTACTTTGGTTAACAAGGTGATTTTCCAGCTGCAACTTCTGCTTTGACTGTCGAGTTGTTATTTTATCTTGTAAGAAGGTAAATCAATGAGTTTCCTGAAATGACTGGGCATGATAGGTTAGAAGTCAAGTTCAAATGTCAAAGGCCACCAATATTCAAAAAGCTGTTTTGCGGCTTCATATGCCATCAAGTAACCTCAATATTATATTACTTGGTGTAATGGATTAAAGTAAACTTGACACTGAGCCATTCATCAAGCGACCTTATTGTGATGTGCTAACTATAGGTTTCATATCACATGGCCACAAAAGTTTGAATTTATCTAATTCAACTTTCTTCCTATTGCTACATAAAAAGTAATTTATGATTACTTTTTAGATTCAGAAATCATATGGACCTACAATTGTAACTCTGTTTAATGTGTAGGCATGGTGTTTACATCACTTCTATTCATCTACACATCTATCAGATTTTCCAGGCACAAGCTCCAGCTTGTTACACAGTACAGTTTTTTCAGTGCTGCTATAAAACCAAATTTACCCAGGTTTAGAGCACTAATCAGTTCCACCTTGCAGAATAATATAATAGTCTATCAAAATACTTCATTAAAAAATCACATCCAAACCACCTTTCCAGTTATAAAATCCTTTATACAACTTAACAGCTTTTACAGATAATTTTCGGCATACCCGCTGCTAATTCTATGATACATGTAGATCTCAGAGATGTAGCACAGAATGGCACCAAAAAGAGAAAAGTAATTTTGCGAGTCACGCTGAACATCAGGGACAGAAAGGTTGTATATGAACAGCAAATTTTTAATTTCAGCAGCAACAACCCTGGCATTAGCGATACCTGCTTGCCAGACACTGATTAAGTACTTCTCAATAGAAGCCAAAGTGAGCTGTTTACATGATGCACAGGGAGAAGGCAAAGACGCTGTGATGGTGGCGAGTAGATTAGCGTGGAGATAAGCTCCAGCCGATTATTAATGATGATGATGAATGGAGCTGGTGAATTAAGACTGATTTTTTGATGGAGCTAAAACTCTGATGAGTAAATGTCGCTGGCTTTCCAGTTTCCTGCCTGAGAGGATATGACAAGGGTGGTAATATCACGGGAGGGAGGGAGAGAGGAGGGCTTCGGCAGTGAAGCAGAAGCAGAGAGGAGTTACACACCATCCAATCAAACAGTTGACAATCATGTGTTGGCAAGCTGGTTTTTGCATGTACCGCCAAAAGACTTACCAGTGAGAAGTAGTTGTATTAAAGGTTGCTTTCAGCTAAGCGTTTGACCTACATGCCACAATCAAAGTAAGACATGTGTCATATGGAGTGAGGGGGGGGGGGTGTGAGGGGAGAAAGAGAGTGAAAGAAAGAGGGAGGGAGAGAGAGAGATACCATAAGAGAATGTCAGAGCCTGGCAAAAGGAGAGGTGAGTGGGAGCAACAACAACAAAAAAAACCAACACAGTTTGGAATACCAGCAAAAAGCAGTACAAAAAGTAAACAGGGCACAGAATGCACCAATGATGTTTGTTTTTCCAAAGGTTCCATAATCTGAAAACAAATTAATGTTTGTTATTTTGAAGGTTTGTTTAGTATTCTCAAACAAAAAGTCTGTATTCCTAGAGGTTCCTTAATCCCAAAATGAAAAGAAGTTGCATACTAATGAACTTTTCACATTAAGAACCTCATCTAATTTTTCCTTATTTCAATTTCAGTTTAAAGAACCTTCACTATAATAAACTTTATATCATTTTCGGATTAAAGAACCTTCAGAATAAGAAACCTTGTTTATTTTTGGATTAACGAACCCTTGGAATAACAAACTGTAACCACTCATGTACATGTTGTGTGCAATTGTTTTGATCGCTTGTTGTTTTTATAATTGACATATAATATGTAAAATTAAATTAAACTTTCAGTGTGGTCATAAATATATTTTATAATATTTCTCTGGATATTGGAACAAATTATGGCCGACAATGACAAAGTAAATTGGAAACAAAGAGGTTTTGGTTTTGATCATCATTTGAAGGGATGAAGAGATTTTTCAGGGGGTGAGAAGAACTTCCAGATGGGAGAAGATAGTGTACAACAAGATCGTCTTGACTCTTGCAGATTTGGGATACACTACAACAGCAAACAAAGTGAAAATCAAAATCTACAGGCAGAAAGCACAATACAAAGATTGTGTTGAGCAGTAACAAACCATCAGGAAGAGGGTTCCCCCCCCCAAAAAAAAAAAAAAAAAAAAAAAAAAAATTGCACTGGTTGCAGTTGGCCGGAATGTTTTGACTTCGAAAAATAAATTGCTTGAAACCTTTTAGTAAGTTGCAAGGTGTTTAAACTTTCAAACAATAACATAACTTCAACCAAATTTGTTCACATCTGTACTGTGAACATTACACAATTATAGCATACAGTCAAACCTCTCCATAGCGGCTACACAAGGGAAACAACAAAAGTGGCAACTATAGACAGGTTGGTGGCCATTTTGAATTTCAACATTTGCATTGAATGATAGCATAAGATACCATATAGTGCTATTCTTGAAAAAACAGCAAATAAGTTTGCATGACCAGCTATAACAATGGGATTTTTTTGTACAATTTATTTCATTTTAAATTTCCTTTAAGCCTTCTTCTATTCTTTTGATTTTTAAAATAACATTTTGAGCCTGAGGAACTGGTTTGGTTTTGCATGAATGGGTTCACGAGCAAGTTCTAGGGAATCAATAATGTGCAAAGCTGACATAAACAACAAACAATACCCAGACAAGTATCCCATTGTCATTATTTAAAGGGATTTAAATCACCAATTATTCAGCATTTTGGTAAAATTCTAAGATGTCACTACAAGCTGTCTTTGCCTTTATAGCATCTATTCAGAGCATCATTACTGAAGCCTACATTTAGTCAAGTCAGTGGTAAGACAGCTCTTCACAGCGAAGAACTGCATTTGTTAATCATGTCTGTGTGATTGTGACTGAGCTAGAACTCAGTAGAATTCACGCAAAAGGTAAAAGCCAACGTATTCATGGCTGGGTTAATGGTTCAAGTAAACTTTTGTGGCTGCTATACGCAGTTAGACAGTCACTATGGGATACAAAATGAGTGGCCGCTGGCCACATTAGACAGGTGATAGCTATATAAAGGGTCTATAATACAGAGATTTCATGCATGCGATTTTTCAGTGGCTGCTGTAACCAGGTGACCACTATAGACATGTGGCTACTTAATAGCTGCAGACAAGTTTCAGGGGGATTTGTTTGATGAATTTAACAGCCTCTAAAGCTATGATTAGTTGGTTGATTTGCTGCAGGGGGGGGGGGGGGGGGTGTTGCTTTGTACCATTCTGTTTGTTGTCAAAAGGAAACCAAAATCTGTGGTGGCCTTGTGCAAGGCAAGTGCTTGCTATCACAGGTCTTAAATACATATTTTCTTTGCATGGGATTTCCATGTGATCACTATGAACAGAAAATTGTGACAGGTGGTTGCTAGAACAGGTTTGACGGTATACGATATGCGACTGTCGGCATATTATCTTACTGTTATTGCTATGCAGTTGAGCAGTGCAGTGGTTTGCTTTATAATCTCAATGCTTCTTTTTTTTCTTCTTTTAAACACCAGTGGGAAGAGGGAGTACATAACACATCACCTATGTTTGTGGTTAAGGAAAAAATAGTGTTGTGAATCCCGATTTCTTTTATATAGGCCCTACTCTTACCAAAGTATACCTTATCAATGCATGTCAATAATTGTTTCACATCTTCTTATGATGTCTGGATTGTTAGCTGCTTTACTGGCAGTCAAATTCAAGAAGTGTTAAAACTGCTTAACACACATACCACATGATTAAGAGTTGTATTACTAATGGTGCCATATATGCTTCAGAGTGGCAAATATGTCTGCAAAGTAACACCAAAGAGGTTGAGGGTCATGAAAAGGGCTCAAGGTAATAGGATGGGAGAAAAGTATTTGATGAGAAATGACGAACCTTGAAGGCTATCTTAGCCTCTATCCAGTTCATGAGTGTCTCATCATTCTACCCTAGACCCAGGCCTCTTCTTCCTGGCCAAATGCTAATTTCACGCTGTGGAAGTCGTGAATCAATCAGCACCGACGAGAGGCTTGCAATAAAAAGGAAAATACGAGAATACGAGAGGAAGAGAGGGAAAGAGAGAGAAAAAGAAAGAAAAAGCGGGTCTAGTTTGCTTTCTCATGGAGGCCTTTATGCCACCACTCTTAATATGAGCCTGAGCGGTTAAGTGTGCCCATCTCACTCACATCATTAGCAAATAATATGATAGCCACTTGCTAAATTCTGGCCTATTTTCAGCTTGTGCTTCTGTCTGTACACAACTATGACAATGTACAATGTAAGGGGCATGGAGTAATTCAGTGTAGTACAAGTGACATCTCATTTTTTTTTTTTTTTTTTTTAGCAGCTGCAACATAAAATTGCTTCTATACCATAAGTAATTTTAGGACACATAGCCCTCTATAGATACCAAATTTCAACCTTGCACCAGTGCAAATGTGCCACGTGTATGAGCATAACACAGACATGCATAGACTCTCTCTTGTGATCAATTTTATTTCCTATGAACCTGAGCAGTGGTGTTATTGGAAGTGTTAAACATAACCACTTGCTTTGATTTCTGTTGCTACACTAGTCATTGTTCGAAAGCCATATCAAATCTCTCTAGCTGCAAAAACACTTCCACTCTAAAATCTTACACCTGCTCATATGCATATTCTGATAGTTTAAATCTCTTGATGTGTGAACGATTGTGTGTCATTTCACTGACTTAAAATTAACATTATCAATGCATGTCAATAATTGTTTCACATCTTCTTATGATGTCTGGATTGTTAGCTGCTTTACTGGCAGTCAAATTCAAGAAGTGTTAAAACTGCTTAACACACATACCACATGATTAAGAGTTGTATTACTAATGGTGCCATATATGCTTCAGAGTGGCAAATATGTCTGCAAAGTAACACCAAAGAGGTTGAGGGTCATGAAAAGGGCTCAAGGTAATAGGATGGGAGAAAAGTATTTGATGAGAAATGACGAACCTTGAAGGCTATCTTAGCCTCTATCCAGTTCATGAGTGTCTCATCATTCTACATTTTAGGAAAGTACTGTATCCAACAACTGATGTGTTAATCATACAGAAATTTAATGAACATGATAAATGAAATGAAAATAAATGTGCACACACACACTCTATAAATCATTTGCACTGAAACACAAGCATGAAATAGATCTTGAGACTTGTTTGGGTTCAACACAATGGCACAAAGCAGTGGTATTAGAATCATATCATGCAAATTAGGCAAGGGAACAATGTCATTGCCTCACAACTTTTCACATTGGTTTGTGTAAAAAGATTATACAATCTTTATACAATTATTTTGGTCAATAAACCAAGAGCTATGAGGTAATTACTGCCACACCATTTCAAATCAAAAGATTGATGCGATGCATATGATATATACTCTTAACGCGGAGTGAATTTTGAGTGAAAATGTTCATTTTCACTCATTTTGGACTGACCTCAGGGATCACTCCACTCATTTTGGAGTGACCTCAGGGATCACTCCAAAATCTTTGAGTGATCCTTGTGGTCACTCTAAGATGTGTGGAAATGTCATAAAAGTGTTATTCTCATGACAACAAATTTGGGTCGTGATCAGGGTCAATCACCTTTTGGTATTAATGAACAGTACCATAACAGAGGATTGTACCTCATAGTGTTTTGTACAGATAGTAGATGAAACATGGTGCTTAGGGTGGAAAATACGGATATGCCTAATGACTAGTTAAACATGCAAGAGTTAAATGCAGGATCATATACAACATTTAGCTTACAATGGTTACATTAACATTTCAAAATCTACCAAATTAACTGTTACCCAAAGAGCGCCATCTTATGCTTGGCTACAAAAAGTGGATACAATTTTTATGCTTTATGTATTAAACCATAGCTTCCTTTCCTACTGCACTAAACCTCTACTGGGAAGTGTGACTTAAGACCCCTACCCTCTTGACCTCATGGCTACATCACATCTTTTTATATCCTCATTCAGACTTTCCAATTACTCCTCAAGGAGTCTGAGCAAAACCTCACTCTCTTTCTCTCCTGCTCTCTTACCCAAGGCATGGATACTTTCCCCACTTACATGCAACACACAGCTACAGACATACAGGGCACCCTAAACAGCCACATGAAGCCAATATGTGCCAGGGACTCTTTCCTATCTCCCTGACCCTCCTCAACAAAATCTTTATTTCCAAACACTACAATCATGAGAATAACATACAAGTGGGGACTTTTGCAGAATTTCTCTCCCACAGTGATATGATTTAGTGAACTTTGTTTTTGTTGCATTTTTATAAATGGGAATTTTTGCATCATATAAAAAAGTAGTATGTGATACATGTGTAGTTCAGTGGAACACGAAGTTCATGGAAATTTCCACACTGCCATATATTTCACACTTACAGCACACTGCAGCCCAGCCTTGCCATGTATACTGATTGTATTTATTCATCATCAATTTTATTCTGACTTAATTACATTTAACTTCAACTTTCCTTGAATTGCTTTGGGCTATCTAGAGACATTAAAGGCATGTGGGGGGGGGGGGATCAAGTTTTTATGATCTCCTATGCAGCTACATTTTATATGAAAACATTCTGCATTATAAATTTATCAAGATTCTTCTGATATCAAATATCAGTCAGTTAATATTCATTTTTATAACAAATAATCCTTACAGTTTGCATGGAATAAAACTTCCCCTTCAGCAAGGGGGGGGGGGGGGGGGTTGCAAAGAGTGCATGGTATTGCAAATTTCCAATGGCTAAACTTCCTGAAAAACAACTGAAAGACAACAAAGTTCATCTGCAACACCTGCAGAATTGGGCAGCATGCATGTCTGGTGTTTGAGGTTGGAGAGAGTCATCTTCCTCAGCCTTTACTTCATTCCCTTCACTGGTTTCCTATTCAACAGCATATTATTTTCAAAGTACTTCTATCCGACATGAAATGTTTCAGCAACTAGGCCCCTAAGTAACTAAATGCATAACTGTATGCATCCCTGGTAGAAATCTCAGATCCTCAAATGACAATCCTCAGCTCAGCTAAGCTACCCAATCACCCGTAATCTTGCTGGTGATAGTAGCTTTAAGGTTACTGCATTAAAGCTGAAAACATTTATTTCAAATCCAATTTCTAGCTCTGCACAGGTTTATGTGCATCTGTATGTGTACATACAGATGTAAAATATGTGTATGTGTATATGAATTGTGTACAGTTACCATATGTAGTGTGTATATGCCTGTGTGGACCTACAGTGTGGCATCCAAATGATGGATCTAAAGTTGATCAAAATGGCTTTTTAAAAATTAATTTACTATTTTGCATTCTCTTCATAAATGCTTCCATTTCTGTAATTCTGTAAGTGCTCTGAGCCTCATGGGAAGAGCATATTAAGTACTTCTATGTACGGACATCTTATTGAATTGCTGATTAACCCATTACTGCATGTATTTTTGTTCGATTGATTTTTTAGTACATTTCAATGACATGTTAATATGCAATATGAATGGAAACTTATTACTAACTACTGGGTAAAAGCAGATATCTTGATATAAGGTTTAATAATGTCAAATATAGACAAAAGGAGGGGAATATAATAGTACAGGTATGCCAAAAGAGTCAACATGAGGAGTTTTCGATCAATACCATCACATTGTATACATGTACTGTACCTATCAAGTGAAACACACATCTATAATCCTTGCCTGCTATCATCATAAGAGCCATAAAATGAAAATCACATAGGCAGGGAGACATCATTCACAAATAAGCACAGCCATCCAAAAAGCACACCAAGCTCTACTTTCAAATGGTGATAGATGGCCTATCAATCCTGATGAACTACAACTCAAAATTGGACTCTGCCTGCTAATAAATTATCTTCCTTTTTAATTGATGAGAGGGGCTCAGGTATGAAGCAAAGAAACAACTGAGTTTGTCCCAAGTCCACTTCTCCCCAGTGCGTGTGGCTGAATTTCAATATATATAACATGCCTTTCCTCTCACAGGAATATGAGTTTAAACAAGTGCATCATTTCTGACAGACATTTCATGTAGATTACAGAAAGCAGGCAAGTTGAAGTAAAAAATTGCTCTCGTATTCTACTTACTTTTTTCCCCTTCCTCACACATAGTAAACCAGCAATGTATCAGAAAATATTTACAGTGCAAAGCCTTTGAACAGTTGATTTTCAGTTGACTTTTATAAACAGCTAAAACACACGATGATAGAGGATTCATAAATTGGATAAGTGAAAACATTGCAAATTTTGGAAGTTTACATTTTCACAAAACAGTGACTATAGTCACATATGCAAATTAGTGGTAATGTCAGCCATCACATAACATATCTCCCACTGACCTACCTACAAATTTTGCACATTTCACCTTTAAATGAAAACAATGAAAACTGTACCATAATCAAATATGCTGAAATAAAGTGAAATAAAACAGATCATCAATTACACATTGTATGAGGCAATGTAGCAGTGCATTAACCCGTTGAGGACGGTTTGCTCTTGCTAGAACACGCATTTCCCATAGACACCTGCTCAAGTATACTCGGGATTCGTCCCCAACGGGTTGAAAAGCATTTTTCTTCCCTGATTGATTTGCTTGTGTGATATCAGAGTATCAATGAAACAACAAATTCCCCATGCTAGTGTAGTAAAGTGGCCATGCAGTAATACCAGTATACATCATATTTTGTCTCATCTATCTGCTAAGTGTGTGAAGACTTTCTACGTTGTAAGTGAACATCTGTATGTATAAAAACTCTTGCTACATTAAGAGCAAGTCTGAACTTTGTGCAGTACAAATATTGTATATCAAATTCTAGTAACTGCTTTTTACAGTTAATGCCTTTTCTTGATAATGATAATAGATAACTATATCAAATTGCACTATTTCACGGATTATCAGGGAAAATTGCACTCCGCATTGGGCTAGTACGTACACCTGTCCTAATCTTGGATTTGTGCCACATTGGTCCTAAATTGTGCAATAATCATTGCCATCCAACGTAATTATTATCAATACAAGGCATTTTGGTCATGTAGGGTAAATGGGAATAGAACCCGAATCAATTTGATTGTGAGGCAGACACACTTCTGACTGAGCTGCATCACTGCACTGTAAAATCAAATGTAAATCTTCATCATGTTTTCAATATACAGACCAAATGAAGAGTAGCGAGGTGGTGACATCACCTCATCTAATCTGCATACATGTGTTTGCAACCAATGCTGTTTGATTTAAAATTGGCAGGCCTAAAACCATTTGATTTTACTGCTAATTCACTCCTTTCCTTTGATTATAATCTACATTACAGTTACAGTTGACTTGAATAAATAGACTAGTTTTTCATGGAAAATTTTCCGCATTATTAGTGAGGTGAGCTTTTTTCAATTCTTTCTTTCCTATCATGGACAAATATGTAGAAAACTGCTCTCAAACTGTTAATAACAGCCAATTTGATGGGTTTGCTCCACGTAACTTTAATTTAAACTCTATGTACATTGAAATGACGTTCATCTGTTGTTTAGTTGTATTTAGCGTCACACTGACTTCATAATGTCACATCATGGCCATATCTACATAGGTAGCTTGAAGAGAACCTTTTTTCTTTTTAAATTGTAAAAGTTTTCTTTTTCTCTCTCTCTCTCTAGATACTTCCTCCCAAAACTGCTTCAAATCTAGAATGTTAAATGGAGGGGCAAATCTACTGCTCCTGGTGAGGTTAACAACCTTCTATCCTGAGGTGGTGTAATTTCTCTTTAGTTATGATCATTATCATTATCGAAAAGTGTAATTTTACCATTCTAACGAAACTCTGACCTCTGTCCCAAAACTTCCAAAGAAAATTGGCAATATCAGGCAATACATGTTAAGTACTGTGTTTCATGATTACACAGTGAGCGATTTCCAAGATACAGAAGATAAAGGTGACATTTTGTCATTTTAACTTGACCTATGACCTTATGACCCACAATTGCACAAATGGTCCAATTTTCTTTAACTTCTCCGATGTGTTTTACTAATATTGCTGTATTTGCTCAATCCATAATGGTTTTATTCCACTAAGTATTAATAAATTTAAGCTGACTTAGGCTACCATGCATAAGGCTTTGCATCTCCCTGTATAAGTTATATGTAACCACATTAATCCTCGTGACCCTGTGAGCTTTGGCTACTGACCTTCTGATGGTCGCTCTTTGCATGGCCATGCATGCTTTAATGCCAAGTTGATTTCTATACCTCCAGTCATTTTCAAATCTCTCTGACAAGCAAATATAATTACAGGCAGAGAGAAGCACACTTTCATGTTTTTGACTGTGCTTTCATCTTGTGAGCATCACAATGACAGTTAATTTATGCCTACTGGCAGGTAATTATTTCATGTAACATGCACACAATTTGGTGCAGAACATCTTGACAAGGGGGGGGGGACAGGGAGTTTCAGTGAAATATTCAGAGCATATGGATTATTGATTTACAATATCCTCCCATTACTGACAGCTCAAGTGACATCATTAGTCATGGCTGTCTTATATCATTCAGTAGTCCCTGAATGCATGCAATAATCACTGAGAAATCATGCACTCAATATTTTATGACACTTTTCTCATATGACCTTTGGAACATTATGACACGCAGACCTGCATAAATGCAATAATGTAATATTTTCAGGATGATGTTGCATTGCCTAGTAACAAAGGAATTTGGGTAAAGAACACCTAAACAGACAGAAAACTCTATCACATAGGAATACAAATGTTATATTTCTCGGAGTGAGACACAATGCAATGCATACCGATAGTTAAGGATTTCAGAGTACCCATACTTCTGCTCCAAAGCATTACAACTGAGGCAGATGTAAAATTCAATTTGATGGAATATCTAGTTTTATGGAAAACACAAAATGGATAGAGAGTGACTTTGTCAAGGTGTTTTAAACCAGTGTCCCTCGTGTCATAAGCCATTCTAGTCCAGGCTAGGCTCCATTCTAGTCCAGGCTAGGCTCCATAGAAAGTGCACCTAACCTTGTTTTTCGATATATATAATGTTTTTTTATGGTTTCTTGTCAATTCCAGGGTGCTGATTCCAAATCCGATTGATGCCACTCGCAGAAACTTGAGCATTTTCAGCAAAATGCAAAAATCCAAAATGGCCACCAGATATGCTAATTTGGCCATGATAATCCCATTTATGTCAATTTCATGACCGATTATTCCATCAAACTTTTTAAAATTTTTGTTCCTTGAGTAATTCTATTTGCACATGCAAGACAATTTTCATTTAATGTAGGTACATTTAGTATTTTAAGCTTATTTTCTATTCAAAATGGCCACCATTCCTATACTCATGTACTTTATGAATGGCAAAAAAATATGCATAGAAATAGAAGACAAATTTGCTGTTTTTCCAGTCACATACCTACGCTGTTATCAAGTTTTGTATGTAATGCAAATCTGATAATTGCCACTTGCAACACAAGCAAACAAACAAACAAACAAACAGAAAATATATTCTTTGTAATCTTATATGTTCTTATTAACATAAAAATTCAAAATGAATGCCACTCATACACCCCTGTACAATATGAACGATAAAATGCGCACAGAAATAAACGAATTTTCTCTTTTTTTCTGTCATGCAGCAACACTGTTTATCAATTTGGATGCTGATTAGAAATCAGAAGAAATCAGAAGGTTGTTTAGGGCTGTTTTATTTGTGATGCAATCATCCAAATCTGGTTCCTCAATCTGGATTTTTCACAAGGAATTTGGGAAAAACACCAACAAAACTTGAATTGATGCCAACATCACGATCGTTTATCAGGAATTATTAAACATGAACATTTGATACTTGAGATGTTCAACATCATAAAATTTACTCTGATTTACTAAAGCTAAATCTCAGATGATAACACAAATGAAATTTCCAAATAACTGTCTAAAATATCGAACTACCTAAAATAACTCTAATCTAAAAGTGATACTATACAAACTGTTCAATCCCCTCTTCCGAGAAAGAACATGAGGCAGGGGAAAGTTGAAGAAAGGACCACCCCACTTCCTTCCCTCAAATCTCTGATATTTTTAAAAAAAAATTTTCATGTACACCCAGAGTATTTATTTGCATGAAATTACAAATGGCAAATGACCTTCTGTCTGATCTGTATGAAGTAGATCAGATTTACCACTGATTCTGTGATGGCGTGATTTTACACTTATTTGCTCAAGGTTGGTTAAAATGTAACAGCATGAACTTGTGTACTTGCCACTGTAAAACTGGTTACAGCTCGTTATTCCAAAGGTTTGTTATTCCGAAGGTTTGTTATTCCGAAGGCTCTTTAATCCGAAGATTTGTTAGTCCGAGATTCATTTTTCCGAATTTCATTTTCGGATTAATGAATCTTCAGAATGACGAACCTTCGGAATAACGCCACAAATGTTCGGATTAACGAACCCTTCTTCATTTTCGAATTAACAAACCTCTAGATATAGGGAATTTGTGTTTTGGATTGACGACCCTTTGGATTAACGAACCCTTTTTCATTTTCGGATAAACGAACCTCTAGGTATAGGGAATCTGTGTGTTTCGGATTGACGACCCTTCGGAATAACGAACCCTCGAAATAGCGAATCTTCGGAATAACGAACAGCACCCGTAAAATTGACACATTTTTGTGTCTATAGATGAGTACACTGCTCTTACCTTTCCTTCAGTGATGAATTGTGAAATTATTGAATATTTACCAATGTTAGTACAATGCAGGTGATTCATGATGAATATAATGGGATGAGTTCATATTAGTCAAGGGGCTTGTTTTACACCTGTTTGCCCCCACCTCTGCTGCTGCCCAGCCCTGCCCGACAGCGACCCCTGCAATCCTGCAATTGCCTTCAACAAGGTACTTAGCGGTCACTCGGTGATCTTGCCGTAGAAAGAAGGTAAAGACGTGGGGACTTGCTTGAGCACTCCTTTACAGAAGATCCAAAGCCCAACCTTATTGTCAGCAACCATCCACAGAGCTATCTGACAATAGACTCACTGACATTGATGCCTAAATGTAGCCATGATGGGTGAAAGGTTTAACTGTTCTCACGATAGATGGATTTTATCACCAGTTTTCTCGGAGTGAATGTCTTTGCGTATGATGTCTAGGGATGCTCCAAGATTTCTAAAGTGCTGCCTCATTCTGAAAGCAGTGCTATAACAACTTCACACTGCTTGTCCTTAAATTTCAGCACTTGCAGCTTCAGGATGTCGCAGACCAACTGACTTAGGACTCTGAATGATGGCCTCCTCCAGGGTGGCTATAAACTAACTCCACTCCTTTTAACATGGTGACATGATAATCACTTCATGAAGGAAGTTTGCTCATGCAGATGATGTTACCCTTACTTCTCATAGAAGGTCCTTGGATGACATTAGCCGAGTACTGACCCATCTCGAGACAATAGAGGAGTAATTCTCCTTTTGGAGACTTTGCCTCAACCTTTACAAGATTACCATGAGGCCCATGCCTTCCATCTTAGCAACCATCTTGCAAACACTATATGTTCAAGGTAGCTTTCTGTGGCAGGCAGGCATACATTGTAGGCTAAGGAAGTCTACCCTCCTTAACTGGTGCTCAATCACTCTCCCTCCTTACGCTGGAAGGAAAGGATGACAAGTGTCCCCAGTGCCGTCTACGCATACCCTGATCTTGGCTTCCAATCATGTTAACCTGATAACCTGACCTGGGGGCATTTCATGAAGCGTTTTTTCTGACAGATTTGTTCTCAACCAATCAGATGCACTGGTTTTAGGCTTACAGCAGTTTGTCCAATCCCACAAACCAATCTAGATCTCCCTCAACCTCCCCCCCCCCCCCCCTCCCCATCACTGACAGCTTTGACCCCAAAACCGGATGGTGCAAATGCTGGTTTGAGGCCATGGACCATTCAAGTTACCAACAATACGGTCTCTGGCATGGCAACAAAGCCAGACAGCTTCAACGGGCTTTCATCCTGGTCCTATGGCAAATAATCACCCTCTGACCCTTGAGGAAGTCATGGAAGTGCTGAACATCATTAGATGTGGTTGCAACTAAGGCAATTGCAGGACTGATTTGCATCTATAGCCCTAGAAACCTGCAAATCTGTCGCCTGCTGCCAAACATCAAACTAAAGAGATCTTTGAAGACAATAAAAAAGAACAGTTTTGGTTTTAAGACGAGAATGAATGACCTCATGATGTTAAAGTATAATAATAAACACATGGGAAGTGTGACAAAACTGAAAGAGGTACTTCACATTGGTCCTTGGTTTTGAATAGTTTGAAAGGTATTGCATCTGGACAGTGTTGTTTATACCTTCACCAGTGTTTGTTGTTGTTTTAATTCAAGAAGAAAATCAAGTTTGCTCGATAACATCAAGGCGGTACTCTTAAATTATATCATATAAAAGTGATGAAAGTTATGATCCATTTCAGGCCCTATATATTGTACATGGCACCCAATATATTTGCGTTGCACACGCAACACTTTATAACAGCGTAGGAACGGGACTGGAAATACAGTAAATTTGCTCTATATTTCCATGCATTTTTTTACCATTCATATTGTACATGATCATAGGAATGGTGGCCATTTTGAATTGAAAATGAGCTTTAAATACCAAATAAACCTATATGAAATGAAAATTCTCTTGCAAATACAGATGGAGTAACTCTAGGAAAGGAAATGTACAAAGTTTGGCGGAATAATTGGTAATAGAATGTGCCTTATTCTGATTATCACGGCCAAATTAGCATATTTGGTGGCCATTTGGATTTTTGCATTTTGCCAAAAATGCTCAAGGTTACGCAAGTGGCATCAATCGGATTTGGAATCAGCACCCTCGAATTGACAAGAAACCATCAAAAAACATTGTAAAAAAACAAGGTTAGGTGCCTTCTAGCCTGGACTATTCCCCATGACTTGACGGCTTCTCAACCATTTCTACTTTCAGTAAACACAATTAGCTGCTGTCAATACACTGTCCTTGAAGCCCAATGTGAGTGGTAGTTATGTACATACTGTAAAAGTGGATATTTTCGCGCGACTAATTTTTCATGCTTGGGCGGGTAAGAAGAGGTTTGCGTGTTTTTAATTCCGCGGAATCAAGACATCACGCACAGGTACATATGGCAAGCAAAAATATTTGTGTGCTTTTATTTTCGCACTAGTTTCTGGTTGCGCGAAATCGCGAAAATTTCAACACCGAGAAAATTTCCACTTTTACAGTAGTTAGACAGTGAGTCAGCTATAGGATTTCTGGAAAGGTCTTGAACTCACAAGTACATTTTGTATACATGTACAAGTGTGTAGCCCCAGGTTGGAGCAAATTACAGAACATTCAAGAAGGGGTAAATGGACCTATATAAGCCACAGAAATTCTGAGGTAGGCAGAGTACCACGTCCAGTCACCTTTGCTCTGAGAGTTACGTCACTTATGGCCCTGAAGCGACTTGTTATACAAGTGTAGTCAGTCCTGTGTTACCTGCTGACCTGCTATATTTGTGGAGATAAGGCCTGGGAGACATTTTGCCTGCAGAGAATTGATTTGCCTACATTGGTGACAGACTCCATTTTCATGTCAATGGACATTGCGACGTCAAAGCTGTGATGGGCTGGATTCCTAGCTGGATATTATTTGCTGGATTATCATTCACGCATTGACTGGACGTGGTCATCATAACGTCTGGATCCTACATGTGTCGCTGTGGATTTATATGGTGGATTTTACCTGGATAATACCTTGGATTATCGTAACCTGCGAGGTTCGTGGATTTGTGTGGCGCAGTGCTGGTCACCTGACTTACGATATAGCACATGTCACGTGATGCCTCGGGGGAAGATTCACCCCACGAGTGTCTTAACAGACACTATCGCCGGGTAGCCTCCGGCGGTTCACCTGAGGCTAGTCCGCGTCTACCCTTGTCGATCGAAGGGTAAGGTTTCGCCCGAGGCTATTCCGCGGCTACCCCGAGGCTGTCCACTGTGTTGCGTCTTAACAGACACAGGGGAAGATTCTTCACCCGAGGCTACCCCGCGTTTTTAAAGACTTCGCCCGAGACTACCCCGCGGCTACCCCGAGCCTGTCCACTGTGTTGCGTCTTAAAAGGCACAATCTTCCCAGGGGAAGATTCTTCACCCGAGGCTACCCCGAGGCTACCCTGCGTTTTGTGGCCTGTTAAGACAGGGTACAAGAGTTACATACTTGAAATATCATTGTACAAAATCAAGGTCTAGTATTGGCTCCCTATAAAGTCAAAAGAAAAGAGTTTTAAACAATGGTAGGGGAGGGGGAACAGAAGTAGAAATACCAAAGTATGAGGAAAGGACGAAATGTTCATCAGATGAAGATGTTAACATACTGTAAAACCAGAAATTTAGGGGATCTACTGAGTTACTATGCAGCAGGTATGGGCATTTTACACATTAATCTCAATCTACATTTTCCTTTTTTATCATGTATAAAACAGTTTTGGAGATAAAGATAGTGCTCAGTGCTCACATGCTATTTAAAGGGCAAGTCCAAGATAAGGTCCCCTCAGAAGGCAAAATTTCATCTTTGCTCAATATTGACATGTTTGGTATCATTTTGAAGCTTATGAGTTGAAGTTTTGATTTCCATGGAGGAAAAAATTATATTATGTAAATTTATGCAAATTTCAAGGGCTTCATTTGCATGAATGTGAAACACAGCGTTACGTATGGGACATTTATAAAAATTCATATTAATTCAAAGGAAAGCAAATGATATTTGATTAATATGTGGACATAAGAAGTTTATCAAATAGTTTAACTTGGTATGAAAATTTAGGGATTATGCAAATGATTATGCAAATTAGCTCGTGTCCTATCATGAGATGTCCCATACGTAACAAATTGAGGTCATTTTTTTAGGTTTTTTCTGAAATTGCTAAGGTTATATTAATGCCCTTTTGGAAAGTTCTGATTTATTGTTTAGAGAAATTAAATACCACAGAAAAAAGAAAAAACAGTAAAAGGAATATTTTTTATAAGGCATTGAAATAATGTTACGTATGGGACAAATGCGTTACGTATGGGACATCCTCATACATAATGCATGTGAATGCATGTAGCTAGCTGGGAAGGTCTCTCAGTACACAAATGGTCAATCATCCTGAAGAAAGCATCCCAACATTGTCGCTACTTTTTGAGTTATAGACACTTTAAACAATACATGTACTTGACTGAACAATTTTCAGAAAGGGGGAGGGGAAAATACACAATGAAAAAACAGCATTAAAGGGATGGTATAGGTTTTTTTTGTAGAAATGGGGATTCAGTTTTCAACATTTAATGAGATGATTGGAAACCAATTATATGAATTACTTAGGAGCATACAATCCTAAGACTAGAGGAATTCAAAGTTTAGTGATGGAGATCCAATTTGAAATGGTTGTGATATAAATATTTAAAAAGAATATAAAGTAGAATGATTTTTTTTTATTGCAAGTGATACACAAATTGTCCTTATTCAGGTTTCAATAATAGCCACGACAAAATTCATGGGTATACATACTGAGGTGTGACTCGAATCAATGACCTGACTACTAGACAGACATCATATATCTACTCGATCACTGGGGTTCCACGTAGCAGGTATTGCTTATTTATAAAAATTGATATTTCTTGTGTCAAGTTGTTTTTTATTGAAACGAAATGGCAAACTGCCCTTCATCAATGGAAGTAAACACTTTAAACTATTCAATTTTCAGTAGTAAATATCCTGATAAAAATAGGGCATACCCCATACTCAGGTTGGTCATGAAAATATAGAATATGATTAAATATGATTATGATGGTAAATATTTGGGGAATACTGTTCCCTTGTCAATCTGGATCAGTATTTGAGTAGTTTCAACTGATTCCATTTCAATAATTATGCAAAAATTTGTTTATGGGTATTTTGCAAAATTATTTTGCAAAATACCCATAAATGTGTCTCTCCACACACTAAACGAATGGGGGACAAAGGGCATGCATACTCAGGTTGGTCATAAAAATATAAAAATATGATTGAATATGATTAGGATGGTGAATATTTGGGGAATATTGTTTCCTTGACAATCTGGATCAGTATTTGAGTAGTTTCAACTGACTTTACTTCAATAATTATGCAAAATACCCATAAACATGGTTCTTCACACACTAAATGAATGGGGGACAAACTGTCCCATACGTAACTGTCCCATACGTAACACGTCATGTCTGTCTTTAATTAGAACCTGTAATTAGAGCTTTTTACCTAATGACACGAAACTTACCAATGATAATCTTGAGTGTTGTGACTTTCATCACAGTGAGTTACAAGTTGTAGAATGAAATACTTTCAGAGAGTTCTGAGGTTGAAAAAAATGTTCAAAAAAACACAATTTTTCTGGTCCCATACGTAACGGCACATATTTTCTCTTCTAGAATATGATTGTGAAGGTCATTTTTCTCCATTTTTTGCATGATTATACTTCTCCTAGATATCAATCACCGTGATAAAGTTTGATATGATCAAAAGCAATTAACACTATTTTTCAGGTCATAAAAGTCTCTGAATGTCCCATACGTAACGTGCGTGTTATCTTGGACTTGCCCTAAACCAAATACAGCTTGTGCTATATACCAGCACAACAATGCCAATTCAATATCATGGAAATTGTAGCCAATTACATCTTTATGCAATAGGGAGAATGCATTGCTGATTCACTGGCAACACCAAAATCTTACTTTCATTTTCTGTCAACAATACACTACATTATGATGTGCCTTATCTCACCGACTTTTCTTCAGTGTTGAGCAGTGTATAATGTGCTGCGGTGTCATTTCAGATTTTGTGTGCTGAGGCTCTTACAGTGCAATTACACGCTTGCATTCTGTAAAAGAGGAGCAGGGAGAAACAGTTCTGCCTAGTTTTATTAAGCATACAGGGGTATGATGCACTGTAGCACTTTCTCATTAACAGGCATCTGACAGAACTAACAGTGTGAGAAACTTAATCCTCACAGCTAATAAGACGAGGTGGAGTTGAGGTATTGCAACTGGTAAGCAGTGCCACTAGGGTTTTCTGATTGGATACGGCTGCCAGAATGTTCTGAACAAGAAGTACTTCGTTAAAATTCGATACAAGAAGTGGTTGTGTGTGTGTTTTTTTTTTTCCTGGTACCATTAAATAACTCTGATACACATCAGCTGAAATTGTGCTCTCATGGAACTGATTATTCAAACAATGTTTCTATTGTCAAATATTTACCTAGAATACAAAATATTGGTACAGTGTGTTCATGAAAACACACACACAAACACACACATGCACATTTCTACACACTTTCACTTCAATGTCAGAGAACAAAAATTAGATTTGGACATTCTGGTATGAAATGAAACCATCAGGCACTGATGTTTACTGATAATGCTCAAGATCATTATATTGGTCTTTGGAATCAGTACTTTCACTTGCAGAGTATTTTGTCAAAAAAAACAGAACTTGTCTAGTTGCTTCTCCTTGGTAATTCTAGTTGACAGAGATGGAAAAACCAAGCAGATGAATCCAAATGAAAACTGAGGACAGGATACACCCTTTCTGGAAAGATTCCTGCTTATAAAGAGTTCCCTGCACTGTAAAGGGACAAAGCTCCTAACAACCAAATGCTTAAAGCTAAAATTCTGTTCCTTTTCTCTACATGGGTAACACATGAGGGTAAAAAACAAAGAGGCATGTTTAGTGCTACTTTGCCTCCTATATTGGAGGACCAGTAGACCCCAAAAACCCTGACATTAATAGACACCATATTTATAAGTCTTCCCAAGGGTAATTTCCCCAGGGAAAAACTAATCAAATTTCACACAAAGGCAAGAAAGGTGTCAGGGAAATGGGTAATTCCTCAAATTGAATTAGACGTCTACGAACAGCAAGAAATTCCTCTCGGATAAGTACTGGAAATGTCAAACATCCAATTATATCACGGAACACAAATGGCACCCTTACGTTGTAAACAGTGCAAATAGGAGGTGGGGAAAAACAAAAATGTATTCATGATGTGGAGATCACTCTTCTACATCTAGAATTCAAGTGCATGAAAAGCATGTACCACACTGATTCCACTAGATAACTGATGTCTTTAGGGATACCGTAGTTGGGAGGTACTTGTAGATTGAAGATGGCAGCTTGGTCATTTTTCATTTATAACAGCACAGTAAATTGTGACAAATTATTTCAAGATTATTGACAAAGGTGTTAGAAACTGGTGTTGAAAGTAACACCGGTGTAAAGGTTAGAAGGAAAAAGAATCCATTCATATCTATATGGATGTGTACATGCATTTACTGCATTCTGAATGAAAAGAGTTTTCTCTTCATCACACAAGGAAGAGTTCCATTTCAACACAATATTCAACTCGAAATACACTTACTAGACTATATGATTATGTTGACATGTATCACCAATTAAAGTAAAATACATGTTGTACTTCCAAACCACATGCCAGTCTGTTTTACCTGGCATTTGTGATCACAGGATACAGTACCCGTTGGTACTAAAAAACATCATTCCACTTTTTCTATTTGTGCATTATGCGTGTTTCACTGAAGTAATGATTCATACATTGTGTATTACTTCTTACGTTTTATCATCTTTATCTTCATATTCAAGAAAATTTATTAATGTGAAACATCGAAAACAACGTAAATATAAAAAAAGAATGCTTTTAATTCATGTCTGCCTTTTGATGGAACTTGTGCTATTTTGTTTTTATGACTTTACTCTATATAGTGACCATGCATCAGAAAACCAAGCAAAAAGTTGCACACCCTTATTTTACATGCTGACTCAAAATAGGTAAAATGGGCCACCCTAGTTAATTTTCTAAACTTTAGAGCCATTCTTCTAGAATTCTCAAATTTGGGATCATAAAATGAATGAGAAATTGTTTTGGGGTTTTTTCAGTTTTTCTAGAACATTTAGAAAAAGTGTGCTTAAATTATATCATATCATATTGTAGGCACCTATTCATTTCTTAAATGCCATTTACTCCGCAATTTCACCTCCTACATGTATGATAAATTCTGAGAGGATTGTACGACTGTATTTACTGTTGGTATCAGATATTGATATGATGTACTTAATGAGTGTGAACATTTTCAGCTAAATCTGATTCTTTATTGTGTTTTTACAGGATTTTACATTCCTGTTTTTGTCCCTTTCATTGCATAGCAGCAGAGTGAGATTAAGCACTTAAATAGGTCTACCCTTAACTTCAAGGCCTACTTTCTCAGCAAACACTTTTTCAGAATGTGTACTTTCTTTTCCTTACTTATTATAGGCTAGGAATGTTTAGTTGTATTGATTATACATGTACGGTATATCATTTTAAAGCTAAGAGTCTGCTCTTTCAGAATCTGTCCTTAACGAAAAATCCATGTCTGCTAACTTTTTGGTACCGGTACCGGTAGTTTCGTGGTGCAGGGTCACATATAAAGTTGAGGATGTGGAATTGCACCCTCAGTTGGATAGATGCTATGCACGACTTAGATACAATGATCTATCGCGATCAAAATATAAGTCCTATAGTAGTGCTTTCATCTTTAATTTAGCCTACTTCAAAATGACATTAAAAACTGCTATGCAGCATGCAAGTCATGATTGATACAAAGAAAGTACGGAAATGAAAAAAAATCCACTGTTATTATGACTGAATTTAAAGAAAAAGTTTCAAAAAATTTATGATCCTTTCTTGTTTGCTATGCGATCAGTCTTGAATGGAGTTTACCAAATCTTATTCATTATCAACTGCTGTGGTAGTCATAATTAAATTGCTTTACACGTAGGCCTACATACATGTACTCTTGGCATAGGCCTAAATGTTCCTGAGCGTGCATGCTCTTACACACAGAGAGTCCGACTACTAGTAGTACTAGAACTCTATACTAAATGGGTTAGTCAAATACCAGTTAGTGATTGGCTAAACACAGTCACATGATGGAGGCACATTGGTCATGTTCGCCCATGGGCAGAACATTTTTGTAATGTTCTCCCATGGGAAAGCATTTTCACATAACAAATGACAAACGATACCATATGATTGAACTATCATACAATGTATCTTTCATGCAATCGATAGGATACATTTGCCTATTCCATACAATATGAAAAAGCAGATTCAATGACTAACTCGTAAAATATAACAGATGATGACTTTTGTTGTTCGGGAACATGTATCAAACTTTCCACCCTCAGGGTTTGAAATGCTATTTTGGGGGGCTATCTAAGTCCCTCGACTTCGTCTCGGGACT
Source organism: Diadema antillarum (assembly GCF_040938485.1). Taxonomy (NCBI): domain Eukaryota; kingdom Metazoa; phylum Echinodermata; class Echinoidea; order Diadematoida; family Diadematidae; genus Diadema; species Diadema antillarum. The sequence continues at coordinate 92,854 of NW_027271246.1, read as the reverse complement.
TATAACCTCCCTCAATAGCATTTCAAACCCTTCGGGTGAAACATTCGGTATGTTCCCTCCCCCGCCAGTCATCATCTATATAATGTACCTCTCTAGTCTAGCTGTAACACTGTCACTGAGTGCTAAATATTTTTTTTTCCCCCAAAGGACATGTCTACCACACTAGTCGGTAAAGGAAAGCAATCAAGCAACAAAGCAACAACCAATTGTAAGTGTTGCAACCATAATTTTCATCACTGCATCTTGTATTGATTAAAAATGGTTACTGACACCATCATGGGTAAAGTTACTCTTTAGGAGGATTAGATCTAACATTGCAATACACACAGCTCAAGCGAAAAAAACAAAAACAAACAACACAACAACTTACACTGCAAAATGGTAGGCAAAGCATTTCCATCCTGACGGTCTCTCCAGAAAGTTGTAGACTCTTCCCTGAAAACTCATTCGGACTGACGGTCTCTTGCTCACATGCTCCGAGTACTTTCTTTCAAACTCCTTGTCAGTTTGTACGCTGTTGTTCAGGTTTATGTTCTGAACGTTCTGAACCAGCGGATTGCGCGACGAGCTATCGGCCTGCTGGGTGTACACGGCGGGAGCAGTCCCGGCGCTGCTCCCCATGTCCGATGAAGTGCTGACTGGATCCATTTCAACAACGCTGGAGTATGAATACGTTTTACTCGTCGTTTGATTTCGGGATTTTACACTGTCCTTTTCTGCCATTTCTACTACACAACTGCAGCTTTCAGTACATCCTATACATATTTAACGAACGTGCCTTGCTTTATCTTTTTTCCTCCTTGGCGTTATAAGATAAGGACTCATCAGTCACAGGTGGACAGATGGAATACACGACCCGACGCGTTTGTGTTCTACTATGCAAGTGCGTTTATGTCGCAGTTGACTGAGTGAGCTACGCCTCGATCAACTCGTCAAACAGTCTCTCTTGTTCTGGCAATCGGCTATTAGGAATGCACGTGTAGATGGGCCCTCGAACTCTTCAGTCAACAATCAATGTTGCTCATTAGCCAGTATATCGTTGCTTTTTAATATTTTCTTGGACTACCCGCGCTAGACACGAGTTTGCTTACTCTCGGTATAAATATTAGAGTACACTGCTGACCCAATCCCATCACTGATCCATTCAGCGTTATAGCGGAGCTAGCTACCTAGCAGCCCACACTCGACTAGTGACTCCGTAGAGGGCATGAATCAGCGTAGCATCCATACTAGTACCAGCCTTGGAAGGCTCTGCAGCATACCAAGTTTGACGCCGCAATAATATTTATGAAAACGTAGATGGCGAGATAGCAAAACTTGCGCTATCCACATCATGTCATAAGAGAAGATAATGATTTTGGTGTCTGATGCTTCAAAAGAACTATGCTAACCCACAAACCAAGCAGCCATGGTCTTATAACGAAAATGGTCAACAATGAAAGATAAATTCGATTCGACTATGGTGTACAGAATCATGAACGACCTTGTTGCAATTCATCCAGATATACATTTTTTTACAATCAACTCGTCTAAAACGAGGAAAAATCACGACACGTGCCTCCAAACATACCGCCCCAGGGGCATCATCGACAAATTTGCATTTGCCCAGAGATCCATACCTGAATGGAACAAACTTCCAAGCTCTGTAGTTTGTGCAGTCTCACCTGAGCAGTCCAAGGAGCTTTTAATGACCCACCTTAAAATCACACCTTGTGATTATAGTAAGCCCACACCCCTCCTCTCATCGTGCACATAAGTTGTATTCATCTTCGTGATAGGCTGCATTTTATAGCCCTTTGAAGATTATAGAAGAAGAAGACGAAGAAGAAGAAGAAGAAGACGAAGAAGAAGAAGAAGACGAAGAAGAAGAAGAAGACTTTTGACTTTTCAAAATGGTACTTTATTTACACCACTCTTGCACACTATTCACACAGTGAATATAGTGTTTACATACAAATTATTTTAAAAGAGGGGGTACATTCGCCCTCGACATTTTCATTTTTTTTTTTGCATTTTAATACACCACGTGTGGTTCACAATTTCCATGGGGTAAAGTCGAGGTGTTAAATGCAAATCAAATGAAGTATAACAGTATTTGATGACTGCATTTGCAGTCGGCATGATTACATTGTCATGACAACTAAAGGAGGTTTTACAACATTGTTGCAGTCAGCTTGTTAGCAGAAAGTTCGTAACCATGATATTGAGAACTAATTGTTGTTTTCAGTGGGTATATATGCATGATTGACTCAGATATCCTTATTTGGCCAGGTTATGGCGTACATGCTGTGGTGACAGCGGATGGTATATAAACGTCGCAAAGTACTGTGCGGCGTAATATGGGGAGCAATAAGCTCTACACCGAAAAAGAAGAAAACGTTATGGCTTTTCAAAAATTGCTTTGTTTACATCATGCTTGCAAGCTATTCACATTGATACATGTTATGATGTGTACATACAAGTCAAAACAATTGATGACTGTGCTTACAGTCAGCATGATGATTTCTCATAACGAGCTAAGAGTGACACAGAAGGCAATAATTTTTGCACTTTTTTTTTTTGCATTTTTGCATTTTTGCGCACTTTTCACATCGTGGTGAATGCGGTGTAAACATACAAATCAACAAAAAGGGGGAAAACATATTCGCCCTCGACATTTTCATTTCTATGTTTTTTTTTCTTTTCTTTTTTTTTGACATTTAATACATCACGGGTGATTTTACAATTTCCATGCGGTAGAATCGAGGTGTTAAATACAAATCAGGGGATTCAGTCGGTGGTAAATGGAAATGAACAGACTCTGTGTAACTGTCGGGTCTAACACTAATCGAGGACTGCGTTTGCAGTCGGCATGATTGCATTATTATAACAATTAAAAAGGTTTTTACAAGGTGCAGCCAGCTTGTAAGCAGAATGCTCGTGACAATATTAAGGATAATTGGCTGTTTTCAGCGGGTGTACATGAAAAACTCAAATGTGCTTGTTTTGCCAGGTTATGGCGTATCTATGCTGTGTTAGCAGCGGATAATATATAAACATAGCAAAACATTGTGCCGCGTTATGGGGAGGCAGTGAGCTCTACACCGAAGAAAGGAAAAACTTTGTGGCTTTTGAAAAAGACACTTTGTTTACATCACACTTACATACTATTCACATTGGTACATGTTATGATACAAGGCGAACAATATGACTGTGCTTACAGTCAGCATGAAGAAATCTCATACTTTCGCTCAAGGTGTATTGAGCCAAGAGTGACACAAAAGCAAATGGAGGTCATAATGTTAACAGTAATATCAATTATTATATCAACCATGTGATGTTTTCCCCGTGCATCGTGAAGAGTGAGTTGTTATGACACCATCGTTTTGTGAAGGTGCTCGTGTTGTTCTGTAGCTTGTAAAATTCATGTTCAAGAGTGATCCTGTTCTTTATCTTTGTTGTCCAAAAGGGGATCGGGTCTAGGAACCGAGAGGTACGATAGAGCCAATAAGAAGAAGAAGAAGAAGAAGAAGAAGAAGAAGAAGAAGAAGAAGAAAAATGTATAGGTTCTATTGACCCCATTTTTGTGTGTGGGTATATCATCAATATACTCTGAAAGTCGCATTGTTGAACTCTGACTTTTCCTGTACGGTGGTTAGGTATAGATTGTTTCTCTTCTTTTTCCTTTTTTTTTCCAGGCAAGATACAGTTCCAGAGAAACGAGATCCCGTGTAATTTCGTTTTGCCTCAACTTTAATACCTTTGTATGTATGTATATGTGTGTGTGTGTTTGTGTGTGTGTGTGTGTGTTTGTGTGTGTGTGTGTGAGTGTGTTGTGTGCTTGTGTATATATGCTTATTAATTCATATTGTTAAAATGACTGGCCTCGACTAGCCTGCACGCTATAAATATGCCGGTTCTTGTTTTACCAACAGTATTCTTTCACTTCTTAATATTTTGATTATACATGTATTGAAATTTTTATTATTTTATTGTTAAGTGATTAAATTTCATATAGAGGGTTCCGTCACACCTTTACATAAAAAATAATGCAGCACCACTTCACGATCGTATGTCCCACAACATTACAACGGGACCCTCCGCAATGATAACTTTAAAAATAGTGAATCAGTCCAAATGGAACTTCAGGGTATGAGACTATAACTCATTGCCCACATCTTGCAGAAAACCCCATTCGTTTTATTTCAGTGGTCGAAAAGAAATGAGGAGTTTTGTAGAGCATGTCAGGAATCCCTTCCCTCCAAGTTCTGTCCAACGGTGTTCACACATAATTTATGCAGTTCCAAGAGCATCCAAGTGCTAAACTTGGAAGAATCAGACTCATGACAACCATGCACATTGAATGGGGTTTTCTGACCCTCTAGTAGCATTTAGACAGTTTAATCACATTGGGAGTGACATGTACCAATGCGAAAAACTGATTGTATTTTTTTTTACATGGACTGTACATGGGATTATGTCTGTCACAAGTCAGTCACAGCCACATCTACAAATAAGGTGAGGTGATTTCAATGCCTTGCTTGTGTCCAACTGGTCTATACAATATTTTTGTGTACATGTCAAAAATAACAAAGAAAGCATGTTTTTGTCAATTATCCAACAAATAAAGCCACCTCCATATACTTTTGTGCATGTCATCCTTCCTAAAGCTGTCAAAACTTGTAACTAATTCGAGGTGAAGTGTTCTTTTTTTTTTGGACACGCTGTTTATATGTATATATATATATATATATATATATATATATATATATATATATATATATATATATATGTATATATATATATATATATATATATATATATATATAACTCTCAAAATGATTAAACTGTCCAAATGCTACTTCATGGTCTTAAGAGTTAAGATATAATATCTTAAGTCTATTTTGCAGAAAAACCCATTCAATTCGGTTAAGTTTTCTCGAGCAGGCGTAGATCATTTTTTTTAACGCATGAGATGTCATATGGAAGGAAAAGGAATGGATATTAAGGCTATGATTTTATTTTTTTTGCAAAGGATTGCCGAAAAAGCCTGAAAAACTCATTCAAGGTTGCCATTTGCTCTTGCAAATGAAAATTTAGTAGCATTACTGTCTATTGTTCTAACTCAGTCATCCATGCGTGTATTATGAACTATGAGATGTGCATGAAATGAAAGAAGAGAGGTATGTCTTTCCATTCTTGCATATCTCATAAAGCAAATACATGATTATGATCTCAAAGAATTGCAATGAAACTCGGTTTATTTTTTTTTCTGGGACACGCTATATATATATATATATATATATATATATATATATATATATATATATATATATTAATGTAGGATGATGCTGATATTTGTACCTAACGCTTCTGTCATCTTGGGAAGAATGACCTCAGGTCTTCGTCAGCTTTATTGTCCGTTTATACGAAATGGAATAGAAGTTTTAAGCTTAGCAAATCATAATGGAGTAATGAACATCATACATTGAGTATACAGTTTCAGCATGAGTCTGCCTAGCAGGTTACTACATTATTAAGTTTAGTTATATGCTTATTTCTGTTTATTATTTTTCATTGTTGGATATGCCTGTATCTAATATATATCCATTGTACTTACAGTAATATCTTGTGAATTTTTGTAATATTGCTAAATTATGTTGCCAAGTATGCTCTGAAGTTGTTAACTCATGCTATTCATGTATGTGGAACAGAAGAAACCCATTTGCCTTACATGAAAATATCAATTTAATTAACTTTATTGTCCACATTATTTACACATTGTATTTTCAGCAAAATAGTTTATTCAATAGATTTTATATTCTGCTGGAAATGAATCATTTTGTATATAAATGATATAACAAATGCTTCTAATATCTTATCTTTTGTACTGTTTGCTGATGACTCAAATGTTTTTCTTTTTCATTCACATCCTCATAATTCGAGAATTGTTATGTTGGATAAGTTCAAATGAGTTGGCTATAAATCTTCTTAAAACTAAATGTATATTATTTAGCAATATTTTGAATAGCCTCCCCAATAATATAAAAATAGATGATATAGTTGTAGATGAAGTTTCATCAATGAAGTTTTTAGGTTTGGTTATTGATAATAAACTTTCTTGGAAGTCAGTGTGCATATTGATAGTATTTGTCACACAATATCTCGAAATATTGGTGTTATTAATAGAGTTAAATATTATTTCCCCACTCCCATCCTTTTAATGTTATATTCAGCTTTAATTTTATCTTATCTTAATTATGGTATTATAGCTGGGGGGAACACTCATCCAACCTATCACGACAGACTGTCCCGTCTCCAAAAAATGCTCTTCGAATAATTTGCAATGTATCTTGGAGAGCTCAGACCGATGTTTTATTTTCTGAAAACAAAATTTTAGAATTAACCGACATTTATTATTATTGTCTTGGCCAAATTATGTACAAACTCAGTAATAATTTGTTGCCGTCTGTTTTCACCAGCATGTTTGCGAGAAACCGCTCGCTCCATAAATAACCTACTCGTCACTCTAATGAATCCCATCTGCCTTTAACTAAGTCTATGTGTACACAATCTATATTTACATTTGCTGGACCTAAATATTGGAACAACCTCTGTAATAATTTAAAGGCATCCCCAAGTCTAAGTTCTTTTAAGAGTAATCTGAAGAAAAGAAATTGAACAGTTACAATAATTTATCTAAATATCATTATGAAAATTAATATTTTGTATATTAATTTGATGAAATCGTAAAATTGTGTTGATCAAATTGTTGGTTGCGAAGAATTGGAAAATCCAACTTTATATTCTGTTAAAATCACGGCTAAGCGGCTCCATCTATCCACTTCCTCTGGTCTTGTGTTATAGTCTTCTATCTCTTTTTTTTTTTTGGTCTTTTCACTCCACGTTATAAGTTTCTCTCTCCCTCTCTCTCTCCGTCACACACACACACACACACACACACACACACACACACACACACACACACACACACACTCTCTTTCCTTTCTCTTCCGGCATGACAGAGACTTAGTTTAGGGATTTGTTCAGGGTTTTTGTTTTGGATTATAGGTTGGCTATAGGTCTTTTCGTCTTACTTTCTTTGTTTCTTCCACTTTTTATGTATATATCAGTCATCGATCATACAATTTCTTGTATTACGTGTGTGGGAATGCACTTTTCAAGCCCAGATTTTTAGCATTCCTCTCCATTTCCAACATTTCCGTATATATACTTGCAATTTTCGTAAACTTATCCTTTATTTTGTGTTATGATGAAATCTATTTATTCAATTTTTGTAATATATTTATATGTTTCTGTTGGAAATGAAAAAAAAAAATAAATGAATGATTGAATGAATCAAAGTCGAAAATTTACCAAAAATGTGGGAAAGCTTGCATTCTATTAAGACATACAGGTGCAGTTTATGATATCACTGGATACAAAGAACATAGTTGAACGTTACCAACATCACAAACCATCGACGATCCTGACCGCTGTGTGGCGCTCTAATCCGATTTCTTACAGAGCCGTAATAGACGGCTCTGATTTCTTCGTTACTGAATCAGAATACACTATACTAGTAGGCCTACATGCATGTATTGTACACGTTTCATCGTTGCTCCCACTCAGAGTTATTAATGAAGGAGTATATTCTTTTTGGAAGTCGAGGAATGCGCCTGAGGTGCATTCTTTGGTTTATTGATGACTCCCTCACACACAGTACCAAAACTCTTCTGGTTATGAGACACACGCTTTACAACTATATAGGGGGAACCCGGGGCAAAGTGGACCAAAAACTGTTGTCCAGCCAAAACAGGAATTCAAAGAAGAGTAAAGCAAGATTGTTGGTTTGTAATAATACCTTAGGACTACCGTAATGGCAGTAAAATTTCTTTTCAAATTATCAGTTTTATCAATACTGTAAACTTGGAAAAAGTATGAAAATTCCATTTTGCCCCAGACCACTGGGGCAAAGTGGAATACGAAACGGGGCAGAGTGTAACTACGTAAAAACCCATACCTTCAGCTAAATTGCTCTTCTTTGGCCTTGTACATTCTTGTATAGTTTTGAATGTCCTGTTCCCTTAAAGACCTACTCTAGTTTCACAATTAAAGAGTATCTAGGCCCCTTTCCAAATGACCTTTTGTATGTGTGGTAATTTTCCACTACAGAATTTGAAGCCTTTACTAAGACTTTAATTGAAAAACATATGCGTTGATATTTCGAGGAATAATTGTATGCAATTTTTGTGTACTGTCATGTCACGTGACCAACCTTAGAATACTAGCAGTGATTAACGAGGTGTTAACAACGGAATCGGGATCAGATTATGCTATAGCAATTCAATCTAGCAACCTGCTATAGCGTAGTATGCAGCAAGGCATGTAGTCTAGCTTCTGGACTCTTTTTACTCGTAGGGGTGATTCAGTGTACGCGACAAGCCGTATGAGGGCGTGACACCCGAGAATTGCGATACGCCGAGAACTGCGATACCCGAGAATACTTCGTTGGGCGCGCAGTCTCTCGATTAGCGCAATCAGAAAATTTGCGCCCTCTCTTGGTCGCACCAAGGAAAAGGGGACGGAGCCCAGACTACAAGGCATGCGGCGAGCAGCCCTGCATGCTGCGCTGCCTCGAGCGTGGAAACGTACCAAACTTCATTTTACCCACAAGCCCATTACCAGTATAGTTAACATGTTTCACTTTGCCCCGTCCACTTTGCCCCAACCATTTATAATTTTTTCGCGACATGCATTATTAGGCCTACTGCGACGTCGGCCAATATTCCTATAGCCCTGATACCTTGATTAATGGAAGCTTAGGCCCATGCATCGTTACCACGGTTTTCGGGATATTTCAGATAAGCACGATAATTTGGCATAAAACATATAGTTATCAATAATTATTGATTTTGAGGTTTAAAAACAGACATTTTCCCAAAAACACACATACAAATCATTTATTTGCACGGCTCTGATATCAAAAGATGTAGCCTCCCGAGAGGGTTCTTGATGCACGAGCTTTAGATTTAAGACTGAATATACAAAGATTTAAAGGAGGTGTTTCACTTTGCCCTGTGTTCCTATTCGCCCCGGGTTCCCTCCACATAGCGCAAAGCGAAATAGCAAAACTCTTCCGTATATGCACTGCAGCAAGCAGGTAAATTGCCGATATGAAAATAAACACGTACACTATAAATATCACTTTAAAAAAAAACCGACTTTACTTCAAGACGTACAAGGAGAAGATGGAGTGACGTCAAATGAGAGAATTCGTACGGAAACATGTGTCAGAAAGGGTATGCACTCAGGCGGACAAAAAGGATGTCAATCGGAGGCAACGATACTTTATTTACTTGCAGAGGAGTTGTTACTGGGTGTACCGCCACCCTCGGAAAGAAAGACAAGTTCTGAAATAACTGGTGATCAGACCTGTACAAAACAAGCATTACAACTGACGCGAATGCAATATATTATTCTCAGCTTACATACTTTTAAAAGCCGTCCAAACCGTATAGCAAACACACTAGGTAATGTTAATATTAAACAAGTGAATAATATTAAATTTCTTGGTGTGATAGTTGATGATGGTTTAATATGGAAAGACCATATAAATGATGTTTATATTAAGATAAGCAGAATTGTAGGTGTTATGAGTTATTTGAAATATGCACTTCCTTCAAAGATTCTTTTAACCATATATCACACAATGATTTCCCCCCATTTAACTTATTGTGCAATAGTGTGGGGTCACACTGTCTTCATTGTACTTATTAAACCATGTGTTATTATTACAAAAGCGTGCAATAAGAATAGTCTGTGACGTAAGCCCTTTTGAGCACACTGCAACATTATTCAAGAAAATGAAAGTTTTAAAAATTGATCAAATAGTGCAATTACAAGTGGCCATATTCATGTTTTCATATCTTAAAGGCATCTTACCTGTAACCTTCCATAAGTTATTCGTTCAAAATAGTGCAGTCAATAGTTATAATACAAGATGTGCTAATATGTTTACCTTTTTTTCCAATATAAGTTTTCAGAGACTACAATTAGATATATTGGAGCTAAGTCCTGGAATGAGTTACCTGCTATTATCAAAGAATGTACTACATTATCATCTTTTAAACGTAGATATAGAATGTTTTTAATCCAAAGTGCAGCTGAATAATTATTGGGATATTTGCCTTTTTATTTTGTTTTGTTTTGTTTTGTCTTTTGTGTGTATTTTGTCCTTTTTGCAATTTTGTGTATAAGTTCTAATGGTATAGATTCATTCTAAAAATGAATATCTTTGATTGCAATTTGTAGCCTCATTTGTAAGGGAATCGGCCTTGATAAGTGCTATATGGTCTTTTTCTGATTCCCACACATGCTAATTATAGCTGTTTGCATCATTCCTTTTGTTTCTTATGTAAACCTAATGTGCAATATATGTTATGCCCGTGTACGTGTATTTGTGTTTTTTATACTTTTTAGCATGTGGAATAAAATTGGATTGAATTGAATTGAATTGAACTTTCATTTTCATGAAGTGTAATGAAATGAAATTGATGAAGGAGACATTGCTCTATACAACCTATATTGAAAACGTTACACTTTCAAAGGTGCCTAAAGTTACCCCACCCCTACTTCCCCGAACAGACATGAATTAATGCAACGTTACTGTTCTACATGATTTTCCTCAAAGTTTCCCTGAGTTTTTCACAAGTATGCTATGAATACATTCAATTAATCCGCACATCATATACGTCGTCCCTTTCGGGAACTGTCCTCTCAAAGTTGCTCATTTGCATATTTGGCTGCGACATGCAAATGAAAAAATATATTGCAAATCGTACAATATTTTTTCTTGTAACCTGTTACTGTAGTTAATTAGTCCCTGAAACAGTTTTGTAACATAATTAAGTCTTAGACAAAATGATGCATGCAAAATAGGCAGAATGGTACATAGAATCAGTATGCATGTACAAACAGTTTTTTTTTTTAAATTGGCTGTCAAAGGAATCATGAGATGTTTTGTGTGCGTGTGTGTGTGTGTGTGTGTGTGTGTGTGCGTGTGTGTACGTGCGTTTTCTTTGTTTTGTTTTGGGCGGGGGGGGGGGGTGTCCATAATCTGATTTGTCCAGATTATGTAGATTAAAGATATCACCATTGTAGTAAGACCCCACAAAATCAGACACGGAGTTCACAAAACATTTCATATGTAATTGGGAGAAGTCGGTCTTGCCTATAAAAAGTAATGATAATGACACTACTACATGCTATACTATAGGCCTATACTGAGGATAATAATAATACTTAAAATAATAATAATAATAATAGTGATGATAATGATGATGATGATAATGGTAATAATAATAGTAGTAGTAGTAGTACTAGTAGTAGCAGTAGTAGTAGTAGTAATAATAATAATAATAGTAACAATAACAATAATAATGAAAGTAATAATCACGATAATGTGATAGAAATATAGGTTTTCCGGCCAATTTCGCACTTTTGCCAGTCCAATTCCTTATTGCTGCATTCAATTTAGCAAAACTTACAGCGTATAGAAGACATGTTCGGTATTTCAATTTTATGATCTCTTCATTCAAATTCATTTTGGAGCATTCAAATTACCTTTAACCTCATTCCATTTGACACTTTTTCAATTCAAATTCGTAAAACAAGCACCATTTCGTTATTCGTTCATTCAATTTAGAATGATATGGTCACGTGATCACGCAATGCATGCGCTCGTTCATTCGAATTCATTTTTGGGCATCCAATTTATCGTCTTTTGCAGTCAATTTAGCGCACAGGTTTATGCTTTGGTTTTTCTTTATTTTTTTTTCAACATAATATAGTTATTGTTTTATAGGCATCGTTACATTTTATATTTTCGTATTCATTTTAGAGATTTTGGCAACAATGTTTTTTTCAATGTGCTAATTGAGTCTCCCAGTCCGAAGATCTGGCCGTTATCTGGCCGTTGAGCGCTTTATTCTGAGTGTGTCGGCCAGTTCTATAGAAAGTAAAGGTTGTGATCATTAATGTTCCTACAATTCTTTCTCTGCCTTATTATACGTCTGTATCTAACTTGTGCTGTCATGACTGTAAGAATATGAAGTTAATATGTAGTATTGGTACATGTATGCCTACTATGACATGTTTTAATGAAAAGGGGCGTTACTGAACAACAAATTCGAGTTATATAGGGTCAAAATATGATACTTTTACTGCTTAATAGTGTGTGGATGAAACAAAAAGTCACATAGAAATACACGTTTAAATGATCTCGGCCTATTCAATGAAAAAATAAAATGATGTTAATTTGAATGAAAATTTTTGGAATTTGACTACCCATTGGCGAAATTGAATGACTCAAATACCCATTTCGGTGAGTGATGGCGAATTTGAATAAACGTATAGGGTACCAGCTAATTTGAATGCCTTTTTTACGAATTCGAAAGCCACATGTGCAAATTTCATTGATCGAAATGCCAAATTGAAGGCACAAGTTGCAATTTTGAACGACAAACTGCGCGATAACGAGGGGTTTTGCTAAATTGAATAAACATTCTATCAAATGGACTGACAAAAGTACAAAAAAATGGCCGGAAAAACCTATAGTCTTCTTTACCCAGGATAGCCTCTTCAGTGTTGCCACTGAATTACCAGTGGGTCCTGCTATCATTATTGCCCCAATACATACCTGGGTCAAGAGGTACACGGTGGGTAAAACATTATATTAAAGGACGTAGGCACTTGACGGAATTCAAACTCGTGACCTCCAATTCAGAAAGTCTCGAGTCTTATCCGCCAGAGCCTTGAAGGCTCTGTTATCCGCTATGCCACAGTGCCCTCTCGAGGCTACACTTTGTAACGTGAACGACTCGCCATCTATTGAAGAGCAGTAGGGCATGAGTACATGATATAATGGGAGTACTGGTATTATGCTGGTGTATGGGGAAGAGTACAGACTATAATATACTGGAGACGTATATCTGTCATGCTCAAAACATCTATTTCATTTCATAAACAGACAATAAAGCTGAAGAAGACCAAGGTCGAAGGCTTCCCACCAGCCGGCTTCCTGCACCATCTTTTGTCATCATTATTGTCTCGACTATATAAATTATATATATATATATATGTATATATATATATATATAATATATATATATATATATATATATACACACATATATATATATATATATATATATATATATATATATATGTGTGTGTGTGTGTGTGTGTGTGTGTGTGTGTGTGTGTGTATATACATGAACATTTTGTCAGTAATAATTTTGGTATGCATTCTATGTGTATATTGTATATTTCTGTGTTATGTGCCTAGGGACAAGTGGCAACACATCATCTACTCTTTATCTGTACCCGCGGGTTCCATGCCTGTTATTGTAATTGTTTGTAAACCAGCTGTATGAGTTAAAGACCGGCAATGACCACGAGAATGCTCATTGTATCGCATCTTTAAACAATCCTCCGCTGACACACTTGTATGAACACTGAACCTAATTCTTTATACCATCGGACCCTACCCTACTCCTGCCTGACATACACCACCGCACACACACCTTCCCTCCCAATATATCACATGATCACTCTCATCCCGCCACAAGACAGCCACAAGACACCCAAGTAACACACATGTCTGCTTAGCAGGTAACTACATTACTAAGTTTAGTTATGATATGTGTTTGATATTTTTTATTGTATGATGGGGATATTATGTCTGTATGTTACATATGCCCATTATATATCTACTTACAGTTATACATTGTTGACTGTTTTGCAAATGCCAAATATGTTGCCAAGTATGCTATATGAAGCTGTTAACTCATGCTGAACTTGTATTTGATGTATTATATTCATTACTGCATAATATGATCTGTCATGTTCAAAACATCTATTTCATTTCATAAACAGACAATAAAGCTGAAGAAGACCAAGGTCGAAAGCTTCCCACCAGCCGGCATCCTGCAACATCTTTTGTCATCATTACATTGTCTCGACTATAATTCTTCCTAAGATGACAGAGGCGTATGGTTTGAATATGAGCATCATCGCACTATATATATATATATATATATATATATATATATATATATATGTATATATATATACATATATATATATTTATGTTCATTTTGGAATTTTCCACGTGTTGGACTTCGAATATTGTAATTATCAGAAGAAAGAGTCTCAAGTACGCCATGGATCCAACGATTACAAAAAATAAAAAAAAAATTGTAATCGTTGGATCCATGGCGTACTTGAGACTCTTTCTTCTAATAATTTATATATATATATATATATATATATATATATATATATATATATATAATATACTAGCGTCATCATAAGAATTTATATTTCGAGCCAAAACGTCAGCCGCGACTTGAGTGATGTCCTAAAAATAAGAAAGAGAGAAAGAAAGAAAAAAAAGAAGAAAGAAAGAAAGAAAAAGAAACAGCAGCCTGGTCGTCGAGCAGTCTAATTTTGAGGTTGTGACCACAGTTTTACGGAGGGAGAATTCAAAATCTAGCAAGTAATTCGGTTGCGTAAGTGCCTGCGATGTGAAGACAACAACAATTAACAACCAAATGAGTAAAGTTTGAAAGTGTTGATAATCAATGGAGTGAATGAGAAAGATTTCATAATGCATGGAATTGTAGTGACAAGTAGATTTTCTGAGCAATTTATCTCGAAGACAAACATGTCGAATTCAACCGGCAGAAAATTAATCGACTCACTCACTTAGAAGGTATAGCATATACATTTCCAAAGAGACGCTTTAACGTATAATATCATCGAGATCAAGCTGAAAAGTAATAGATACTATGATGATTGCTATGATACATTAATTTTCAGTGTTGCGGTCAATGAAATGAATTGGAAAATTACACAAAATAGAACTCATGTGATTACCGGGTGCTGCATGTCGTATATTGGTAAATTACACGTGCTCCCTTTCTGAACTCACGTCTGAGATGCGCACAAGCTCCTCAAAGTTGGTGAGCCCCTGATTGCTCATGCTAAAAACCGATGGGTCATTGATACCCATGCATGTAATATTTTATGTGGTTTACTTTACCTCATTTTCCATTACTTTATTGTATAATATTGGATGAGGAAAGCAGAGTTCTACTGGTGAATTGATGTCTGTCAGACCTATTCGAATAATGGGATGCATTGCAACAGCGATCACCAAAGTTACCTTCAGTAACTGGCAATGGTTAATTGTTCATGTGTTTGAATCACAGAATTTGCCTTTAATGTTTGCAGACTTCCCACACGTCACAAGCGATCACAGTCAACTGCCTAAGTTGACTTTAGTGTTTCGCTGCTGTATGGGGAGTGCTTCGGGCCAGTCACGGTTTGGCGGATTTAGATAATAATCACATGACCGAGATAGTCGGTTGTTTTTATTGAATTTACCCGACCGTATAACGAATCAAATTCTTGTACGAGACAAAAGGTGAAAAAAATGAAAAGAAAAGGCGAATTTCGCTACAATTGTCGTCTGTAAGCAGTTCGTACAAACACGTATCTATCTGAACATACGTCAATTGCTGTAACCTGATGTATACCCTATATGATAGTAAAGTTTATATCTGAGAAGAAAATACCCATAATTTTCTTTCTTTTCTTTCTTCTGTTATCAATGGGTAAACGTATCAAACAGTGATATATCAGAGTCACGAGCATACTAAACTATGATGTTTGCGTGCTCCGAACAGAATTACATATGGGATCAACTGGTTTGCTGTGCTGGTTAACAAACTTGGTACATCATAAATATGACCTAAATCAAGATTCTGACATGGTGAAAAAAAAATATGTTGTTCAAGTTCAGGTTTTTTTTTTCCATCTCCAACAAAGTCAATAGCGCATACGTACAATTATATAGATACAAGGAAAGAGATGTTATCATGTTTTCGTATATGAACATAATTCGAAAGATTTTCATATCACTGCAACACATGCGTCTGGGGTGTTTTGTTCTGATGAGTGATAATGATTAACCCAGCAAGGGCGAAGGACTCCGGTATCCACTATAAGTACGAAAACGCATCGAGCCGTAGACAACAGAGAGAGAGAGAGAGAGAGAGAGAGAGAGAGAAGGAGAGAGAGAGAGAAGGAGAGAGAGAGAGAGAGAGAGGAGAGAGAGGGAGAGGGAGGGGGGGGGGATGGAGAGAGAAAGAATTGTCAGACCGACAATGGTAAATACATAACGTTATACCGCATGCAGACCATCGTTCTTTATCAACTGTCACGCACAATGTTCCAGAGTTTAGGCAAAGGAAAAACAACTTTAATCGAACCGTAACGACACACAATGAAGCAGTCCTGAGGTTAATCACGAGATGTGTGCCTACCAGTCAAAAGAACTCCTCTTTGGCGAAGTCTCAACTTACCATTGCAACTTCTACCAGCATATTTCATACTTTGTTCACTTTCCGTACTGCGCGAAATAATAGTATAGGGCATGCAACCCTTACATGTTTGATACGATTTCCGCCCGTCTTTTACCACGTCTATTGAGATCAAGTCATTGGTAATGAACGTGCACTGTGGGCACATACAGGACGGCACCTACTCCGAACAGACGGTGGTAACTGAGTATTCATATTTTTCTCTGTGATGCCGTATCACATAGAAAAGGGAATCGTGATAAATGTTGGCAGTCTGTGCTACTTCATCGGATGAATGAATTACGCCGAATGGGGAGGAAACCGCCTGCCATATAGGATCTGGAAGAAACTACCACAGGTAAGATCACAATGTATAGTGATATCTAATATCCCTTCACGACTGAAATTTGAACACCAGTGCCAACCTTATTCAATATCACCACTGGACAGTTTTTTCTTCTATTAACTTTGATAACTAATAGAAAATATTCATTATTCATTAACCAGGCGCCATTTCAAAGCAGGTATACTTGTCCTAAAATTTCATCAACAACAAAAAAAAATGGCTTTTCGCTTATACATAGATTAATGTGATCGTGGGTACTGTTGTTACACAGTGTGCGACGACACACACAAATGAAAAGTATCCTTTCAATATGAGTCAAATGTCAATGTGGTCTGAAACAATAGTCAGAACTGAGGCAGATATAAAAGCATTAAGGTGTG
This sequence comes from Diadema antillarum, assembly GCF_040938485.1. Taxonomy (NCBI): domain Eukaryota; kingdom Metazoa; phylum Echinodermata; class Echinoidea; order Diadematoida; family Diadematidae; genus Diadema; species Diadema antillarum. The sequence continues at coordinate 75,722 of NW_027271246.1, read as the reverse complement.
TGTGTGTGTGTGTGCTTTGTAACGGCTTAAGGTCCCGCTATAGACCAATCATGTAACTGTAATAAGATTTTTTTTTTCCATAGTGGTGTCTGTCCGACTTCCCCTACATGAGTATTATACTGGGCATTTTTACACTGTGCATGTAGCACTTTGTGTAGTTTAGTTTGAAGTGATACATGTACAGTCGTAGAGCCATAATTATAGTAATATGACGAAGAAGACCAGAAGCTCCACTTCTTTTTTCCAGTGGATTACAAGAAATCTCCATTTTGAAGCTTCTATGAATATCCCACCTTATTTCCACAACACGCAGCATTGTGGAAGAGAAAAGAATGCTTGGGCTTTTAAGTTGATGCTCTTATTAACACGTTTTATAAATACGCGACATTTCTACACACTTTCATGGTACCTTTTTTCTCTCTTTTTCAATTTTCCCTCTGTGTTTATAGCAGTCTTCATGGCTTCTCTCCCTTGAGTGTGTACACGCCTTCCTTCTAGAACGTTCCTCTTTCTTCTACTCGATGGAGTGAAGAACAGACGAAATTGAATCAATGAGATACTCTGACTCATTTCAACGCTCCATATTTATACGAGCTAATTGTGATTATCTAACGAGAATGATGCTACTCGCATATCATTCTGAATTTGCAATGAATGAGACATTAGTGACGAATATGCTTATGTCTGTAAAACGACTGATCTGCCGTTTTCGTCTTCACTTCGTTCTACAATTTCGTTCTTCTTAACTAAAATGATTTCATCCTATATTTCATTTCCTCTCTAATTCTGTGTTTCAGTGAAGAGGCAGCTCCCATGTAACTTGGTAATGAACACTGGCGTGGCCAAGGGGGGGGGGGGGGGGGGGGGCGGTGGGCCCCCCCAAGATTTGGACCGGGGATTTGGAAGGCGGAAAAAAAATGCGTGTATACTGTATGCATGTACATGAAGCGGGTCTCCCTTTCAACCTTTCATCAAGTAAGATCATAATTTTTTCAATATTTCACTCAAAGTGTGCACCAGATCGTTGAATTTCAATTAAAAAATTAAAAAAAAAATCCAGAATCTCTCTTGCTTGGGAGAGGGGATACCCCCTCCCAAACCCTCCCCTTCTGTGCCCCTTTAGCCTTAGTACACTTTTCAGATTTACAAAAAATAAAATCTGTATAATTCTGAGGTGCACAAGACTTATCGCTTATATTTCGAAAAACTCAGAAGTTCCCTCATGTACAACGGAATATTCCCTTTTGATCAACCCTTTCCTCGCTCAGTTCCCCCAGATCAGTTATATTTTTGATAATTTTCCAAATATTCCATCAAATATGCGTGTACGAGATATCTCAATTTCAACTTTAGAAAGGCAAAAGCTCCATCATACGGGAAGGGTGGTAATAGCATTCTCCCACGCCTTCTCCCTGCTCGCCCTCCCCCCCCCCCCCCCCCACCCTCATGTATACAAGTAGACTGTGGCCACACTTTGAACATAGACAATTTTCAATATATGCCACAAAATGTGTGCACCAAAACGTTTAACTGCAATCAGAAAATACATGAATCTCCCTTGTGTATCCAAGGAGGGGGAATAGGGCTTATCCCCTCCCACATCCTCCTGCTTTGTCCCCTTCCACGGACTTGCTGCACTTCCATTATTGACAAATTTCCAGATATTCCAACAAAAGTGTGCGCCAGATTGTTGAATTTCGGTTCTAAAACTGAAAAAAGGGCCCTCGAATATGGAAGAGGTATCTTGCCACCCTCCCATTGTTTGGTCCCCTCTATATAACAGACTTAGTACACTTTGGGGAATGACAATTTCCGAATTTTCCACAAAAGGTGTGCTTCACATCGCTTTATTTCAATGCTATAAACGCAAAAAGCTCCGTCGACCTCCCCCTAAGCTCTACCTCACTAGACTTTGTACATACACAGAGAGGATGCATGAATAGGAGCTAAATTCCGTGATTTTAACACTTCCCTGAAAAAGCCCTATTTATTTCCATTATTATTATTTTTTTTTTTGTATTGCACCAGAGTTTGCACCAGATCGCTGAATTTCAGGTCTGAAAATGCAAAAATCACCTTCATGTGGGAGGAAAAAGTGCCCCTTATCTACATCCTTGTGTGCATGCTTTTTCTGTTTGATTGCTTAACAGACAGCGTTCATAATATTCATTTTTTTGGAATTAATACAAGAAGTTTATTTAAATGATACCATTTTATAGGCAAATTGTTCAATGATAATCTACATCAAAATATACTGCTACCTTAAACAAGTGGGACTGTTTCAAGTCAATAAAACACCCCAAACATGCATCAAAATGCAAAAAGTTCTCATGCACCGTGGGAGGGGGAACCCCCCTCCCCACACGCTCCCCCTCCCCCCTCGCTCGCTCCGCTTGCTCGGGCTCGGTCGCGTTCATGATATTCAGTGTAAGAAATGATACAAGAAGTTTATTTTAAATGATACCATTTTATAGGCAATTGTTCAATAATAATCCACTTCAAAATAAACTGCTATACCTTAAAGGAGACCTCAGGATGATTTTCAGATTTTTACATTTGAACAACTATTAATCATTAGTTATACTGAGGACAGAGTTTCAGAATTTGTGATAATTAGGATGAAGAATAAGAATATTTTTTAGAATTTAGAACAAATTGCAATGAACAAGGATGATGACATGGCAGAGTCACCATAAGAATGCATGAGTTGGGGCTCAAGGAAGCAGAACAAAAGAAGAAGGCATGCATATATTATAAACAGGTGAACTCGCAAGCAAGCGGCATTGTAATGGAATTACACTGCTACATTTCTGAAATATGTGGACCTCCTATGTCATCATCCTTGTTCAGTGTAATTTGTTTTAAGGTTTTTCAAAGTATTGTTTCTCTGCTCAAGAACCACAATAAATTCCAATAAATCTATACATGGAGTTGTCGATTTATGTACTACATGATGTGACATTATGAAAATCGTCTGGAATGTCCCTTTAAAACAAGTGGGACTGTTTCAAGTCGATAAAACACGCAAAAACATGCATCAAATTGCACCATTTACAGCATCAAAATGCAAAAAGTTCTCACCGTGGGAGGGGGGGACACCCACCTCCCACACCCTCCCACCTCGCTCGCTCCGCTCGCTCGGGCTCGGTCGCTTCGCTCCCTCGCACACTAACCGCCCCCCTCCCCAACATCAAATCATGGCTACTCCGGTGGTAATGAATTCCATACATCAGGACCATTTGCCGTGGTGTGTGTGTGTGTGTGTGTGTGTGTGTGTATTATATTGTTTATTGGTTTGTTTGTATGTTGTTGTTGTGGTTTGGGTGCTGGAGTAGTATGAGGTTGTCTCAGTGAATATCAGAAGAATGACGAGTTGGATAAGAACGGACACAGAGAAATTGTGTCCAAAATATATAGATCACCGTTCAAAAGACACGGATAACATTAAATTTAAACGTTCTAGATTATCAAAATAGTGTATCAGTTTTTGGGAAATAATGCGGAGACTCCCAAGTCTGCATTTATTTATCTATTTATTTTTGTATGGGGGGGGGGGGGATGTTTATTTTTCTTGTATTACCAGAATTTCCTGTATGCTTAATTGCAGCATAAGAACAATGAGGATACATTCTATGTCTTAGGTTGTGTAATGATATTCCTATATACTCCTTTTGAGACATCGGAAGAGATGTTGACAAAATGATTCCTGATATCAAAATATTTGTCTGTTTAACATCCGAACAAAATGTCAATTTGTGTGTGACTGAAGAAATAAAAAAATATATAAATATATATAATGTATACATATAAAACACTGAACATAATATACACCATAAAGACAACAAACACACACACTCTCACACACATCAATCAAACGACCATCACACACTGTCACTCAACCTTATAAAACTAAGGAAAACTTAGATTGACATCATGCATTCACTTCGAAATTCCCAATATCGAAACGAATGCACTTATTTAAAAACACACCTTACATTGTATGTATCACTTATTGGAAAATAGGCCTACTTGCACATTATGCCGAATCTGAAGAGATGTCGGACCTGACAGGAATTGAATATAAATATTCAATAGTGAAACAAAGGCCTTTGTTTACACATGAATGAGTGGGTATAAAACGTGAATGACGCATGATAAAGTGCTGTCAGCAAGAGCCTCGTGAAATTGATTCTTCGAATATCGAATTGAAGGAAAGTTATGAAAATGACCTGGGAATCCTACGAATGCCTATCAGATGTTTACCAAATAAGGAAGGAGATGAACTAAAATGACAAAAGTGTGATTGCTCTTAAAACACGATACAATGCAAGACGTAGACGATGCTTTCCAAGACTATAGCACTGAACTAATACTAAGTAAATAAAGGCCAAATAACATTTCGATGATTTCTGTGATCTTTTGCCTTACCATATAAACAAAGGAACTTTGAAATAAAACCACCCGGACATTCGTTGATTAAATGGCGAGATAATCAACTTGATTAAATATTGGAGGCTATGATCACATTCATATAAAGGATATTTTATTCTGTGCCTCACATTAGATATTGTTGTAATTACTTTTATTCCCAGGGGTAAGTTAACTTGTTATTCAACGTTGTACACAAAACAACTGCAACATGAACTTCATTTTATTCATTCATTCATTCACTCATTCATTCATTCATTCACTCATTCATTCATTCATTCATTCATTCATTCTTTATTGGTCTATGTCAGACGTAGAAATTTGGCTTCCATTGACATTACATTGTGCCAAAATGATCATGACAACACAAACACATTTTGCATCACAATTACATAATTACGTCTATGATAAGCACAATGAATACAAACAACACCCTACAAATCTATTACACAATTATACGTACATACAATATCAGTTCTTTATAACCCTTCATATATAACTCAAATTACTTCAACCCTTCATAGACCCCAAATGTTAAATTTACACAATAATGATATAATACTACAAACAAAACCGGTGTCAGAAAATTCAAAATAACACACACACACACACACACACACACACACACACACACACACACAAATGACTAACATGGGTCTCAGTTAGCAATTGTCACAACATAACTAAGTAAAACCCCCTGGGGTTCCCTATAAAGTTAAATAAGTACATCAAATCACTTCCAACATATATATAATACTATTTTCTGGCAGAGTTTTTACATTCCTTTTGTACACCAAATGGTATGATTGTGTATCTAATCTTACATCATTTTATTCACTGTTTAAATGTATTCTTTTGTATCATATTGTTTCATTATATCATACTTAGACTGGTTACTACTGATTTCAATTTAACGTATTGCTCCTTTCAGCTCTAATTGCTTGTTTAATTGTAGTGGTTTTTATGCTTATATTTATGTAACATGATTTTTGTATTTATATAGTTGGATTGTACAGGACCTTGATGTAAAACAGCATTCACTTGCTGATCTTGTTATCCTGTCAAAATATGTTGAAATAAAATAAAATAAAATAAAATAAAATTTCAACATTTATACTTGCAATATTGTCCCCAAACCCTTGGCTCCATAACCCACACTAGAGAGAAAGAGAGAGAGAGAGAGAGAGAGAGAGATAGGCAGAGAGGGAGAGAGGGGGAGAGAGGAATGTGAAATTTGTCCGTGGCCCATAATCCTGTTCCTTGGAGCATGTATCAGATGAAACAAAATCTCCATCCCTCCCCCCCCCCCCCCACAATTCAAAAATTCAAAAACTACCAACATACCGGTAAACATTTCAATCAGAACAATAATGTCAGGCACTGCCAAGTATACAAAATGTAAACAGCAGATATAATAGAACTGTTTCTTAAACAAATTATCCACAGCCAGGTCTCACTGACAATATTTCATTCCTCAGGCCCTATACTGCAAAACTCCCAAATAACAGAATACAGAATACTTTATAACACAACTGACCCAAAAAAATCAATATGATCATTTAAAGATCCCTCCAATAGTCACTCCCATTGACAAACAATACTTTCAGTCAGCGCAGCCTCGTCCACTCATACGAACATAAACCCATTCTGTAATTGTTGCGAGTTGCGCTTTCTTTGAACACAAATTGTAACATAAGAGTTATTGAACCATCTTACATGAGATGACGCATCATATTGCCTGCTCTAAAGTAATGTAAAAATTTTCATCATTTCGCTCCTCTATGATAGATGGCAAAATGGCCGAACCCTTTAAGCCCGACGATGATCCACGGACAACTCCGTCTCCGCAGACTACAGACTTGTTGCTATGGTTAATAATTCCAGCAGCCATTTTGGTTGCTGTCCTCGTCTTTCTTTTAGGCTACTTAACCTGGCGGTGTTGTCGTCATCGACAAGGTGAGAGACTCAAGGTCGCAGATCATTAACTCAAAACTTCAGAATCTTGCGATCGAACGTCAGAACAGCAGATATGTAGGCTCCTATATGTCTATGAATAAGCCCGAGGTCCAACTTCGATACCTTAAATGACAAAAGTCAACATATCAATACAATTGACCATAAGACTTTGTAGACTTGGTATCTCCATTATCCCCATGTCGACTATAGCGAACTTAAACAAAATGAAAAATCCTTTCAAAACCTTGCGCATACCTTCCACACTCTCCTTTGCAGCGGCATTGTAAAAAATCGTTGGAGTTTTGCCAATACCAATACGAGGATTAAACGAGAGGTGGAGGGGTATACCGTGTACGCGTGCCGTTGAGGTACTACATTTAGGGAAAAACACCCAATAAGTTTAAATAGAATATTTCCTTTTTCTATCTTAAACTCTCCCTATATGGTGATATCGTAAATGATATGTACATAAAGTATAAATATTCCGAAATTCATTTTCTTTCTGTCCTTCCCACCCTCTACTTAAAGATTCCAAAGGTGTCGAACGTTCTCCAGGTGGAAGAAAACTCCGACGTTTCCCACCGTCCAGCAGTAACTACGAGAGACTTTCTATCACGCCTAGTGTCTCCTCCACGTCTAGCGGGTCTGAGGGCTACGGGTCGCTACAGGTAAACTCCCGGGGTACAGCTAATTAAGGCACTCCTTTTGTGGATTCTCTCTCCATCTGTAAGGTCATGATTTCCATCTTACTCTTTCCTTTCACAGCGCTTCTATACACGTGTCCCTCTTTCTTCTCCTTCTCTTAGTATCGTTATTCGCTATTTTTATTTCGCTAGATTTATCTGCGCAGCGAAATAGCAGATTTAGACTTTCTAGACTGGTAGAGTGATAATGATACTGATGACATTTCCTTGAGCAATTTTGATGCAAAATAAAGAAAGAAAGAAGAAATCATTACCTAAATCATTACCTTCTCATCTTTAAATTGGCAACTCTTAATATCACTATATATCCTATATTGGAGGAAGTTTAAATGGAACTGGTCATTTCTATAATCTGTCCCCCCCCCCCAAAAAAAAAAAAAAAAAAACAGAAATAAATGATAAAAAAAAAAATTATGCGACAAAATCAGGAATTTTGATTTTCTATTGTAGTGTATTGCAAATGTAAGAATCAGTCAAAAATTTGGCGATACGAAAGTAACGCTTTTGGAAAATGTGCAACCTAAAAAAAATTGTTAACAACAAAGAGTTAAAAAGGAGAGAAAGTGCTTACACGAAAGAACACAAATGACGACTAGTAAAATAATGATAGAAAGATACATCAAATCAAAGAAGTAAGTGTCTTGGACAGCATCAAAATAATGATAGAAAGATACATCAAATCAAAGAAGTAAGTGTCTTGGACAGCATCAAAATAATGATAGAAAGATACATCAAATCAAAGAAGTAGGTGTCTTGGACAGCATGAGTTATCAAAGAATTTAAACTAGAAAAAAAAAGGTTTATGTGTACGGAAATCTATATTTCTGACGTTTCGAGGAATAACTGAATTAGTGTACTGGTCGAAATATGGCCGTATTGTTATTGCGAAACGCTGCTCAAGTAGTATAGGGGATGCACGGACTGGATATTTTATGCTAGATTATAGAATGTGCTTTAGAATCCCTGCAATCTGATTGGTCAATTGCAATGCATTGAATTTTACTGATCCAAATTGAGCCATGCGTCCGGTAAAATCCGAATGCATGTCCATGAGTCCGGTAAAATCTGAACGCATGGCTCAAGTCAGGTATAGTGTTGTGGTGTACCGGACGCATGATGGGGGAAATGGTTTTATTTAATGAATTTACGGGCCCATTTTATAACACAAATGATGCACAGGTCTATTTCGTGGATCAGTGACAACTGAATGCTCTCGTTTAACTTTGGAACAGTCTAAAACCCACGAGCGCAGCGAGTGGGTTTATTAAACTCGCGCATCCAATTCTCACCAATCCACTGTGTCCTGTGCATCAACTTGTATACTATAATTATCTCGACGGATTTTTGAAAGCAGATAAAAAATGGCAGCTGAGATTAACAAGCCTCTCTGCAATCCGTCATAACTCACGTTGTTCACCCTTTGTCTGTGTTCTTATAGTAGTTTTTTTTTTGCGACATTTCTATATTCTCAAAGAGAAATAAGATATGTGATGGCAAGAATTTAAGTGAACCCTTTCAGGAATAATTTGATATAAAACATTATTCGTACTTAAAATGGAGCAGGTTTCAGTAATGATTATCAAATATCCCCCTGGATTTACGATATAAACATAGTAGACATAATAGAAAACCCTGTGTTTCCCACCTGACTTTCTCATTACAATGGATTTGATGTAACACGAACATGACAAAGTTTTGACGCAAAGCAGAATTGGCTCTGTGTTCCACATCTTTCTCTTTGTGAACACTATGTGTTTACAAGCATAATAATCAACACGTATAAATCTTATGAATTTACCCTTTTAATCCCGCTGTAGACCAAGTTAAATGTAAAATAACACAGTCTTAAGACATAAAAAGCCCTCCATCACTTGCGAGTTTTATTTCCATCTTCCTGGACACAGCATTACGGCCTTGTGCTCGGACGCAACGCGACTTCAATGCATGAGATCAAGACACCCGAGGAGATCCATTTTCTCGACTTTGAGGGCGACGGCGATGGCAGTGCGATGGCGGGATCTCGAGGTCAAATTCTCGTCACATTCAAAATAAGTCAATCTGGTGGACTGTCTGTCACCATCCACGGGATTACAGATCTTTCATCATATTCCCACTCACCAGACTTAGACACCTATGTGCAATTACGACTTCTGCCGGCCGAACGAGGTAAGAGAGATGCGCCGTGGCCTCCATCAGCACAGGGTGACAACTCTTTTAAGATGGACTATTGGAATATCGTGGACAGTACATAAGGCAGTTTATGAAGGCTAATATCAGCAGTTTATAAGAGCGATAGACTCGTTATGGAATAGAGTACGCGTTTTGCTATTTTCTCTGAGAGATCGTACTGATTATTTGGTTTGTTTTTCCACTGACAAAGTGCAAATGTTCTCTGTGTGATTTATCAATTCAAAACCCCAAATATCCTCTGTCTGATATGCATATATATATATATATATATATATATACATACATATATTCTGATCTCTCTCTCTCTCTCTCTCTCTCTCTCTTTTTTTTTTTTGGGGGGGGGGGGGTACCTAAAGGTTCTTGCTCGGCATTGTCACCTATACTCTATACAATAAGTATGTAATTAGGTCTTATAGGTCAAATCATTTAATATTTACACACACATTATAAGAGGGTTACACCCTATATTTCAGATTAGCAAGTTAGATCCTTCTTGTTTCCCCCTCTTATCATCAACGCAGGAGAAGTGCAGGAATTAAGCTATCGGACAACCATCAGGAGGAAAACACGTAACCCGGTGTTTGAAGAAACGTTCTCGTTTGATATTGAGGTCCAAGACATTTTTCGCTGTGATATTCAGTTCGTCGTGATCAGCCATCCGAAATTTTCGCCGAAGAGGGTTATAGGCGAACGCCAAGTGTCACTCCAGAACGTACCGACTGCCAAGGAGTTCACAGAATCATATTCACTTCAGTCGAGTGTACAAGTAAGACTGATAAATTGTACGTAATACTGTATTTAACGGCGTCATACCAATATCCGTACGGGAACACACTCTAAATAGGGGGTAGGCCGGCAGAGTTGATACACAGTAACAGAAAAATCATACCAGCAAAACAGTCTCTCTTTTAAGGAGATTGTCCCAATGAAACGAAATATCCTAATAACTGAGTAGGGTATCGCAATCTTAATTCTTAACATGCATAGGCCTAGAATGGCGAAAGTCACCTTCAGAAAATCCCCCGGAGCTCCTGAATACTGCATACTATGCCGTGATAACTAACACTCAGCTAACTAAACATAGGGATGCAAAAAATAGTAAAAAAAAGAAGAAAAAAGCTAAATTACCCGACTGTACATGTTCGGGCACTGATCTGACATAATTAAACAAATGTTAGAATATAAAAAACTATATATACTTAAAGATTATTATCGGTTTTTATTTGTCGGCATCAACACAAGATGTGATAAAATCGGCTTTCCATGCAGGAAGAATGTTGTTCAAAATACTTTCTCAGCAGACAGCTCTGATTAACACGTTACAGTTGCACATATTTCTTGACACGATTAACTTTTATTTAAATGCTTTATCATTAGATGGAATTTCATTTCATTTAATGGATAAATAAACAAAAACACACCCGACATTATCATAAGATTGTAA